>NC_136014.1:26404762-26744762 GCF_048128805.1 Centroberyx gerrardi
CTGAGGGAAAGACGGAAAATCAAAGAGGGAAAATAAATTGATGAAATGATGAAATCGAAGTACATAGTGTTACCTATGAAATATGCATTGAAGTAACTGTAGATTGTAGATATTCTGTGTACAGTAGTGTCTTTAAACCAGGAATAATTATCCGTATAAACATGAGAGTGTGCTACAAGTGAGCTTATCTACAGCAGATAGATAGATAGATAGATAGATAGATAGATAGATGAGAGAGACGGAGACAGCGATGGAAATATCATCAAAGTGCGTTAAATTTACTGTGGTTTGGTTGGGTTTGGGTTCGTGATGGACTGTGGAAAAACAGGTCTGAGTGGCTTTCAGGCAGCGTCTGCCCAGCGCCAGATATTCCATATTCCATCTGAGCGCTGTCTGTGGCTGTTATTTTTCGAAAGCCTCCAGACTCGGCTTCCAGCTTCGAGAGGGAGGGAGGCGCTCCTTGAAGCAGATAAAAAATGTCAGCGGTGGACGGCTCCCAGCTCCCGGGTTCCCGGGTTCCCGGTTCGCTCGGCTCGCGGCGGCTGCAGCTCCGGCTCTGCGGTGAAGACTGAGCGACGGCCCGCACCGGCCCAGCTGCACATGTGCAGTAAAAGAAAAAAAAATAGATAAATAAATAAATATATAAAGCAAATTAGAATTGGTCCAGGAGTTGGAAGGGTTGCTTCAGAGGAATATGAAGTTTGATGGATTATTTCTGGCGTCTCAGTTGGAAATACTTGTCCTCAAATCAGACGCAGCCGACTTGTTGATCTGTGAAATTAAACGCATGGTTAGACTCGATCTGACTCGATCTGACTAGATCTGACTCGCTCTGCAGCTCCGAGAGCTTTTTTTTTTTTAGGATCGTACCGAAAATGTATTTAGTTTGAAAGCGGAAGCAGAGTTGATTAGAAAATAATCAACTTTTTTGATTGACAAGCTCATTCATGAGATGATTGCCATCTTTTTTTTTTTAGAAGTGAATTTATCAGTTGTATTTTACATAATAAATCACTCATCTTTGTGTTGTAGCCACATGTTTTCCACATATAAAAGAATAATCCAAATGACATTTCCGGTATCAACTGGCAGAACAAAAAAATGTTCTGCACTCAAAAAAAACAACATTCAGGCTTTCATTTTTTTTCTATTTTTTTTTTTACTCGTTTTGAATGCAGAAAAGACATGCACAGATGTTGTGGCCCTCAGTGTGCACACAGAGACATTTTTGAAATGAAGTCAAGTCATGTCATGTCAGGTTTATTTATGTAGCCCTTCATCACAAAAGCATGTCTCAAAGGACTAAATCTAACTAATCAATAATCAATCGAACAAACCAACAGTCAATCCAGGAAGCCAGAGTGTTGTTCTTTTGAGTGAAAACCATTTTCCCTTCTGTCAACGATGTTTCACTGCATGGTTTCACACACCAAAGTAGTTTTCCTACTAGAAAAATTAGGGAGAGTGCAGTGTTTTTTTCCGGGTTTTTTTCTTTCGAAGATCGGTATCAGCTGGCAAAACCTGGAATATGATTTATCTCATGGGTTTCTCCCTTGATTATTTAGTTGGATCGTATGTATAGATGTTTTGTGATAATTATCACACTGTGGAAACTTGGCTACTCAATCTTTCCAACACCCTCCCCCCACCCTCTCTCCTCTGTATACGCTGTCACCTCCTCTAAACTTGAGTAAGGATTATAATTTGATATCAATTCCCTTCCACCATTCACAAATATTTAATTTGGTTAGCCAGCTGTCAGCCGTCTCTGTATAGGAAAGTGTCCATATGCCCAACGAGGGCTGCGGTGGAGGGAATTAGATTTGGCTTCGGTCGGTTAAACAAATCTATAGGTTTTGGCTGCTGTGTGTGCTGCGGCAGTCGGAAAGTGGAGTTGAGTCATGCAGCATGAAAACCCTCCGTCAAAACACTCAGGCGCTGTCAACGTCCTCCCTGGTGTGTGTGTGTGTGTGTGTGTGTGTGTGTGTGTGTGTTTTCTTGTGTTGCTGTCCTTGTAAGAACCATTCTGAGTGAGTGAGGACATTTTTGCGAAGTGAGGTCATTTTGTCCGATCGTTACTCCTCAGTTTTAGGGTTATGATTTGGGTTTAGGGGTCCCAAGTCAGTCTCAGGTCTTGAGGCACAAGTCTCAAGTCAAGTCCTAAGACTGAATGTAGATTACCAAGTCAAGTCCAAGTCAAGTCCATTCCATTAATGTCTCAAGTCTAAAGTCCAGTATCAATTTAATATCTTAAAGAAAACTAAATATCTAGGACTTTTCAATGCAATATGGTTTTAATAGGATAAAAACTTGGTAAGAGCATCATGAGTTTGATTTCTAGAATCAGTTTCAACTTCAATAAATTCAATCATTCCATACAAATTCAGAAAACAGAATTTAAATTCAGTCGTCCGCTGGAACAAATCTCATCACTTTCAGTCTGAGTCATTTACACAAACACAAGATCTCAAGTCAAGACTTTAGAAACCTTTTCAAGTCATCAAAGTACAAGTCAGAGTCAAGTCCCAAGTCACCAGAACCCAAGTCAAGTCAAGTCTCAAGTCTTCTCTTCATGCAGCAAGTCAAGTCTCAAGCTATTAAAACTGAGACTCGAGTCCAAGTCATGTGACTCGAGTCCCCACCTCTGCTTCTAAGGGTTAGGGTTAGGAAAAGTATTAAAAAAGGATTAAAATGAGATTAAGTTTGCAAGCAAATAGTATTTACTAATTAAATTAGATTGTCAGAGGACAATAATAAGGTAAGCGAATATTGTAATGATACTCAATGTCCAGCAGCGATGGACGACACTGACATTTAATAAAAGGCTAATATCGGCCTGATATATATCGGTCTAACCCTAGTTTTTTGTCCCATGCGTCCTTCTGAAATGGAGGAAATCATTGTTCAGTGGGATTCAACAGCGCAACGGTGTTTTTTTTTCTGTTAGTGTCGGACCTGCTGGACTCACAGCTGAGGGTTCAGTGTGATCCTGGTGGCTCAGCGGACATCATGGGTTCAAATCCGGTTCCTGACATGTTTTATGTCTTCTCTCCCTCCCCTGTCTCCTGACTCCCTCCACTGTGTTCTCTCTAAAGAAGCAGAAATGCCTTTAAAGATATTCTCAAAACAAAAAAAAAAAACAGTCATTGGGCCCTGGATAGCTCTGCACACGTGTTCCTCCAGTCCTCCCTGGTCTTTACGGCTCTGCTGTCCACTCAATGGTCTTTTAATAGTTTCCATTTTGAATAATCGAACCTGCCAGCACATCCAGGCAAATGGTTCCTCTGCTTTAACAGGGAGATGGGTAAAAAAAAAAAAGAAATATATTGGACAGATACACATTAGCTACAGGATAAAAGTTGCTGTTTTTTGGGAAATATAGTATGTTGTCTCTTTTTTCTGCTCAAGAATCTACTTGTATACAAAGAATAAAAGGTATAAATACACATAATATATAATTCGTAATACAGATATATAGTGTTAAATGTTTGCTTTACATACTTTGTCTTTAAATACCATTTTATTATACATTTCATTACTTTTTTTTGCTCAGATCTCAGCACTATGTATCCTGGAGATGTTCATACCTGCCTTCCTACTACAACAACCCACCTGTCCCTCCCTTGGACATTCATATAAACCCAAACCTTTGTCTTGTGGTTTCAGTGCTGGGTTCTCCAAAAGACCTGGTCACCAGCGATGTGACGGACACCAGCTTCGAGGCGTCCTGGACGGCGGCGCCCGGGAACGTCGACATGTACAGAGTCCAGTGGAAGTCTCTGTTCTCGGCGGAGAGCGGGGAGAAGACGGTGCCCGGAGACGTGACCGACACCGTGCTGGACGGCCTGAGTCCGGAGACGCTGTACCAGGTTTCTGTCGTCGCTGCCTACAGCCACGGAGACGGAGATCCACTCATTGGACAGGAAACCACTGATGGTGAGGCCGTTTCCCTAGCAGATTGGAGTTTTAGTTCTACAAACATTTCTTGGAGGCAGGAAATAATCTGATTGGTTGATTTAAACAGGTATAGAATATTCACCAATGCATCCTTTTTTTTTTGCCATTTTCGGTAATACTGAAACGCGTTAGCAGCCACGGCCAAAAAATACATTGTTTTTTCATTATAATATCGGTGTCCTGATCACTGTTGCCAATTTGGCGACTTTGTCACCAGATGTAGTGTCTTTTCAGACCCCTGCCGACTTTATTTCTCAAAAGCGACAAATTTAGCGACTTTTTCTGACCATGGGGAACAGTGTAAATGTGTTAATGTGTCGGTACAGCTGATGCTGGTTTGCCATACTTGCTTGTCTAATCCAGAGAAATCTGATGATCACAGCGCTTCCCACACACAGCATAGCCCCCCTCCCTCCACTAAGAGCAGGGGCTGTATGTTATATTGATATGCAAATTAGCGTATGATGTCAATTGGCGACTTCTAGCGACTTTTTGAGCAGCCAACAGCTACTTTCCTTGGAAAAGAGTTGGCAACACTGGTCCTGATTCAGTTAAACCATAGTGGGCGGAGCCAAAGAACCACAGTTTTTGGTGTGCAAGTTAGCTAACTAGCAACTTGAATGTCAAAGAAAGAACTCTAGTCAAAATATAAATAAAAATATGAATGGCAATGATTTCTTTTTTTATCCATTCATGAACATTCATGATGTTGGAAGGTCAGCAGCTAGCTAACTAGCTTACCTAGATAGCTATAGGCTAGTATGGCTAGTTTGAACTCGGAAGATCAGCTAGGCTAACTAGCTAACCTAGATAACTTAGTGGCTAGATTGTGTTTTTTCAGTTATTAGCAAGAGTTTTTTGGCAGAAAAGATACCTTGATAACAAGGCAATATGAAGGTATGCTATATGAATGTGAGCCAAAGCAGTTTCAATACTTTGAGTTTGTGTTATCAGAAGATTGTCAGTCCTTTCAGCATTGGCATTCTCCATGACAAGGTTTATGGTTTTGTTTGGAAGAAGTCCAGATTCTCTTTAAGCCGTGATCTAGAGTGAAAAAGTAAAGTGGTGACAGTTTTGATGAGTTATGCACTCAGAAGATTCAGGTTGAAGGGAATATTGTTAGGCTGTGTGTGTCCTGTGAATGGCGTGCTGTGCTCTGCGTACCGATGTACTGCATCAGCAGGAAGACACGCTCTAAAAATGTCGACACATTCCTCATTCCATGTGCACACATGGGAAATCACAGCGCCGAAAACTTCCTCAAACAGGCCATTCAACACCACGGATTCAGAGGGCATGTAGATAGGGAAAAGCAGGCCAGTTTATTGCGTATTATAAACAGAAAACAACCTGGAGACTTTGGGAGACCTCTGCCTGCCTCAGTCCCATGCTTACCTCGTTAAGTCCAGCCAGCGGAACCAATGCGTCCCCAGTAACGGGTTCACAGGTTTGCTCAGGTCAATCAACATATTGAAGAGTTGGATGCCGTGTTTTTTTCCACCAATAAAAATCCTCCCGAGCAAAGTCAAATAGTCTGAAAAATTTTCCGGGGATCATTAACTGTTTCAGTATATTGCCCCTGTAATGTTTTTTGTGTACAACAGTGGAATAAGTAAAGCTCATATTATAGGGCCTGTGGTTGTTTAAGAGAGGAAAGGGAAAATGTGGTTAGCATTGCGTCCCAGTTGATCACTTTAGGGTACATGTCTCATTCATTTTCAATTACTGTTTTGGCATTTAGCCGATGCTCTTACCCAGGGCATCTCATTGTATATGCTGCAGTTATGAATCCAGAATTTCAAGTAGCCAACTAATGAACAAACGCATCAATCATGGCTTGGAACTAGAGAAGAACAGAGGATTTTTTAAGATATAGGGGTACAACTAAGATCAATGTTAAGTAGCTATTCAGCGGTCAAACCCTACCCAAATTTTAGGGTGGACAAGTTAATTCCCGATCCAATCTTTAATATCTATCCTCTCTTCTCAGCGTCCGCTGCCGGTAAAAAGCTGGCCGTGTCGGACGAGACAGAGCGAACCATGAAAGTCACGTGGACGCCAGCGCCGGGAAAAGTGGTCAACTACCGGCTGAAGTACGTTCCCAGCGGCGGAGGGAAAGAAGTGGCCCTGAAGGTCCCCGGAACGGCCACCTCCACCATCATGAAGCGCCTGCAGCCCAAAACCACTTACAACATCACCGTTCACCCCATCTACAAGCGCGGGGAAGGAAAAGCAAGGCAAGGAGTAGGAACGACACGTACGTTGGTCCATAATTCAACCCTATGACAGACAGTACACTGCAAAAAAAATGCCCATCTTCAACAAGACGTTTAAACCTGTATTCAGTCTAAAAATTGTATTTTTTGCTAGAGAGTAACTAAACCCCAAACCCAAATCTGTGTAAAGCATCTAAAAGGTAAAAAGCATGCTACTGAAATTGCCATCTGCTATTGGCTGAACACCTCATCAACACCTCATTGAACTACACTACCCAGCATGCTTTTAGCTAGTCGGAATGTTCCATCTCCTGCAAAGGGAACAAGCTACGGTAGCTAGCTAGCTAGCTGCAGCTTCACAGCTACAGTGAAAAAATGTCTTGTGTTCTCCATCGTTACAAAGTCTTTTCTGGAAGTTTCTATGCCCTAAAATAACAGAAACGTATACAAATTGTCTAAAAGCTTATGCTATGTAGTGTGCAGAGAGGTGAAATCTCAACACCATTCGTTGCTTTGTTTAGTTGCAGTTGACTACTTTGCGATCAATGGAAAATGGCGTTAGCCACTTAGCTGCTAGTCAACCACAGGAAGGCTTCGGCCTACACTTCGGCTCCGTATAGAGTACAACAGGTGGTGACATCACCTGGCATCAAAGATCAGCCAATAGCAGATGGCAATTTCAATAGCATGAATTTTACCATTAAATGTCAGGCTTTACACAGATTTGGGTTTGGTGTTTAGTTACTCTTTAAAATGAAAGAAAAAAACCTCCCACTGAGTTGATTTCACTTGTTTCCCATTCAACTTGTTTCAAGAATTTCCTCCAATTAAGTGACATTATTACAAAATAAGTGGAGGAATTGTTGCATTGGAAACAAATGAAACAATCTCAGCCAAGTGGCAGACTTTTTCAATTGTACCAGAAAATACGATTTAAAGACTCAATTCAAGGTTAAATGGCTTGTTAAGATGAATATTTCTCACACTTAAGGCTGCTGCTACACTGCAGGGAAGCTGTGTCATTTCACCTGGACACTAAAAACACAGTTAAACACGTGCTCAATCACACGCTAGTCTTACTAACACACGGCATGACACTGGGCTTTTTTTAAGGAATGACACCGGGTTCAAGGAATTGTATTATGGACTAATGAGAAACTGGCTTGAATGTGGTCTGCCTGATCTCAATGAAATAACCGAGACTTTGCCAAGCGTTGGAGTTGTGTTGGGTTTGACTCTGCGTGAGTACGTAATGAAGTTCTGCTCCGGTTCCTGTATTTCAGTGTCGCCCTACAAGGCTCCCAGGAACCTGCAGACCTCAGAACCCACCAAGACCAGTTTCAGAGTCTCGTGGGATCCGGCGCCCGGAGATGTTAGGGGCTACAAAGTCACTTTCCACCCCAGTGGGAACGATATCGCTCTGGGGGAGCTGGTGGTCGGGCCTTACGATCACACCGTCGTTCTAGAGGAGCTCAGGTAAGGTTTCATAATTACCGTTTTTTTTTTTAAGATTATGTTTTGGGATTTTTTTTGTTTTTATTAGAGAGTTCACAGTCAAGAGGGACAGGAAAGCTTGGGGGAAAGAGAGAGTTTTCTTCATTATTTTTAACATGACTTTTTTGCAACATACTGAATGGTATTCACAATTTAAGATCTAATTTCGGATGTATAACAGTTTACATTGTAACTGTACTGCATTAAGAATGGAGATATAAATCAAGAACCCATTTCCAAAATGCTACACATCCATTACCTGAAGTTCATTTTTCGTTATGTCCAAAATATGGAGGATCTAGTTTCTTAAAGCGTTAATTGCTTTTACAACCATAGACTTGAAGTTGCACTAAGAAACCTTGCATGTTAGTGACCCAAATGGTAGCGAGAGGTACATGTTTGAAACATTTGAACTTCAATACCCAGAAATCCTCTACGGTGATGTCAGTAAATTGATCTAACGTTGGTGAGTCCAGCTTTCTCTGAACGCAGCGCTCACTCACTGCTGTTTAGGACAAAGTAAGTTGTGTATTTTGCTGTAAGTGACCGTACCCGACACCAGAGTTTAATTTGTGCAAAAAAAAACGTGAATCTACAGCATCTCAGTTAGTGTGAATTGAACGCTCTTCTCTGTTTCAGCCCGACTTTGTTGTGATCTAGACCGATAAGACAGGTGTATTTTTACATAAAAGTCTTGCCTAGTGCAGCTTTAAGTTGCCTGCTATCAATCATTTTGAAAGAACAGATGTTACTTTTTTTTTCCGAATGGTGTAAATCTCACCTCGGACTGAAAGTCTGTAAATATGGATTGATTTAGACGTTTTCGTACGTTCCTCTCTCCCTCAGGGCAGGAACCAAGTACTCGGTGGCGGTGTTTGGGGTGTTTGACGGAGGGCAGAGTTTGCCCCTGGCAGGAGAGGAGAAGACGACCCTCTCTGACGCTCCTGAGCCCCCGCCTCCCGATCCTACGGGTAAAAGCCGATAACGCCGCACCGCACCGCACTGCACTCCACAACAGCAGGCCTGCAGACCAGACACACAGACACACGCTGATCCAGACCAGCTCACAACAGCAGAGGAGTGGCCTGACTGTGAAATACCGCCCAGATTAGTGCCAGAACGTTGAATTATTTGTTGTCGAATGGAATTAATATCACTGTCGCATTGAAATTGGAGGCCGGACTGCGACGCACGTGATTATGATTAGAACAAATTACTTTTAGCTGCTTGGCGCGGGTTTCCTCACCTCCCTCATATCACATTTGGAGTGTGATCCGGAGGAAAACGACATGCCATTTAGCAGACATGTGCTGAAGTGTCGACACTAACTTTTATAAATTGCCCAATCGGAAATGTCTCTCGACCGCCTCACGTGCGACCTATTTGCCAGTGTGTGCGCAGCCGCCCCCACAATGTGCCAAACCCTAATTGTGTCACCGCAAACATATATCCTCATTAGCTCCTCGGGCGGTTATGATTGAACTCCGTATCTGCTGCCCAAATGTTTGTTTTTAGTCATGCAAAAGGAGATATTCCCCACTTTTATGTCGTCTGAAACGGAAAAAGTGCTCTGCTAGCAATTACAGTTTTTTTTTTGTTTTTTTTTTACGATCCAGAGAGCGCCGGGACGTATGTGGCTAGGAAAATGTTATGCTTCTCATAAGACCCCAAGGAGCTGCTGACCCTGGGCAGAAATTCCTGCTGTAATGGGGAGCAGACACAGTGACCGACTGCCCACCGAGCAGAGAACAGGCCAGGATGTTCCACACAGGTTCCTCTTACAGAACCGTAGTCTACTATCCAGTCCTAAAATCATCATTTTCTTGAAATAAGTGAAAAATATGTGCCAGTGGGTGGAGATAATTCCACTTGTTTCCAATGCAAATCAACTTTTTTCAAGAATTTAGTAGAATCAAGTGTCATTTTCTTGATAGCAGTGCAGTGATCTGCCTTATTCTGACTTGTTTAGTAACACTCGTTTCAAGAATATTCCTGAAACAAGTGAAGCTGCAGTGGAAACAAGTGGAGTTATCTCTCCTCACTGGCAGAATGTTTCTCTTGGTTTAAGAAAAATAAAACTTGAAGGCTGAATGTGAGACTAAATGACTCGTTAAGATGGACGTTTTTGAGGATTTTATCCATCTTACAGTTACATTTGGTTCAGTGCCTCAAGGCGTGCCTTTCCAGTGTCTTTCATACAGTGCAAAACCATTATTTTTTTTACAAGTCGTTAAATCCTTTATTCCTTCTTAGAAATGTTCTTTAAACAAGTGAGAAAAAACTGACCGTGAGGTGAGAAAATCCCACTTGTTTCCAATGCAGTTGGACTTGTTTCAAGAGTTTTCTCGTGTCAAATGACATTATCTGGAATAAGGCCACATATTTTAATAAACTGTCACTTGAGTTAAAAAAATTCTTGAACAAGCTGAGCAGCTTTGGAGACAAAGGAAGGTTTAACACAGAATTGGTTTATTTTTTCCACTTGTTTTATGAAAAAATAGATATTAATACTGGATACAGGATAAAAAACGTCTTTTTTTGTCGTCCATATCCGCGGTTAGAGCACTCTAAACTGAAACTATGACCTGGTGTATTACAAAAGCAAAGACATAAATACTTCCCACGAAGGCAAACAGCAGTAATTGACATAAATTACATTTTGTGTGTTTTAAAGATGAAAGGTCACAACGTTTAGATAGGGTTTAGACATCATATCAGCAAAAGCGATGCCCTTAAGTGCCACTAAATCATATACATTCAGAGCCATAAAACACATGAGGGCTTTCACTCCAAAATGCTATATATCCCATTTAGAAAAAAAAAAATGCTAACTGAAAATCATCAGTCAGTATTTCAAACGCACAGATGACTCTGTCTTCGAAAACCAGAGCGACTCTGTGATGACTCATAACTTAATGATGACACATGATGCGCTTTACTTTTCTGTCAGCAATCATTTTGTAAGAGCACGCATCAATCTTTTCAAATGGTGGATATCTCGTTTTGGAGTGAAACTTCATTTTTCTCCGGTGTGGAAGGCAGCGTCAGCCGCTGGCGGCGGGGCAACAACAACAAGAGGCAAAACCACTGCGGGTTCCTGCAGGACAGTGAAATATAACACAGTCAGACAACATGCAACAGACCGAGCTCCATATTTATTTGCTAAGACTCTTGCTCTTGCTCAGAGACACTTGATCCAACGCAGTCGTCTGCAGTGTATTAGATGCCTCTTAAAGCTGCCTCTGTTTATGACATCTGTTTTTATTAATGAACGTCGGAGGGACAGATGAGTATGTTGTTTACTGGCGGCGGTATAACTCAAACAGACTGTGGCCACGATCCGATTCACCCGCAGTTCCTCTTCGCTCGTCAAGCATCTGTTGCTGTAGCCTTGCTGACAAAGAACTGGGTAAATTAATTGTCTCCTAACCTGTTTTCAATTGCAGACGCAAGGGGCGGGGCTTGTATCGAAGCGCCTCGTCCCGCAAAGCGGACGAGCGGCCATTTTCACTCCTATAGGTGTCCGGAGTAGCGAGCTCTGAGCGCAGCAGGAATGTGCAATAACTTCGGGGGAAAGGAGGCCTCGTATATCACCGTGTCAGAGAGGCGAACCGCTGCTGTTTCAAGGGGGGCGGCCTTCGATGCCGGCCTCCGAAAACAGCCAGGAAAGACCTTTGCCTCTGGATATGCAAAGAAGACCTGGAAGAGAGAGGGAGAATAACAAAAAATACCCCGAAGAGACAGCAGTTAATCCTGCTGAGCAAAAAACGACAGCTGTTACACAATGTGTTGCAAGAGCAAAACAGTGTAAATTATTAGTGTTATATAATGCTGTAGAAAACATTCTGTTGTATAAATATGTATTGTCTTGCACTTTGCGATTGTGATGTGTGTGTTTTACTCTTGCTGCTGTGTGTTACGTCCCACAATCTGTTCCACCTTTTACACTTCTCACACCTTCCCACACACACACACACACACTCATCTTTAACAGTTTGTATACGACTAAACGGACACGTCAGTTGTTCTGGGTGTCGTCAGTTTACCAGGCCCCGCCCTCACGCCCCCTCTCCCCCCCCCTTCTCCCCCCCCCCCCCCCCTCAGACACCCAGTGTAAAACCACAGCCAAGGCCGACATCGTGCTGCTGGTCGACGGCTCCTGGAGCATCGGCCGTCTCAACTTCAAAACCATCCGGGCTTTCATCGGCCGCATGGTGGGCGTGTTCGACATCAGCCCTGAGAGAGTCCAGATCGGTAATACTACTACGACTACTACTACTACTACTACTACGACTTTTACTACTGCTACTTCTGTAACTAATAATACTAACACTAATACTACTGACTACAACTGAAACTACTGCTACCACTTCTACTATTACTTCTACTACTATCATTCCTTTTACATTACTCCTACTACTAATACTGCTATTGCTACAACTACATCTGACACTACTATACACTACTACAACTACTATTATCACTACTACTACTTCCACTACAATTATACAATACTACTACTACTACTACTAATATAACTCCTCATACCACTAATACTATTACTACTAACTACCACTACTACTACTATAACTAATACAATTCGTACTACTAATACTACTGCTATCACATCTACTACTACTTCAGCTACTATTACCACTACTACTACCACTACTATGTCTGCAACTCATACTAATACTACTACTAATACTGCTACTATTAATACCACTACTATTAATACTGCTGCTAGTGCTATTAAAACTACTACTACTACTAATACGACTACTCATACAACTACTATTAATACTTCTGCTACTACTACTGTTACTATTGCTACTACCAGCCAGTGGTGTTGGATGAATGAAGATCACTGAATGGTCTGTCGTGCCGACTGTGTTGTTGTATATTTGCATTAATGTGACATTACTGCTACATAGAGACAACAGTGAAAGTCTTCCCTTAATTACAGCCAACTGCTCGTTAAAGTCTGTTTTGTACTTTGTGAAGAACTTTGTAAAGAAGAGTGTTATGACTGAAGAGGGAGTTCAGGAGGGGCGTGTCCTTGCTGTGTTACACAGTGCGGTGTGTTTTCTGCAGGTCTGGCTCAGTACAGCGGAGACCCAAAGACGGAGTGGCACCTGAACGCCCATCCGACCCGGGCCTCCCTGCTGGAGGCTGTGGCCAACCTGCCCTACAAAGGAGGAAACACCATGACAGGTGATTTAACGGTCCTTTTCCTCTGGGACAGATAGTTCAAACGGGGCGTTCACACTATGAGCGACGTGGTATTCTGACTGATTGTGGCCGGGGCATTGCATGTAGTTTGGTTAGTTGGTTATCTAGTTAGTTTGTACTTTGGTATTTCCTGTCATGACGTTATATTGTTTTAACAAGTTAACATAGCTAGCTGGGAAGCCCTAAATAGGTAGCATTAATTAAAATAGGAAAAAACTCAATAAAATCACATCAGATGGTGGATGCAACAGTTCTTTTTTAATCAACATCTTGTGTATTTTGAATTTGCCAGGCAGAACTATCATTCATGAAACAAAATCACATCAGTAGGGAAACAAGGAAGCATGCAAATCTGATTGGTTGTTTACAGGCAATGATAGTGAAAAGTTCAGCCGTGGCCAAATTTTCCTCCGCCAACGAGCTTGTTGACTGTCCACACGTTGGCCGAGTTTCCCCTGGTTGCTCAGCTCTACAGGAAATTAATGATCTTCCAGTTACAGTGTGAACTCATAGAAATACTTTCTACTGTTTGTTTTTAGTCTGCTTTGGTCCTAGATGGGTGGGATTTGCCACATATGCAAATGCAATGAGTCCCAGAAAGTTTAGACCACACAAAAGCATTTTAAATTCAATGTGATGAACTTCTCTGTGACTGGGAACTGACATAATCTACAAGTTTTCAGTATTAGCAGTGTTCAGTGGCTGAAAAAGGTTTGTAATGCCTCCTTGTCGCTTCATGCAGGAATGGCTCTGAACTACATCCTGGAGAACAACTTCAAAGCCAACGTGGGAATGCGTGCGGACTCTCGCAAAATCGGTGTTCTCATCACTGACGGAAAGTCCCAGGATGAGATCGTCTACAACTCCCAGAACCTGAGGAACCAGGGCATCGAGCTCTACGCCATCGGTGAGTGGTCGTTACAGTCTGCGTACTTGGCATCCGACACGCAACGTTTTGCACAAACTCGAAAGATTGCACAACCTCGAAAGATTACGTTCCTCCTCCACCATGAAAGGATTATGTGAGAACAGCAGGAATTGGACACAACATTTTCACATGTTTGTCACATGAAGAGGACGATCGAGTTCAGACAAGTAAAACAACGGTTAAAGATAGGAAACTAAAACTTCGGCTACGGTTTGGGTTAACAAAAACCTTCGTTAAGGTTAGATTAAGGCTTTAGTCATGGTTAAATAGGAAAAACTTTTAAATGAAAACTTCCCTGCCAGTAGAAAATCTTCCACAGCCTTACTTTCTACCACACTATTTCAATTTCAAACTACTTTCTGTTTCTACTTGTGTCTCCTCCATGTAATCCTTTCATGCTGGGGAAACAGATTTCTCTCTTTTTTCGTGCACGAAGCGAATTATTTGTATTTTAAGAAAGTTTCCATTTCACAAAATTTAGTGTGTTGGCATCAGTTTCATCTGCTGTCGGGGCTCTGAGGCTTTGACCCTTGACCTCCTTACCGTTGTTTGTCTGTAATGTTGGTGATCTAGGAACTGAAGCTTATTCTGCAGTGCCGGCTAAATGCCTGAAATGTAAATGTAAAAATGTAGGAGGGGAAACCAACCCTGAACCTAACTTCTATCTACTGGCCAAAGTGACTGATGGATTCCAAAGTTTACTAGCCAATTTTACTACTTTACCAGAAAAAAGGAAGGATTTAGAAAAGGAATGATCCTCCAAACAATGACTGATTACTTTACCTGTCAAAGCGGCTGATAAAACAGACGTGTCATCACCAAAGCGGATACAGCCATGTTACCTTACTAAGTTATGACGGTTTTCATGTTTTCCTCTCAGGTGTGAAGAACGCCGACGAGAACGAGCTGAGGTCCATCGCCACCGACCCGGACGAGATTCACATGTACAACGTGAACGACTTCACCTTCCTCCTGGACATCGTGGACGACCTCACCGTCAACCTCTGCAACAGCGTCAAGGGTCCAGGTAGGCCGAGCGTCCCGTGGAGGATTATCTCAGTGCCCGGCTGATTCTAACAGTTTTAACGATTTTAAGGCATCAAAAGATGTTTAAAAACCATCAAAATCTTGGATTGTTGCAGTGAAAATTCATCACTGCAAAAACTGACAAATGTGTTAAGTTGTATCCAGACTTATCAGTCTTATTTTAGGATTTTTTTTAGTGACATTATCTTACTGCACTGGCAGATTATTTTACTGGTTTCAACAAATTTGACTTTTTTTTTTTTTTTTTTCGAAATAATGTAACTTGTTTCAGGACATTTAGGGATACATTACTGTTTTTAAAATGAAGAATTAATCTACAAAAAACAATTAAATGAATAAATATGTGTGAATAATCTAAAATTTGAATTTCAGGTTTTCCAGACTGTTTTTACGTAGCTGTGATCAGTGAGGAACCTCCATTTTATCGGCAACATAACTGACCGATATGCAATATTTAATAAAAGGCCAATACTATATCGGTCTAAACCTATTCCACTGTTAATAATTGACTCTATTACATTTGAAAATCTGCTTTCATTTATTTATTAGAAACCTTCCAACAATATCCAGCTCTAAGCCAGCGTGTTTACCTTTAAATCCAACAGAGATCTTTTCCAATCTGAAATCTGAAATCCCTCCAGTTTATTAGCTGAACACCGCTGAGTCAGATTTACGTGTTTTAGTTTTATAATTATCGTGCGGCGTCGGCTGGAGACTTTGTAGCTTCGCAAAGTCGACTTTTCAGGAATTTACAAAAACAGCCTTATTTTCAGATTGACGACCGTCGCATTTTTAAAATTTTACGAAAGGTTTTCGGTGGCTTTTACAGGCTGTGGGGTCGTGACCTTTGCTCCGCCTATGGAGGAGCGCATAAACCTTCAGTAAAGACGAGTAAAGACGTGAATATCACCGAACCTCTCTGAATGACATTAGAGCGCCATTGACCATTGAGTAGCAGAGGGTAGACATTATAAAGTCATTATGATTATAATTATAGACGAGAACAAACTGTTCTGTTATTCTGCATCGACTGTAGCATACGAGGTAGAAAGTACTAAGAAGATCAGCCTGATTTGGCCGTTGACGAGAGCCAATGAAAAGATTAAAGCAAAGCCAGCACTTATATTATCTTGAATACGACGCAATTCTGCCTGACAATCTTGATTAATTCAGACTGTTGAAAGATGTTACAAAGCAGATCCAAGCCCCTAATGGAAACTTTCACGTTGGAAGTACTTTTTGTCTGTAAATCAGTTTTAAGAGGAAGCACAATCGTGATTTACAACACGGCCGGGGAAAAATATTTTTTAAAGAAGCGCTTTGTCAAAAGAGCTGAAATATACAGCGGGCCAACAGCCCCCCTGTCAGAGGGGCGAACACGACGAGGACAGATTTGTGGCAGCAGGGTTCACCGTGTGAAATACCTGACGTGTCGGATCACATTCCCGCCTTGTTCGCCGCGTTTCAGGAGGCGGTGCGGAGGCGCCCACCGACCTGGTGACCTCGGAGGTGACCCACCGCTCGTTTCGTGCCACCTGGACGGCGCCCGACGGCCCCGTGGAGCAGTACCGCGTCACGTACATGACCGCCGCCGGAGGACCCGCCGAGCAGGTCAGCTAACCGCTCCCTTCCCTTCCTTCCTCTCCCTCCCTTCCTTCCTCCCTCTCCCGTCCCTTCCTTCTCCATAGTGTGCTGCTGCATTTGAAGATCACTAGCTTTAAGGATCAGTTCGGCGATTTTGTTGCTATATATAATGAGTCTCTTCCTCCTGTAGCTGTTGGACCCACAGACAGTATTGTCTGTAGCTCTTGGACCCACAGACAGTATTGTCTGTAGCTCTTGGACCCACAGACAGTATTGTCTCCAGTCAGCTGTCAGTTGAACAATGAGTCCAAACTGTTTGTCAGAATATCTCCAGAAAAGCAGTTTGTGGATCCACAGCGGAGTTGAGTAGAAACAGAAAAGTTGCACATAAATTAAAATTCGCTCTGATTTCATGACAAAATTCCACCATTACGCACACTTTCACTAATCAGGAAATCACAGAACTATTTTTCTCTGGCGCAGCACAGCCTGCTCTGGGGTGAAAGGTCGTGACTGGCGGAGTGGGATGACATCTCATTGCTACAACTTGAAAGCATTAATGTGTTGAACTCGTTGGGACGCCCACGTTCAAATTAGATTTATTTATCAGTTTAAAATCAACCCACAAATGAACAGCAGCAGATATTGCTCACTTTTTGGAAGCGGGGTTGTTTGTATCACTGATACTTTTGATTTTTATTAACTTGGACTGCCAACATGGATGGATTCCCTGCTATGTGGGAGTGGGAGATATTGGAGCCTCCAAAAAACTCCCACATCATACCTAATTACCATCAAGAGTTTTTGACGTGAATGTTTTTTCCCACTCGGCAGTTCGTTTTTACATTACATCTGATATGATGGAAACGTGGCGTTAACACACCAAGGGTCAAGTAGAAGACACAGACATTAAGCGTCAAGTCAGGTCAACTTCATTTACATAGCTCGTTAAAAACAAGGAGGGAAAGCATGGAACACCAATAGTGAAATTAAGATGTAAGGGAAATACGAGCATGGTTAGAAGCACAAAATAAGAGCAACGGAGGATAAAAGACACAGTGAAAATCCAATGAATAGAGATGGGTTTTAAGACAAGTTTTTAAAATTTGGACAGATTCGGCTGATCTGGTAATTTGGGGAAGGCTATTCTCATCAGCCACAGTTTAAACCCTAACACCCATCAGTTTAAAGACATACCCAGATATACACTGCATTAGCAAGAATATTCTGGCATATTCTGCTGATGTTACTAGATTTACTACAAGACCAGAGTGAGTCGGTTCTTTTTCAAAACCAAAGCATTTAATTAACAGGATATACTAAATATTATGTGACTGCATTCCAGTCGTACTATTCTGGATGATAGCCCCGTATGATAGATGTAGAAAAGACGTTACATTTTGCATTTTACACTCACTTAACATGAATGCATCAGTAGAACAAGCTTCCTTGATCAGCAAAATTAAAACCAGCCAATAGTAAGGAGGTCAAAGGTCACAGCACCCTGATAACACACGTCATAAAATGTTTCTGTGTCCTTAGAATAAGAATGATGATAGAGCAAATAAATAAGAAACGGTAGAAAGGTTTTTTAAGGACGAAACAGGAACATGATCAGGTGCAAGTGGAGAGTAGAAAAGGGGAAAAAGGGGGGATGAGATTTAGAAGATGTGATTAAACAGATGTGATTAAACAGATGTTATTAGCCTTGCTGCCTCTCCACGCTGCTGCATTTGCAGATTGTTAGCTTCCACCTGGTTTCGATATGAAGACCTGGCTCTGCGACTCGTTTACTGAATTCTCTGTCTGCCACCCCCCAGGACTCGTATATTTTCTGGGATCTGTTTTAGCCAATTTATCCAAGAGTCCACTGCAAGCTCAGAGAGTCAAAAGGTGATCAGTGAACTTTGGACCCTTTCCTCATCCAGTCTGTGTCTGAGGTTCTCTTGTGAGACTTGCCCAACCTGCATCCCGGCTCCGAAAATGTACGGTTCCCATCTGCTGATACTCGACGAAAAACTGAAGATGAAAAGCTGAAAATCTACTTAGCTTCTTGTTTGCTTTTTCATTTCTCATGGCTCCAATCAGACCTGGGTCAAACTGTAACAAATCACACTTCCAAGTGTTTGTTTTAGCCTGCTGGGAGTACCAGATGGGTGGGGTTTAGAAGAGTTCGGATAATGTCAGGTAAGCTGCCAGTCACAGACTGAAATTGACATTCAAATACATTCCTGTTCCTGCTTACCTTTCTGCCGTTTGCTTGTATCGTCTTATGTGGCAAACCCCACCCGACTGGTATTCCAAGCAGCTTAAAACAAACACTTGAAGTATTTCCAAATACCCAGGTCTGGCTTTCATTCAGTGGGAGAAAGCCCTGTTTATTTGGCTCTCAGGAACTGAAATCTGGATCACAGTTGCTTTGGTGAACCTGCATTTAGTTTACACTTAACCTCCTGTCAGTCCGGTCTTTAAAGACAGAGGACTGGCTCTTTTCCGTCCTTTGTGCTTTTATTGGCCGTTGTCGGACGGAGTCTGTGCGATTCTGATCGGCTTCGTCTGAAACCGAGCAGAGAGTCCAGAGAAGGAGTTTCCACCCGGCCGCAGACTGAAACACGCTGACTTTAATGTTATATAACTCCTCACACGGGGACAGATCCTCACTGCTGAGCCTTAACTCTCATTTCATTTGCTCACACTGGACAGCAAAGTATGTACTGACAAAAACACATAAGATATTTAACATTTATACGTTAGGCATTTAGCTGGGGCTCTTATCTAGAGCGACTTACAACTGGTGCAACAAAGTAATAAAGTTAAATTCCTAAATTACAAGCAACCAATAATAAGGAGAGGATGGATCGATAGCAAAAAATGACAAATGTGTTGTCTTGTTTCCAGACCTATCAGCTTATTTCATGATATTTTTAGTCAAATTATCTCACTGCACTGGCAGATAAACTTGCTGGTTTCAATACATTTCACTTGATTCATGCCAATATGACTTCTTTCAAGAAATCATCATAAAACAATGAAGAAACTTTCTCCAAGACAATTTCACTTTTACCAAGTAAATGTCCTGAAACAAGTTACATTCTCCTGAGAAAAAGTCAAATTTATGAGATGATTTCATTAAAAAAAATCCTAAAACAAGCTTGATAAGTCTGGAGACTAAAGATAAAAGAAGGCCACGCTGACAATAGATGAAAGAAATATTACAGTGTCCCTAGAATATTCATCTATAATAGAAATATAGACAAGTGTAAAGTAAAAAAGAGTGAGGGAGAAAAAGACACAAATAAGTTGTGGGGTAATGACCTGAAGTCGGTCTTGTTTGTGTCATTGTTAAAATATTGTTTACTGGAGCGTCCGCCAGCGCCGAGCCGCAGCCTCCGTAACAGTTCATGTTTGTTTGTTTTCTGTTTATTGTTTGTCTTCCGGGTTTGATTTTCCCACAGAGCGGCATGTGAGGAGGTAGAAATCAATAGCACTGAAGGCCCGTAATGATCAGCTGACAGACTGTTGGCCTCATGTTGGTCTTCTGATGTGAAGTTCATGTTCAGTTAGTGAGTCGATCCAACACCAGACCGACTTCAGCTCACTGTGTCAGGAGGGAAACCAGACACAGAGAGGTCCATTCTGTCTGTGGTTGGAAAGTTACTCTACTGTACTCTACTCTACTCTACTGTACTCTACTGTACTCTACTCTACTGTACTCTACTGTACTCTACTCTACTCTACTGTACTCTACTGTACTCTACTCTACTGTATGTTACTGTACTGTACTTTACTCTCCTGTACTCTATTCTACTCTACTACTGTACTGTACTCTACTGTACTCTATTCTACTCTACTACTGTACTGTACTCTACTACTCTAGTCTACTGTTCTCTACTCTACTGTACTGTACTGTACTCTACTGTACTTGACTCTACTGTACTCTACTACTGTACTCTACTGTACTCTACTCTACTGTACTGTACTCTACTACTGTACTCTACTGTACTCTACTATTGTACTCTACTGTACTGTACTTTACTCTACTGTACTCTATTCTACTCTACTACTGTACTGTACTGTACTGTACTCTACTACTCTAGTCTACTACTCTACTGTACTCTACTCTACTGTACTGTACTCTACTGTACTCTACTCTACTATTGTACTCTACTACTGTACTGTACTGTACTGTACGTTACTGTACTCTACTCTACTACTGTACTCTACTGTACTCTACTCTACTGTACTCTAGTCTACTCTACTGTACTTTACTGTACTCTACTCTACTGTACTCTAGTCTACTCTACTCTACTCTACTGTACTCTACTCTAAACAAGATATCCACCATATGAAAAAAGTGAACCTGCTCTTAAAATGTGATTACTGGTATGAAAGTAAAGAACATTTTGGAAAAACTTTAAATTTATTAGACATTTTAAAGCGGTATGAAGTATCTATGACCAGTGTTGGGCAACGTGTTACAAAGTAATGCGTTACTGTTATCACTTTTTTTGAATTGATGAGTTAATTGATGAATTGATGAGTTAATTGATGAATTGATGAGTTCATTGATGAATTTATGAGTTCATTGATGAATTGATGAGTTGATGAATTGATGAGTTCATTGATGAATTGATGAGTTCATCGATGAACTGATGAGTTCATTGATGAATTGATGTTGCAGGTGATGGTGGACGGGACGGTGACCACCACAGTGCTGGACGGCCTGTCGCCTCTGACGGAGTACGTGGTGAACGTTCACTCTGTGGTCGGCGAGGAGAGCAGCGAGCCTCTGAAGGGAACCGAAACCACCTGTGAGTGTTTTCACCTCTTCGCCTTCCTCGTCTTCCTCTCCCTCTGTTCCCCCCTCTCACACCCAGGCGGTCACCCAACGTCTGAACCCTCTTCCTCGCCGCCCGGCAGGTTCAGCCGGTCGTCTTCTTGTCTTCAGGACGGGGGTTTTCTCACAGGACGCCGGCTGCTGCCCTCTGGGGCGACGGCCGTGATTAAAGAGGCGGATAGCATCATCGCTCCGCAGCCTTTTTTACTGTTGTGGGAAAAGCGTTCTGTTCCTTCCATATGGTTTTTCAGATAAACAACTTTGATTTCCATGCTCATTATCCTGTTTCACACACATTGATGGAACTTGTTTACTCGCTTTTTTAGTTTTTTTTCCCCCTGCGAGTCTGGTCCAACATCTCTGTTTACACGACGTATATTTAGCATCTGATCTGAGGCGGAAAACTGTTAGACACAAACAGATTCCCATGATACAACGCTGCAGTGCGAGTCGACCGGGGCAAACTGGGAAACGTTAAAGCGATCGCGTTGAGCCGTAAAGTTATTTATCATCGTTGCGGTCTTTGCGTATATCTTAAACAAACTGATATAATTTAACAAAGTGTTAAGTGCACAGCTATTAGTGCTTTTATTTGCTCGTTTGTCCTTTAATGTTTGCTATATTTGTTCTTAAGTGTGTGACTGATTTTTACAATGAGTGTTTCCCACTGTCATAAAAGAATAGCAGTTTTGCTGTTAGATCACTGTTGTTAGATCACAGCAGCCGTTAGATCACTGTGGCTTTCTTTACTGTCATTTTTAAACTAACACTCAGTTAGGTCGTAATGTCCCGCCGTAACCCACGGCTGTAATCTGTCAGTGTGGCTCGCCCATAAAGTCTGGAGGGTGGAGGGTGGAGGGTGGAGGGTGCAGTGTGGGCTGCTGGGTGTGGGTGCAGATGTCCGAATGATCTGGAGATCGGACTGACTGTTTGAAACCACACTCTTAAAAAGCATCTGCCATTTTCAACACATTTTTCCTATCTAGGCTGGGATGAAACACATTTTTTTTTGCGTTGAAAAGTTAAATAAATGGGACATCGAATGTGTGTAGTATGTGTATACGATGATGTGTATGTCGTATGTACAGTATACGATGTACACTACCAGTCAAAAGTTTGTACACACCACATTTTTCTTTATTTTTACTATTTTCCACATTTTAGAATAACAGTAAAGACATCAAAACTATGAAATAACATAAAAGTGTTAAATCAAAACTGTCTTATACTTTAGATTCTTTAAAGTAGTCGCCCTTTGCCTTGATGGAAAGGCAAAGGCTTTGGAGAGAAATTCATACATAGGATCAACTTCACTATTTATATTTGTCTAAGAAACTCATTTCAAGCGTTTAAGCAGAAGCCTTTAGATCAAAATGGCTTTAAGAGAATGAAAAACACAGAACATTCAGTCAGGTGGGTCCAGACTGTGGACTGGTAGTGTAGATGTAGTATGGTATATAGTGATATAGTATAGTATATAACATGTTTATGATGGCATGTTTGAGACATGGTTGAAATAAAGAGCTGAAAATGGCATATCCTGTACAGGATTTCAAAATATTTCAATAGATGCCAATCCTTTGTGGGACGTCCTGGTGGCTGATTTGGCGCATAACATGTACCTGTGATGCTGTGGGTTTGAATCCGGCCTGGAGCTCTCGTTGCAAGCGTCCCCTTCTCTCTCTCTTTCGCAGTCTTTCCTGCCTCTCTCCGCTGTCTGCTGTTCAGTAAAGGCCAGCAAAATATTCTTTAAAAAAAAACAGAAACCTTCACCATACCTGTGCTGCCAAATATCCTGCACTACTGTATCAAAAGCTCTACAATTTATGGTCTATGTGGGACATCCTGCGATTTAAAAAAATGCACTCCCATGTCCAGGTTCGGATTTAATGACGATAAACTGGCAAAAAAAGGTCTGGTTAGCTTGTCTGTTTGTGTCATCAGCCTCTTTCTGCGCCTTGAGCTGCTCCGAATATCAAATACCGACAAGTAGTCAATTTATCACACTCTGTCTATCCCAACTCCAAAGAATCTCTTCCTTTGTGCTTTTGGCCTTTTAAAATGACTTCAAAACATTGAATTTCCACAAGTTCAAGTTCCTATTATTGTCGCACAGCCAAGCCTTCCTGCATTCCTTTCAAAATCGTTTTTTCTTCTCCTGTTTGGAAACGTGTTGTAACTCTCCTCGGTGTGGTGATCCTCTCATAAAGCTTCTCCGTCCCTCAGTGCCTCTGTCGGCGGTGGAGAACATGCGGGTTTACGACGAGACCATGAGCAGCATGAGGGTGAGCTGGGAGGAGGCGGAGGGAGCGACGGGGTACATGCTGCTGTACAGAGCCGTCAACGCCACCCAGCCGGTGCAGGACTACGAGGTAAAAAACTGCTTTAATCTTCCCCTTTAATGATGGAGGGGGGGAACTGAGCCGGGGCAGCAGCAGATAGCAAGAAAATAGAATAGAAACAGAAAAATAGAATAGAAACACACGCAAGCAACAGTTTCAACACTAGAACATGTTAGGTGTAAAAAGTATGGATTACATTATTATGAGGGTGTGAAAAAAAGCAGCAGTAATGAAAAAGATGTGAACATACACACATACATGCACACACACACACAAGTATACACATGCAGATGAATGCTCTCATAGACACACATGCTTGTGAGCACACACACACACACACACAATTCACTTACACATACACACATGTACACACACGTGCATACACACCAACATTAAGACATTTGCACACACCCAACCACACTCACACACACACACACACACACGCCGTCCACTTAAATGCACATACACACACACACACACTGGCAAACACACACATACACACACATACACTCCACTTACACATCAGCTACAATCACTCACACTCATAAACTCAAACACACACGGACATACACACAAACACACCCACACACACACACACACTCACGCACCTTAATTTGTGTGCTCAGCATTTCCACATTGGTTTTATAAGAGCGCGCTCGCCAAAGCTTCTGCTCGCCGCCTTACTGCTTCCAGATGGCGCTGCGATGAGCAGGAAGCCGCCGGAGCGGGCTGCAGGCCGGGCGGCAGAACCAGACCCCTCGGACACTCCGGGTAATGGGAAGGATTAGCTCATGGCCTGAAGTCATCAGGATGATATAAACAGAACAGATGCTTTATAGCTGAAACTGAAAAACGCTCTGCTGTTACCTACATGTATGATTACACAGGAGAGGAGTATCAGGGGGGGAAGGGGTCATTATCGCCAAATAAGCCCCGTCAGGGTGGAGAGACCTCGACACAAAGCGGTTCGCTGTACATTATCCCACCTATTACACAGCTAAAAAACCAAAGACATTAACCATTTGACATGAAATATTGATTAAAAATGATTTTATTACAAGCTAAAGTCATTTAAAAGCTAGCATCTAGTCTAAAACCAGCAGGACTGACTGCAGTAACTAAGGAGTAACCACTTTTTAGCACAAGTTCTCATCAGCTATGATTAGAAATCAACAAAATCGACCCGTCTTCTTGATTACAGAGTGATATGACTAGATTAAAACAGCGGTCTGTTATTAGCCGTTCGGGAGGAGAACCTCTGTGTGTGCGTTTGTTTGTTGTTTGTTCATTTGTTCGTGTTTAACGCTTTTTGAATGCGCGCTGCTTAGGGGAATTACGGTATGCATGTGTATGTTTAGGCTGCGAAGAAACCTAAGAGTCCTGCAGAAGGGAAATGCAGTGTGCGCTCAAACAACAGGCAGTACGGTAGAAGTCAAACAAGCATCAACCAGCTGGAGACTGCTGGCTGGTTTATAAAGTCAATATAGTTTCACTTGCTCCAGTCATGCAGACCCCCCCCCCACCACCCATCCCTCAACACGAGCACCTATAAAGCGATAGTACAATAAGAATTGTAGCCAATAATACTAATCTGCGGTGGCGATTTCTCCTCCCTCCCAGCACTCTTTCATATATCAGTCGCTCTGTTTGGCCATTTGCTAGAAAGAACTTTTATCTGAAGCACATTACATCATCAACATTTCCAGTATGGGCGGCCCCAGTGGGAATCAAACCTCCTTGCTCTGCCCATTGACTTCCACAGTGCCACAGTGCAGTGTGTTCTCCTCACAGGTGAACAGGAGAGTCAGAGCTGCCGGTTCAGCTCACCAGGTGTTCAGAGAAAACCTCCTGACACGTTCTGTCCTGCTGTTTTCTTTCTCTTCTTCTACCCCCCCCCCCCCCATCCCTCCATCCTTCACCCCTCCATCTGGATTCCACTCTCTCCATTTCTATCCTCCGGCCTGACCTCCCCTCCCCTCTCCTCTCCTCCCCCATCTCTCTCTTCTTCTCTTCCCTGGTCTGGTTCCCCTCCTCTGCCTTCACTGCTTGTTTCTCTCTCTCTCTCTCTCTCTCTGTTTCTTTCTTTCTCTCTCTTTCTTCACTCTGTCCCGCTGTACAGGTGCGGGTCGGGGCCGACGTGCAGGCCGTCCTCCTGGAGCAGCTGATCCCCAACACGGCGTACTCCATCAGCCTGTACGCTCTGCACGGAGAAGCTGCCAGCGACCCGCTGGAGGGGACGGGAGTCACCCGTATGTCCCGTTCAACTCTGTCTGCACGTTACACAACATGATCTCAAACAAATACATGAAATGAACACAAACTCTGAAACGGCGATTTACGTGCTGTGGACACGTATAATGGAAAATAATGTTTCTCCACCACAAACTGAATTATGTTCCTCCGCAACAAATTTAAATATGTTAAGGTTGGTTGGCGATTAAGTTTAGGCAAGTAAAACAACTTGGTTAAATAAGAAAAACATTTGTTAAAAATGAAAATGTGATTTACAGTTGAAATGTCCTTTGAAAATGCTGGGAATTGAACCCCAGTCGCCAGATTCAAAGGCGAACACATACGCCCGCCCACCACTCAGACCACAACACCCTTACTTTCCACCATGCTTCTTCAATGTCACACTACTAACTGTTTATAGTCGTGTCTCCTTCACGTAACCGTTTCACGCTGGGAATAAGTAAATTTAACACTTTACGTTCCACCAACACGTAATTCTCTGTTAACAAGTCGTGTTTTTCTGTGAGATCAGGTTGCATTACAGCTGAATCTGTACATTACCTGCCAATGTAGCAGATTGGATTTCTAGTTCTAGGCAGAAATAATCTGATTGGTTGAGTTAAACCTCAGTGGGCGGAGCCAAAGAACCA
Organism: Centroberyx gerrardi; assembly: GCF_048128805.1. Classification (NCBI taxonomy): domain Eukaryota; kingdom Metazoa; phylum Chordata; class Actinopteri; order Beryciformes; family Berycidae; genus Centroberyx; species Centroberyx gerrardi. The sequence continues at coordinate 26,431,282 of NC_136014.1, forward strand.
CAGTTTTTCCGGCTAAGTAACGTTAGACTGAAGCTCAGTGAAAAACACAAGAGGTAAGAGAGGAGGAAGCTAATATTATGAAGCCTAGCGCTCTGCTGCTAACTGAAAAAATACAATCTATCATACTAAGTTATCTAGGTTAGCTAGTTAGCTAGCTGACCTTCAAGTTCAAACTAGACATACTAGCTTATAGCTATCTAGGTAAGCTAGTTAGCTAGCTGACTTTCAAGTTCAAACTAGACATACTAGCTTATAGCTATCTAGGTAAGCTAGTTAGCTAGCTGCTGACCTTCAACATCATGAATGAATGAAAAAAGAAATCATTGGCAGTTATATTTTTTATTTATATTTTGACCAGAGTTCCTTCTTTGCCATTCAAGTTTGCCAGTTAGCTAACTTACGCTCTGAAAAACTGTGGTTCTTTGGCTCCGCCCACTGAGTTTTACTCAACCAATTAGATTATTTCTGCCTCCGAGAAATGTTTGTACAACTAAAACTACAATCTGCATAAATGTAATGTTCTCCGGGACAATCTTGATTATTAAGCAATTTTGGAAACTATTTGAATGCCTCCATTCACAAATGGCTACGTATGTATTTTTGGAGAGAAGATTGTTTCCTCATGATCGCTGCTCAGCACTTCCAAGGTACACAGTCTTCCATCCTTTAAAATGTCACTTTTTTTCTAAGAAAAGCTCTTAAACAACTAACAACTTCAATAATAGAGTTTTATTTTCATGTCAGCAATCATTTTATAATCGTATAAATCACATTGCACAAATGGTCGATGTCTCATTTTGGAATGAAAACAGATGAAACAAAAAACATTGTAGCTAAAGAGACAGCACATAAGAACAAACTGCCATCTATTTTTCAGCTGTTCAATGAGTTTTGGCCGAACCATGTCAGCATCTTTTAATCTTTTCCACATGCGAAAATATTCACAGCGAGGCCAAGTATCAGAGCTGTATTTTTGTCGCAACAGTAAACTTCAGATGCGATCTTTTTCCACATCATTAAAGTCTCTTCCTTGCCCTGCTCTCCCTCAGTGCCCATGCCTCCAGCCGGCGTCCTGCGGGTCAGCGATGTCACCCACAGCACCATGAACCTCAACTGGGACGCCGCGCCCGGGAACGTCCTCAAGTACATCATCACCTACAAGCCAGACGAAGGAGATGTGAAAGAGGTAAAACTGCCCGGGTTTGGCATCCCAGCATGCCTTGCAGCTGACTGAGGGATGATTTAGAAACACAAAGAAAGAACGAATTTGGGTAATAAATACACTCAGTAAGTCACAATTATCCTTGCATGGTTAAACAAGTTGGCCAAAATGAATAATAATAAAGATAATAATGATAATAATAATAATACACTTTATTTATATAGTACTTTTAAAAACACTCTTACAAAGTGCTTTACAGACGAAATAAAAGAAAGTCTAAAGACAACTGTAACGACCAAAAGAGAGAAAGTAAATTAACAACAATAAGATGGACAATAAAAGGCAAAAACTGCATAAAAAAACAACGTGAAGAAGAAGAAGCATCGATCATAAACAGACTTAAAAAACAGGAGAAATAGAATAGTGGCATGAAGGCAGGACAGATTAAACAAGAAGGTTTGGAGAAGAGATTTAAAAGATGATACTGAGTTTGCAAGTCTATAGCAAAGGCCCGATCACCTTTGGTCCATTGAAAGTGAATTGAATCCTTGTCCCATTTTACCTGGCAGACTTCCCTCTTATCACAGACTCAGCTGGTCTTCATTAAGACTGAGTCTCCTACTGTGGAGGAAAGCAAAAAAAAGTTAAGTAGACGTAATTTCCACATCCAATTGAAGGACGATTCATAAACAAACATAGACGCTGCAGTGTCCGACTAATTAGAGCCGAGATGAAACTTAACATTTTGTTTTACTGGCTCCGTTTCGTCATTATAGAGCCATATCTTCTGCTTTTAAGGACCTTCAGTTTTCTATCATTATGGAAGATCTGCAGTTGGGCTTTCCTAAGGAGATGTTTAATGAAGATTGCGGAGGTTTTGTTTGTGTTGGAAAGTGATCAGTAAATCTTTAAAAGCATCCTCCTGTGTTCCTCATCGCACAATTCAAAAAGCCCTCCTCCATCTTAAATAAGTGATGTCTGATTGTCTCTACCGTTTCCAGTCCCAGTCTGAATGAGGTTCAGGTTTACAGCAGCGAGGTTCAGCTGTGGCCTTTTAAGTTGGCAGGAATCAGATGTTGCCTCTTTGCTGTGTAAACCAACATGCCTGCAGGACTTTGTTTGAATATTGTTCATATTGCTTGCTGGGTCAGTTCAGCGGGGGCTTTAAACAACGACAGCCGACTAAGAGCTCACCCAGAACTTTATAAGGTTAAAAGTTTTCGTCAGCAGCCTCTGTGATATCTTAGTTCTGGGAAAGTGACAAGTCGAGACCGAGTCAAGAGTTACAGCCGGCCTCTAAGTGGAGCGGGAGCGCAGCCTCCTTGGCCGGGCCTTATGGGAAAAGCGGTCTGCTGGCAGAGAGGACCTGGCTCCGGCCGGCAGCTCCAGCCTGCCTGGATCACAGGAGCACCACTCCGTCCCCATAATTTCTCACTTGGATGTCAGCGGAGGACAAACAGTCTGGGACGAATCGGCAGCTGAAGGTGCCGTCGGCGGACACCTGCGAGAAGTTTCCACAAACCTCTGATGGATGGATGAAGTCGACTCCTCTTCAGCGCCGCGACCTCTGAGGGCTTCGTGCCTCCAGAGAAGAAGAAGAAGAAGAAGCCCACACTGTGGATTTATGCCTGCTGAGGTCAGGGTTTTTTTTTTTTGTTTTTTTTTTCTCGTTGCTGCTTACTTTACTAAGCTTCCTCCTGCTGAAATGGAAAACCGAAAAGACATCTCTCAGCTTCTTTTTTCTTCAGTTTTTCCTACCGTCTGACATTCTCTGGAACTACAAATATACAACTTATTCATCTCTATTCTTAGCTCAATGGCAAATATTTTTATTTCAGAGAAAAAAAACGTAAAGATGTTTCGTGTAGGATAGGTGGAGTAAAGTCAGATTTATTCATGAGGTGCTTGTCAAAAAGTGCTTTAGAGCAGTGGTTCTCAACGTGGGGTCCGGGGACCACCGGGGGTCCTTGAGGGGGGTTCCAGGGGGTCCCCAGCAAAACAATTAGAGAATGTAGAAGAATGACTGTTGTGATCATAGTTTCTCTGTTATCTCTCATGGGATTCTGGACAAAATCATATCTGACAATAAAAATATTCTCAGATTTGGGTCTGAGAGACAAAATCTCATCACATGGGGGTCTGTGGCTCTGATGTGGACTAAATTAGGGGTCCTGGATATGAAAAAGGTTGAGGATCACTGATTTAGAGAGCAGCAAAGGGCATGAACAGATAAAATAATAAAACGTGTCTCAGTAAATTCGTTCACGCCGCGTCCTGCAGGCCCAGTCAGCTGCTCTCCATCAGCAGATTTGATTTTCTCCCCCGATGTGAAGCAGCAGGTCCTGATCTGCAGAGGAAGCCTTGGGATGTGACAGGAAATCCGTCCCAAAACTCCCCATGTTTTCCCAAATCACATCATGATTTCATCGGAGGTGATTTTGGAGGTTTTGCCAGCCGTTGGATTGCAGCTTCACCCGCAGGGAAATACAAATGAGAAACACATTATGAGCAACATGCAGACAGATATCATTACCGGTATAACACGTATTTATCAGATTATACAATCATCATGTCTGTATAACCATCAAATATCGGATTTATCTCTAGTAGGGACTGACAACAATATAGTGATGAATATATGTGAATGTGTTCATATGTTACTATGAATAAATATGTTAATGTGATACTAATGATAATCATAAAAAGGGTTTCATAATTTAAAATTGCTATACCATATTTCCTTTTTGAGAATAATGTTTATCACTTATTATATTATATTTAAAATATTTATATCAATGAGTCCATCCTTAAAATGTTTGCAGATTGTAGGTGAAGGTCGTAAATTTGCCAAAAAGCGAATCTTTCCATAACGAGCTTTACTTTCATGTCAACAACTGTTTTGTACGTAATTTTGCAATGAAACCATCTCATGTGTAACTTTTAAATTGTTGAAAATACAGATTATATTTCAGTTACTTGTCAAACATGACTGAACCGAACTGTCGGTTATTCCTAATCCCTTATTTGAACTGCAGATTGAGGTGAACGGTGACATCACCAGCCGCGGCCTGTCCAGCCTCATCTCCCAGACGGAGTACGATGTGGCCGTCATCCCGATCTACGACGCCGGACCCGGAACCCCGATGCTGGGACAAGCCATCACAGGTTCACATCCCTTCATTTACCCAAGCAGACTCTTCTCTTCTTCCGCTGCACCTTCACACAGCTCGTTAGTGCCTGGCTCAAGGGCACCGCAGCAGGTTTTGAGGGAGGTTAGACCGTTTCTCATTCACTTCCCGGACAGATTTTCCCAGCTGGGTCTGTGGATTCAAAAGAGCAAGCTTCCAATCACAAGCCCAAGTCTCTGATCTTCAGGTTACCGCTGTCCCACCAGATCATTAGTTTGAGGAACAGAACTATTCCAAAAACCCAATATCTGAACAGACTGTCAAGAGTTTAAATCCCTAAGATTTATCTTACTACTTCAAATTAGCTGACAGCAGACTGTTTGACAGTCAAAGGCAAATTCAGACGTTAAGTTTTTGGCATTTTAATTTGTGGTGAGAATAGAGACTGTCCTTCAACTGAGAGGTTCAAACTCCTCATGTCAGCAAACATCCATCCTGCTTAGGTGTCGTCGAACAAGACACTGAACCCTAACCAGCTGCAGGGCTGCTGATCTGTATCTGACCTCTGACCTCTGACCTCTGATCTCTGACCTCCCTGTGGAAAGAGAATTCCTCCTTCGGGGATCGAGAGAGCACCACAGAGACGAAACAATGTTTGAACGCTCCAGTTGAGTTCGAGTCAAGACTAAGACCAGGTCCAAAAGAGAGCAAATCGAGTCCTGTTCAAGACCAAAATAGTCCAAAATACATTAAGGTTAAGATTAAGGATGAACAGAGATGTAGATCTATCTGCAGGAGCTCTGTAGTAAACCCTTCAACATCAAATTAATCAATATATAGAAGTTTGAGGACCATCACATAGTAGGTTTCTTGAGTTTTGACAGTTTGCTAACAGACTGCTCAGTTCTCAAGCAAGTATGACAGACTTCACAGCCTTGATGCCCAGACTTGTGTTGTCACCATAGCAACTAACACTTAAAATTTCATAATTGCCATTTTATGCTGTACTAGCTAAATTACCATGGTAGACAGTGGAAGGACCGTTCTGCTCATTCAAGTTGTGTTAGTGTACCAAATTACGAACAGTAACCACTGGGATGATACATGATACTCTATCTGTCCATTCACGTTCTAGGGTTTAAATCCTTTTGGCTTCAAATAACTAAACTACTCCAAACCCATGTGTGAACAGGCTGTGGCGGGTTCAGATCCTCGCGGTCTACCTCATTACTTTTATTAGACTAAATTACATCAGAAAACAATGCTATCACAGGTGCTTATTATTTCAGCCTCCCTTGCTACTTTAATTGACTAACCCTCTCCAGTCCCTGCACAGTAAATGTGGTATGGAGTTGTTGTGATGGTGATGAGGTCTATATTAACTCTCCTCACTTCCCCTCCTGGACCGAAAACAGCCTTCAGAGGGGGCTGGACTCTTTCTCTTTGCACATGCTATGGACCAATAAATCTGTGTGTGTGTGTGTGTGTGTGTGTGAGTGTGTGTCAGTGTGTGTGCGTGTATGTGATCATTTACGGCATTGGCCCTGTTCATCATTAATCCCAGGTGAACTGTGTGGAAAAGTTGTTTTCAACATTCACACACATACACGCAAACACACACACACACACACACACACACACACATTACCAGTACATTGGCCTGCAAAAGGGCAGTGAAACGCACTTGCAGCTACAGTAAATACTCCTCACATGGTGTTGCCTCATCTCTCAAGACTTCCTCGTAATCACCCCCTCCCCCCTCCCCCCCTCTTGTTTCCGCACATGTGAACAGATGTTGTTCCTGCCCCGAAGAACCTGCAGTTCTCGGAGGTGACCCAGTCCTCGTTCAGAGCCTCGTGGGAGCACGGCGCCCCGGACGTGGCCCTCTACCGCATCGGCTGGACCAAGAAGGGGGACAACAACTTCCAACATGTAGGTCGACGGGTTCCGGGAGCCGACCTCGCTTTATCAGACTTTATTTATCCGGGGAACGTCGACTGAGAACGCGTGCTCTTCTTCAGCGACGCTTCAGTCAGACAACTCGCGTACACAGATTATTGAGAATGAATGCAAATATAGATATAGAGTTCAGTATGGTGAATAGGGGGCTGTTGGATATGAGTTACGATGTAGTATCATGCTTTAACTAGGTTCTTTCCATATACTTACACACATTCACACCTTGGTTGACCAGCAGCTGAGGCAGGAATGTAGTCAAGACCTTAGTCGAGTTCAAGTCAATTCCAAGACCAGGTGAGATCGAGTTCAAGTACAGACTAGGTCCAAATGGAGGTCGAGGCCAAGTCAACACCGAGACCAGAGCAAATCAAGTCCTGTTCAAGACCAAAACAGGCAATAAATGATGTACATGTCTCACTAAATGTAAAAAATATTGATTAAGGAGTTTGTTAAGGATGAGCAGAGATGTAGATCTATCTGCAGGAGATCTAAACACTTCAACATCCAACTAATCAATCCATAGAGGTTTGAGGACCATCACATCTTCGAAAAGTTTTAGATAGGCGGGAAAACATCCAACATTGAGTCCAAGACGTCAGAAAATTGGTCTCAAGTTCGGAATCAAGACCAAAATGTGACCGGATAGGTTCAAATCCGTTTGGCTTACCTGATTATTTCACATGAGTAAACTACTTAAAAACAATGCGTGAACAGGCTGTGACGGGTTCAGATCCTCTTGGCCTACCGCAGTACTTTAATTGACTAAACTAATAGTTGCTGAGATCAAGTCCGAGTCAAAATACACGAGTCCAAGACATCAGAAACCACTCAGATTTTCCGAACCAGTCTATGGATTGGAACCGGCAACCTTCCCGTCATAAACCTTGATAAAGGGTTAAAAAAATGAAACGAAGAAAGCATTGTTTACATGCAAAAATGAAACAGAGAGTCTTATTGTATGAATGCCGTTTGATTTTTTTTTTTGTCTTTTCTGTTATGAGGCAAACGGAAGACTCTGAGGAAGATCTGTTGTCGTATATTTTGTGCCTCGCAGTTTCACAGATCCCTTAAAGTCCTGCCATGCTTGGAAAAACCTATTTTTATTGTGTATGCCAGGGCTTAACTTAAAACATCCACTTCCATTCATGCAACAATAATGCTCCCTTTGTTTAATTCTTGTTATTCCCTGGCCCTCTTAGCATCGTTTTGTGCCCACTTTTTTCATTCTCACCCCGCTCAGCCGCCCAACTCTTACCACAAAAATCCATGAATGAAATCCATACCCAGTTGTTTGCTATAGATTTAGTTTATGTCTGAAGGAAAAAAATAATTCCACGCCATCAGACTCTTAACTGGCCCGCCAACTGACGATATCCAATGCAATCCAATGTGTGCTAGCAATAATTTTGTTCGAGTAGATTTCACTTTTTTCATATGGTGGCTATTTTATTTAGTAACAAACAAGGCTATGTTTCAGTCTCAGAGGGCCTTCATCAGTTCTTAAACTTAATCCAGTGCAGCAACATTGTCTTTTGTGTATTAAAGTAAGCATCTGCAGCATTTTCATTCAAATAAATGTCAGTTTTGCCCTTCATCGCTGACTGAAATAACACAATAGTGATTCAACACTCAGCTCTTTCCCGGAAAAAAATCCTCTGCCGCACAAGAAGCGATGAGAAACTACAAAGAAAATACAAGCTCCGCCCCCCCCCCCCCCCCACACCGTTTGATTGACAGGTGATCTGTGGGAAGTGCAGGGCAGAAACACCACAGAATTGAGAAACAAAAAACACAAAAACCAAGGATATTTAGGTAAAAGATATTTAGGTTTAAGTAAAACCTGTTTTGGAGCACAGTGTTCTCCATTGTTTTTTCTCCATTGAATCCCATTGGAAGCTCAGCATGGTGTTTACAACGCCATGATTATTGGTTCCATTCCTACCGGGGCCACCCAGACTCAGAAGAGTGTTCAGCAGACTGGCATATGCTATTCATATGTTATTTCCTCTCACATTGAGTCTCTCTTTGCTAGTAGCAGTATCGGAGTAGACGGTGACCTACTTCTTCTTCTTCTTCTTCTTCTTCTTCTTCTCTCTCTCTCTTTCTCCCTCTGTCGCCAGGCCATCCTGAATAGCGATGAAACCACCCATGTTCTGCAGAACTTGGACCCCGACACCCCGTATGATGTCACCGTTACGGCCATCTACCCAGACGAGTCGGAGAGCGAAGACCTGATGGGAAGCCAGCGCACATGTAAGCCTCCTCCCTCCCCTCCCTCCTCCCCCCCCCCCCCCCCCCCGCTCCCAAACCACAACTGTCATATTTTACACTCACAAGACCTCACAGATGTAACGCACATTGAAATAACGCTCTGTTTTCTCAACGTCTCTTTCTAGTGTTGAAGGATCTGGATGGTATGTCATTTGAGAAGGAGAGGGGAATTTTCATTGTAATGTTCATGTTCATGATTATGGTTGGAATGGTAACGTGGACGATAAGGACAGTGTTGACGGAAGCACACTTTTTTTTTTTCCCCTTTCATAACTGCATGTATGTGCATTTCAGCGCCTCACCGTTGATGCGTTCACACCGCAAGCAACTTGAGGAATCGGTTTCCGCACGTCTATTTATTTTCTACAACCGAGGAAACGTCGGCCGCCTCGTTTCAGCGATTTGTTGTTTCAGAAAAGCTGAACTTTTGGGCAACATTCAGGCACTAAGATTGCTCTTTCTTCTGTGTTCCCAATGAGCACTAGATGTCATTTCAACATTGCGTCTATGCTTTATGTATAGCCCAGTTTTAGACCAAGCAGTTACATATTTAAACAATGCATAAACAGCTTTAAATATCAAAAATATGCACCAGAGAAGTAGAAGATAACGCTTTATTTTTGTCATTTACCCCAGAAGACGCAGTCTAAGATGTAGACGTTACTAAACTTTCACTTTTAAACCTTACATAGCCTCATTTTAGCCTAGACATCTGAAACCATGGCGACATCATTGCCGCTACAGCTAGCAGTCAGCTAGCTCATATTAGCTGCCTGACAGTAGGCGATGTGGTTGACGGCGGTGTGAACGCAGATTCAGAGCTTCAAATGCAAAAAGTGTGAAAAATAACCAGTAACACATCATCCTCCACTGACTCCTCCATTGTCAACCATTTTGTTTTAATTCCATTGTCGACCATTTTGTTTCAGTGTCATTGTCAACCATTTTGTCTTCATACCGTTTTTTCTCGTGTCATCGGTGCCATTCACCTCATGTTGTAACGTCATTTCTCATGTCGTCACGTCATCCTTCATCAGTTTTCACCCCGGTCATCAAATAAATGTTGTCGCATGTGCTGATTTATTGTTCAATCCTTCGCAGTCGGGTTGGGGTCGGTACACTTTTGATTCATCTGATTGATTTTATTCAAAACTCAAATACTGAAAAACCTTCGGCAAGTTGAAAAGTTTGGATATACGAGAATTAGCAATATTTGGGAATTTTAATTATTTGACAGATTCATAGTAGTAGGATTATCGAAAGTAAAATAGACACTATACTATACATTAAAACCCCCACATTAAAAGGTAATTAACTGAATTTCTAGCTGTATTTTAAATTAATTGAATGGAAAGTTACTTGACTCCAGCCCTGCTCTGAACCGCTTCAGACTCCATGTTGCTGCTCCTGTTGTGAGCCTCTCTGCTCTCATCCTACCATTGACCCATCCAGCCTCATGACCCAAGGGGATCGTGGGAGCCGGTTTACGGCTGTTCCGTTGCCACCAACAGCATCACCATCACCACCACCACCATCATCATCCTCATCATCATCACCACCATCATCAAAAAAAACACTGAACGTATTGATTGTGTTGTGTCTAACTGGAAGTGTCTGTATGCTCCCAGCTCCCCATGAGCCTCCCCGCAACTTGAGGGTGTTCAATGAAACCATCAGCACCCTGACGGTGAAGTGGGAGCACGCCCCCGGCCCGGTCCAGAACTACAAGATCACTTACCAACCTACCGCTGGAGGCGAGGCTCTCACAGTACGTTTATTTTTTTTTACTTATTTAAAGCTGCACTAGGCGAGAGTTTTAGATAAAAATACAGCAGTCTCATCAGCATACATCACAAAACAGGGCTGCAACAGAGAAGAGCGTCCCATCGCCCCTAATTGAGACGCCGTAGATTTGCCCTATTTGCCCAAATAAAATTCAAGTGGCAGGTATGGACACTGGTGGAAAACCTTCTTGGCTCACAGGAAGTGACGAATCAATTTTGTGTTCAGATGTCAGCTTTTTAGCTAGCTAACCATTGCATTTAGTAAGCTAACCATCACTGTCTTGTTGTTAACACATCTGATCTGTACATTATTTGTAGTGGGCAGTAGTCACATAACATTAACATTAACATTAAAAGTTACCTTGCTAAATTGTTAGCTAGTTAGCTAACAAACACCAAAACCAGGTTAACTGAGCTGACGCTTTTGAAGCTAGCTACAAGCTAGCTCTTGGTGCTTTTGGACCAGGACCAGGACCAGGGGCAATTGAAGACAAGACAGTTTATTGTGTGTCAGTAACCTAAATTTGGAAACAACTATTCATTTATAACATTCATTACTTCACTTACACCACAGAAATCAGGTATCTTTTCTTTGCTGGTTGTAATATATTTAGCCATTATTAGCTAGCCAATTACCTAGCCAGTTGTTTACTGGATCTCCATGATGGCACCAGTTGTGGTTGCTAGAAGATTGGTGATGTAAATATGTTATCAATGCTCCCACTCCTAATTTTAGATCACTCATAAAGATTTTTTGAATTGCCTACCGTGGTTTAGGAAAGGAAACCTAGACGTTTTAAGTGTCACTACAACATGTTCAGCGCTTTTGATTTAGCCCTAATGTGACTTTGTTCAGTAGCTTTATTCAGTTGTAAATTTTAAGTAATAGTCCAACATGAGGTAGAATTAACATAAACACAGAACCAAGGCTTTCTCAATTTATCAAGGGACAAAACCTGGAGCTGCTCCATTGATAATGAACAGTGGACTGACTTTAGAGATTTATAGAATGTTTGTTTTAGTTTTTACACCCAAATTGGCTTCATTTCATAGATTGTTTTGTAGATTCTTGTGTTACCAGAAATCGAATCCCTCTCTCCCTTAACCATATGACGGTAAAATCACCCTGGGTTTTGTCTATTTGTCCAACATCAGAAGAACAATTTGACTTAAATTCCTTATTAGGGTGTAATTTCCTTATATCCATATTGTTCTTGCTCACTGAGCTTTTGTTCTGCGTGGTCAGGGAGTGGTGATGCTGGCTGTGCTGCTGTTTGACTGGAGACGTCTCCAGTGTGTTTTAGTCAGTTGATGACAAATCAAGGGATCTCTTAACATGATGGAAAGCTTTAAAGGCTGCCAAAATAGTTTGCAGTGCATGTTCCCTGTGCACATATATAATCCAATCATTTATGAATTGTTGGATGTGATTTGAAATCGTCTCTCCCTCCTGAGATACACCAAGATGTCCTGAACGAAGAATGGAATAAAACACATCAGGGAAAGCTAAGAGCACTGCAGGAAAGGCAAAAGGAGCATCTTCCTCAGGCATTTTTATTTAACAAATTGGTGGATTGTGATTTGAAATCATTTTATGTAAGGGATCAACAAAGAATTCAATTAAATCAGGGAAGAACTCTGCCAAAAATCAGATGTTTCCTGTACATTTTCATACAACAAAGCATCCATGTTGGATTGTGATTTGGAATCGTCTCCCTCTTCAGATGCAACAAACAAATTGAACAAAAAATTCAATAAAACACTTATCAGGGAAAGCTAATAACACTGCAGGGAAGGCAAAAGGTGTATTCTCCTCATGCATATAGGTCCTTTTCACGTCGTCATGGTAACAGCTTTCATATTGAGAAACTGGTGCATCACAACTTCCTGTGGCAACTTTCTGGCAGTCCAACAAAGACAAAATTGTAATTGTAGCCTAACCAACATAATTTACAAGCCACAAACTCTTTATACTGGCTTCTTTGTAACAAGTTGCTAGCACTAGATACATAATGTAACAACGTTATGCAAATGAGGTGATGACTGCCAAGAGATGACAGCAGAGGAGGAGAAACTGAAGCTAAAACTCACCTTCATAATCGAAGAGGAAACTTTAGGAGAAGAACTTGAAGCCTTTCTCTAGTTTGGATCCAATCAAGAGTCAATGAAAACACTTTCTACTTCACAAGTGTTCATTTTGGGCAGATTGTGGAGCGATTTAGTGAAGGCCAGAGCTGGCAGCAGGATGTTGTAATCATGCACCTGTTTCTCAATGCGGAACCTGTTACCATGACGATGTGAAAAGGGCCGATTCCAAAGAAAATCACCACTGAATCGGTGGACTGGTCCGTCTTGAGACACAAGAGAGGTGTCCACAGCAAAGAATGAAAAAACAATCGGGGGAATAACGTTTGTAATGTTTATGCTTCTCACACATTTTCATATGACAAAGCACCTATTTTGGATTGTGATTTGAAAGCGTCTCCCTCTTCGGATACACAAAGACGTCCCGAGCGAAGAATTCAGTAAAACACCGCCGGCGCTCTGTGAGAGAAATTTCCGGCGATTCTGTGTTCCTTCATTATATTTTGACATTTGGTTTATGACAGCGCCCCGCGGTGCGACCGTGTGCCGAGAGGAGTCCTGCCAAGCCCGCATTCCTCTGTGATTACCCAATAGTGATTAGCGCTGGAAATAACTTCTGCTTTAAGGAAACTGCGGGTTGTATGAAAAGAATTTCGGCGAGTTACAAATTTTATTGTGTCTCTGAGATGTTATGACAGCGTTCCCCCAAACAATGTGTCAGGGGTGAGTCATGATGTCAGTAGTGCAAGTCTGCTTAATGCCTTTCTGATCCCCTCATGACATAAGACGTATATACCGACACACCGTGGACATCTGGGGTTGTATTGTCGTCTGCAGGCTTGTTGTTTTAACACGATTCATATAATCCAGAAGGGATATTGAGCACCTGGTTCCTACACAGGTCTAGAAAAGGGTTAGAAGATATATAGAAGATGAATTTGAGATGTTCCAGATTTTTGAAACGTTTGGGATTTGCCTAAAAAGTATGGAAAAATACTGTTTTTTTAAACGCCAGCTACACATTTAACTGTTTTATTCCATTTTATGCAGCTATTATGTAGTGTAGAGAGGAATAATGTTCAGCTGTAGATTTATATGACCTTGTTGGCACTCATATTGATCAGCTACTATCATCATAAATTATATTGATCACCTAATCTAATCTAATCTTCCAATCAAGTCATGGAATTTAGGTTTGGAAAAAGTTGAAACAGAAAATATATAGAAACCCTGTGAGTGTCCATGGGATGAAAGTAATATTAGCTTGAATTATGTAAATGTAGAGTTTGTTAGTTTGGTGTATAGATAGTGCTGTGATGAATACAGTGTTACAAAATGGACAGCACAGTTGCCTAATGGCTAGAGACTGTCCCGTAACCAAAAGGCGGCAAGTTTGATCCCCACATTATCTGTCAGAGTGCCAGTGAGCAAGACACTGATGCTGTGGAAGTCTCTCTGGATGAAAGTGTCGGCCAAATCCCTAAAATATAAATGTAAATGTAACGTGAAATCCCTCGTTATCTGTCTCTCAGCTTCCACACACGCTGTTTATACCCGTCATGAATCAAAGTGTTTACAGCATTATATCCATTACGTGATATATTGTGAAATTGTTTACCTAGGATTTCCCAAAGGCGTGTTTAAATTCCCTCGCAGAGAAACTTATTCATGAATAAATGGAGAAATTGTAGTCCTGTGGAAGAGCAGTGGGTGAGTTATTGGCTGTTTTAGAGTTTCCCTTTTGTTTCTGGGAGGCTGGAATGGGAGCGGGGATAAGTGATTGCAGATTTGGAGAAATTCAGTCGCTGCCTTAATAGATTTTATAGATTTAATGGAGTTTAGTTGGTTTCCGTGAGAACTTCTGTCCACATGTTGCACCTTCATGAATTTTATTTAGTAGGTTTTGTTTTTTCTTGTGTTATTATGTGCTACGTAGAAATGAAGAGTTTCATTCTAAAGTGAGATCTCCACTATTTTAAAAATGTGACATTTACTCTGATAAAAAATCATAGCTGGCATGAAAGCAAAACTCATTATTAGATATTATTGAAGTAATCAGCTTTCTTTAGCCCTTTACAAACAAATACAAAATAAATACATTTTATAGGGTGGTATCTTTTGAGTTTTCAATTTTGAGCAGTGAATATCAGGTAACATTTTTCTCTTAAATTGATTTTGAGCATTTTGGAATGAATTTTTCAAATGTATACTGAGTTGAAATTAGACATTTTACAACTAATTTGTTCTCACTCAAACTAAATGACCCCGCATTTGAAGACACTGATACCTACTATTATTATTATTTTTCTTATTTTAAGCATATTGCCATGTGTTTAGGATCATTCACAGCTCAAGTCGTGTTTGGATGTCTGTGACAGTCTGGATCTCATCTCGTCCTGACTGTACAGTTAAATCACTTCACGGCTTTCGAACCCCTGACACCATGTTCATGCGTCAGCCGCTTGTCGCTTATCTTTGACGAATTGCTCTCTTGCTCTGAAGAGACGGCGCTCCCTTTTTTGCCGATAGAAAACATCTCCGGTCTGACTGTTGACGTGTTTCCTCTGAACAGACGCAGGTTGGAGGAAAGAAGACCCAAATTATCCTTCAGAAGCTGATGCCTGACACTCCTTACACCGTGTCTGTGGCGGCCGTGTATCCCACCGGCGTCAGCAACCCCATCTCCGACCAAGGAAAGACCAGTAAGTGTCCGCCGTGACCGGACAAATGGTTCTCAGTACTGTCTCAATCAGGGCAGAAAACTTAAAGTTACAGTCCGTGACATTTTCATGGAAACAACTGTCCGTTTTGCTGCTGTCTATAAAATAAACAGTAATCCAGCCTATATCTGGACAAAATTTACCAGCATCTGGCTGATGTTGATTTCTCACCTTGGTCTCAATCAAGGTCTACAACACAGGAATAATACTGTACTTATGTAGGAATGACTGATATTACTCTTAATATATGACAAAAATGCAAATGTTACTTCATTTCGTGTAGGCAACCTCAACTACAGTTGTTTTACTTGCCTAAACTTAACCGTTAGCCAACTTTTAGCCAAAAATGCTGTGTCCAATTCATGTCCCAGAATCCAATTTGTGGTGGAGGAATGTCATTTTCACATAATTTGTGTCCAGAGTTCAGAGATTTCATGACTTTTGATGAGATCATGTTGGCGTGGCAATGGCAACATGGAGGTCGTTCTGCTCGATAAATAGCTGCTTCGTCTGCATTAGTAACCCGATATCTGCCGTTCCCTCAGAACCGCTGGGCGGAGTGAGGAACCTGCAGGTGGTGAACCCCACCATGACCACGCTGAACGTGCGCTGGGAGCCCGCCGAGGGCAAAGTGAAGGAGTACAGAGTGCTTTACGTCCCGGCTGCAGGAGGAGCAGAGAGCATGGTAGGACTGGTAGGAGAAACATCAGCTTACTGTCGGCTGACGCTGCACATGAGCTGCGGGTCCGTGTCAAACTGTTCACTTGTGTGTGTTTGCCTTCCTTCACAAAAAAGTCGTGTGAAAACCCACGTGAATTCAAAGCACATCTGCATTTGGTCACATGTTGGTTTTCACGTGAACAATTTTTATCACATTGCATTCTGACGTCAAGCAATAGATTTTAGATGATGTAAAAATGTAAGTGTTTTTGTGTGTAAAGTGGGTTTTTTTCCCCACATTTTCACCTGCCATTAGATATGTCAATATTTGTTTCACATATGCAAAGTAACATTTCGCAGGTGAAAATGTCAATGGGAAATTTCACATGTTCACGTATGAAAACCAACCATGTGTCCAAAAAGCACATGTGGGTTTTCACGTGCCCTTACGGGGTTTTTCAGCACCGTCCTGCTTCACATTCAATACAGTTAAAGTCACAATGAAACGGCATTTTGAAAGCACCTTGCTTCCTCAGGGTGGCGAATTATTACCTGTTGAAACAGGATGTTGGGGCGGGACATAACGCAGGGAAGGGATCATTCGAAAAGTGTAAACCAATGGAATGCCAGTGAGGAAGAGAAAGAAGATGAGAGGGGTGGAGGGGCGGGACTGTTCAAGAATCTGTGATGGTTTTATTGGTTGGAATCTTTATGTCCCCTCCTGGTGCAGCATGATGTCACCACTAATGATTTTTCATTTTCCAGGAAGTAAAAGTAATAATAATAAATATAAGAATTTTTTTTTTTTTGGCATAATTTGTCAAATAGGTGTATGGTATGATAGAATAAGATAAAAAGGCGAAAAAGTAATTTTCAATTTCAGTGTGACTCAAGGGTTGATGGAGTGGAAACCTTTTGCTTATTCACTTTCTTCTCTGGTCTGAGGACTCAAAGTACAAGTCCGCTCCTGTAGCTCTTAGACTATCCTCACCCCCCAAATGCCCAAGATACGTTGTATTGCTAGTTGCCTGTTTGTTTCTTTCTCTGCTCACTTTGGAAACAGTCAATATACTGAATGTCATTTGTTGTAATTCTCAGGAACAAGTGTCGGGAACCGCTACCAGCACCGTGCTGCGAGGCCTGCGGCCCGACACCGTCTACACCGTCTCACTGGTGCCCGTTTACACCGAGGGAGAGGGCATCAAGATGTCTGAGAACGGAAAGACAAGTAAGACTGGCTTAATAACAGAGGTGGAAAGAGTGCTAAAATACCCTAATGAAGTTAGCCGCAACATGCAGCCTCACACATGCAATCCAACTCACCTTAACTTGTCAGGGACGTGCCCGTAAAAATCGACACCAAATCTAACTAAGAAGCATTTGTTCGGTACCTTTAGCACAGGACACATAGATAATCCGCCCATGCCTGAAAAGTTGTAAATCTTTACCGTTAAACAGAAATGAATCTTCTTTTACACCGTTTCTATGGAGGAGCGAAAAGTTACGAAGTGACATCAGTAGCGCCTTTGACCATCAGAGCGCCCAGACCATGGCGCTCAACACATTTTCCAGTTCTTGCTTTTAAAACGATGTTTCCTAACCCTAATCCTGCAAAGAAAACATGAATACGTTATACTTCATACTATTTCCAGACGAGTGCTAAGAAAAAAACGTTTCACATGATATCAGACTGGGCACTTTTACTTCCAGAAACACTGCTTTCGGCTCCTCAATAGAAACGGTTGGATTGCAGCATGTGTGGGGCTGCATGTTGCGGCTAAGTAGAAGTATCGTTACTTTGCTGAAATTTCACTTTAGTAAAAGGTTGGTAAGTAAAAAAATTGGTAATGGAGACTATATTTTTGGTGCAACACAACTCGTTTTGCATCTCACAAAGCGGCGAGCAAGGAGAGCTATTAACCAAATGATTCTGCCAGCGATAGTATAAATCTGTCGTTTTTTTTAGGGCCGTTGGGAGGAGTGAAGAACCTGCGGGTGACGGATCCCACCATGACCTCTCTCACCGTGAACTGGGACCCAGCTGACGGAGCCGTTCGCCAGTACAAGATCTTCTTTGTGCCGGTCGCTGGAGGCCCAGAGGAGATGGTGAGACTCTTTACACCCGTCTTACCTCAGGCTGCAGATTAGGAGGTTGGTTCTGGTAGGGTCCTAGGCATGTGGTTCCCAGGCAGAGGAGGCGGTTGGGTCGAGGCATGGGGTCGCTGAGGTTAGGGTTAGGGTTAGAGCAAGCTTACGGTCAAGGCTGTCAGGAGGTAAGTTGTGGATGGAGCCAGGCATGGAGTTGTGATGGCTGGGTGGAACTGAGGACCCTGGGAACATAGATACGCTCCCAGCTAGTGTGCTAATCATCTATCATCATCTAAACACTAAATCAATCAGATGGATCAGTGATGAGATGATCAGTTCAGTCAGAAACAGACAGAAAGTAACAATGTCTCCTGAATTTTGTTGAGACGGCCGAGTAGTTTAGAGTTTGCAGTTCACATCCACTTTTGCCCAAGAGCTGAGGACCTCCAATATGGCTGCTAGAAGGTTCATTACGTCACCTGGAAGCCCTCTTTAAGTACCATTACATGTGCACCAGCGTGCTAAAACATGTCTATTATAAGAAACTAAGCTACCTAACTATACTGTGATACAGAGCAAAATGTTCCTGTGGTTGTATTTGTCCTTGGAAAAAATGATGCCTTATATTTGCCTAGAATAGAACTGAATAAAGATCTAACATCAATTATTCGTCAATCTATTATCATGAGACCTTGTTGCGCCTAAACAACAACTGTTTTGAACCTTTGTAAACAGGAACAAGTTCCCGCAGGCACCACCAACATCATCCTGAGGAACTTGATGCCGGACACGCCGTACACGGTTTCTGTGTTACCGGTTTACCCTGCCAGGGAGGGCAAGCGCCAGTCGGAGAACGGAAAGACATGTAAGTTACAATGGAGTGGGAGTTTGTATATATAAAGGCAACACAGTCTCACAAAATTTGAAATGAGCACAAACTCTGAACCATGAAAGGATTATGTGACAATCATCATGTGTTCATCACATGAGAAGGTTAGCTAACGGTTAAGTTTAGGCAAGTAAAACAACTTTGGTTAAGGTTAGGTTAAGATTAGATTTTGGTCAAGGTTAGGATAAGGCTTTGATTATGGTTAAGTAAGAAAAATGTTCATGTTATCGTGTCTTGGTACAGAAACATTTCTCTCACTTGTCATGCACGGTGCACGTTATTTACATTTGCTTTTTCATGCTCATTTCATGAAATTTTGTGTGACCAGAGTGCAGTGGCTCTGAACCTCACTATTGCTTGCTTACAATGTTGGAGATCAAGAAATTTCATGTAAAATGTATTTGAAATGGAGCAAGATCAAGACACCTTGCACCCTCCCTACGGTTTAAACATCCAAATCACGACAATTATCGTCCCGCTCCAGTGCCTCTGGGCGGAGTCGACAACATGAAGGTGACGAACCCGACCATCACGACGCTCACAGTGACCTGGAATCCAGCTGACGGCAACGTTCAGGGCTACAAAGTGATCTACACCCCGACCGATGGAGGACTGGAGATTGTGGTGAGGCTCTCTTAAACTTTCGTGATCTCTGTGGGGAAATTGGGCTGTTGCAGTAGCAAAGAAAATGAGTAAGAGAAGAGGAGAGCAAGTAGAAGCTATTGAAGTTAATACAAGAAGTAATTCCAACTAAAAGAGCGTATTGAACGATAACGCAACAAGTAGAACAATTTAGATCAGTCCGATTTTTATACCTCAGGCCGATTTTTAGTGTCCCATGATGGTCTACATGCTGTTTCAGAGGCTTTTCGGTCTTGCAAAGAATACAATTCTGGGTAAAATCCTGAATCCTGAATGAAATATAGTTTGTCAGCAGCTTAAATACAAACATATGTTTCAATATCAGTGTTAAAAAACCCCATATTGGTAGAACAATAGTTTAGTTTAGTTTAGTTTAGTTTTGTAATAAATAAGAAAACCCCAAAAGAAGAGGAAAGCTCACAGGTTGAGCTGGAGAGGTAATGAAAAAACGATGGGGCCCATAAAGCATCCTACCTCAAAAGAAACAACTGAACAAAACCGTCAGCGGGGCTTTAGTGATGTCACACTGGCTGACAGGATAATCCCACCGTGCAATTTCCACACAATAGCTTCAAAATCCTTTTGGCAAAATGGATCCCACGTCGTCGCATGCCATCTTTGTGGGGGTTTTGTACTTCTGGAGCGCAGCTTGAGCAGAGTAAGTGTGTGTAAATCCCGCTAATCAGAGGCGATGCGGGCACGCCGTCAGCGCCGCCGCGGTGCGGTTCAGGCCGGGTGGAAGCTAACATGGTGTGAAGAGCCGTGTAATAACAACTCTGAACACGGCTGGCTGTCGACTCGGCCGCTCTCGTTCTGCTTTGTCTGTTTGGAAATGACTCGTTCGTGACTTTTACCCCCAATCAGAGGAGTTTTCAACTGGTGGACCAGAGGGGGTTTTGAATTTTAATCTTGTTTGTTGTTTTGTGTGTGTTGTTTATTCGGTTAGGAAGGGAAACACCAAACAATGCATAAATATTGGAATAACTGGAATAATTACAATATAATTTGCTAAACAAAATCTGTAGAAGCTCACAGTTCTGCTGAGAGCTTGAACAGTGTTGTGAAATAAACAAAACAACAAACAACACTGACATGTTTAGGCTGCCGTAGTTTTCATTCACATTTATTAAAGAACAGAAACAACTCAGCCACAATAACTTGTGGGGTTTGAAGTAGGGTTGTACTGATATATCAGGTCGATATTGGCCTTCTATTATAAATAAAAGGGTTAGTCAGTCATCCAGTCAGTGTTGTCCGCCTCTGATATGATGGAGTCTGGAAAAGTCTGGGAAAAAGGCTGGAAAAGTCTGGAAAACCTCACATGACATTTTATATTCTTTAATTAATTTGTCATTTAAAGGTATAAATATTAAATCCCAGAGTTTCCTAAAAGAATTTCATCAGTCTGGGTTTCAGTGGAGAGTTTTAGTGTCCCATGATGGTCTAAATTCTGTTTCAGAGGCTCAGAGGAAGAAATTTCTGGCAGAAACACTGAATACTTTTAATAATTTTTGGGGCATAAAAATGCTCAAATGCAAGATCGAGACCTTCAATGCAAAAATATCAGTATCAGCCTTCAAAAACCCAAATCGGTCGAGCCCTAATTTAAGTGCAATGCTCTGCTATGTAGTTTTTATGTTACTCTACTGATCAATGGCATAAATGACAAATATCACCATTCATGTTCCTGCCCCAGGATACGTATTGTCACATTTTTGTATCGCGACATATTGAATTTCAATATATCGTCCCACCGCTAATTCACACCATGTGTCTTGTTGTAGGAGCAAGTCTCAGAGAGCACGACTAAAACGGTCCTGGAGAAGCTGCTGCCGGACACCCGCTACACCGTCACCGTGGTGCCGGTCTACGCCGAGGGGGACGGGCCCAGCCTGTCTGACAAGGGCAAGACACGTGAGTCACTGTGTGTGTGTGGGGGGGGGGGGGGGGGGACCGGCTGCTGAGGGTTTTCATTCAGGTTCAAGATGTTTACATGCAGCTTTCATCTCCTGTGACTGAGTCTCTCTGTTGTCAGGAATGAACTGGTCAACAGAATATTCCCCCAATCCCTCTTTCAGCTATAGTTGCTTAAATTTAATATATAATATATGTTTATCCTGAATGATGATAGTGTTTCAGTCCAGTTGGTGGAAGGAAGGAAGGAAGGAAAGAAACAAAGAAAGACATGAACAAACAAACAAACAACAGCAACAAATGAACAAAAACAGAAAAAACACTTCTGTCTTCACATCATTGAAATCCCAAAGTGTAAAAGAAAAATGTCAACAAGAAAAAATGACATTTTCAGAATAGAATTTACTTTTTTACTGCCTTAAAAAGATCCTACTTTCATTTAACTTGCATCAGTCTGTTGCTACTTACTGTACTATGAAGTCGTGTATATGAATATTTATGAATAACTATCTTTAAAACTAAACTAAATATATACAACAGTCTTATAAATTAGTTATTAGTCTAATTTGCTTTAGATATTGCCTTCCTGTAGTTATTTTTGTTCTGTGAAGTTGTCAATCATGTTCTTTTATTATTGTTCTCAAAATGAAAAAGAGGGGAAAACATGCATCAATTTAAAAAGTTTTTTTTTACAAATAAAAAGGAAAGAATACGTGACATTATTTGGTTTTAACTTCCTTTATATGTCTGATCATTAATATGATTTATAAATGATATTCTCCTGGTGAATCATGACATCAGCAGGGAGCAACTTGAACGGGACAAACAGAGCAGTCCCTTCCCCATTGTAACACAGATTTTAAAATGCATCCACCTTAGTTCCAGCAGACTGAAAACTGAATCAATAGACTTGAGGAAAAACAGGCTGGGAAACAAGTGTTTTCGTGGCCTCCGCCCCTCATGTGGAGTCTGAGCTAACTGCCCCCCGGACGCCGGTAATCTGTGGCTAGACAGCAGCTGTGTGACGCTCCGGTCCAAGTCTTCCTGTCCCGTGTCTCCGCTCAGGGCCGCTGGGCTTCGTGGGGAACCTGCAGGTGACCGATCCCACCACCAGCACCCTGAACGTACGCTGGGACCCCGCCGAGGGGAACGTGCGCGAATACATCGTCATCTGGGTCCCGGCCGCGGGGGGAGACCAGGATGTGGTAAGACCTGTCTTGTATTAAGTCATTTAATCTTGCTTTTTTTATGTCAAAAAACGTCCAAAAAATTATGTTAAAATAATTCTTAAAATAAGTGGAAAAATATGCCAATGGCGTGGGAAAATTAGACTTAGGCAGTTTCATGCAAGACTTTTTTTTCAAGTCAATAAGTGACCATCAAGATTATGTCACCAGATTCAAGAAATTTCTGGAAAAAAGTGAAATTATCTCACCCCACTGGCAAATTATCTCATTTGACTTAAGAAAAATAAGATTTTAGGAACCAATATTAGACTAAATAGATCAAAATGACTTGTTAAGACAGTGTGGCTTCTGTTAGTAATTATATTTTACTAACACAAACCTTACTTTTCAACCATTATTTAACCGGACAGGTTGACCTGTCTCTGAGCCACACAGAGACAGTTACGGTTCATCCAAGAAAAGTGGGTTTGGAGCAGACTGAACTCCAAACATCTTCCAGTCTGAGAGTTTTCCTGCGGGCGCCAAATCCACTTTTCACGGATATTGCTTTTCCCGGCATCCGCCAGAAGCTCAGGGCGCGGGTCCCGGGGCTGATGTTGTTGTTTTCTTCTTCTTCTTTCAGGACCAGGTGTCTGGAACCACCACCTCCACCGTCCTGAAGAACCTGGAGGCCAACACCGAGTACACCGTCACCGTGGTGCCCGTCTACCACGAGATGGAGGGCCGGCCGCAGTCCAAGAACGGGAAGACGAGTGAGTTTAACTGGGTTTGTTGTGTGTTGATTCGGTCTGGGCCTTGAAAACCGCAGAGCTAAACTAAACCAAAACCGTTTGGAAATGAACTCACATCACAATTGTTTTTTTTCCCATATGAAAAATGTGGTAAACAGCCATCTGCCCTCATCGCTGTTAAAGCTGCACTAGATTTTGAAGTTAAAATGCACCCATCTTATCAGCCTAAATCACAAAATTGAAGCTGTATTAGAGAGGAACGTCCCATAGATTTGCCCTGTTTTAATCCAATTCACTTCTGGTGTTGGGTATGGTCGCCTCTCCAATACAGCTGCAACGATTAATCGATTAATCGATTAGTTGTCAACTATTAAATTAATCGCCAACTATTTTGATGATCGATTAATCGGTTTGAGTAATTTTTTAAGAAAAATACGTCAAAATTCTCTGATTCCAGCTTCTTAAATGTGAATATTTTCTGGTTTCTTTACTCCTCTATGACAGTAAACTGAATATCTTTGGGTTGTGGACAAAACAAGACATTTGAGGACGTCATCTTGGGCTTTGGGAAACACTGATCGACATTTTTCACCATTTTCTGACATTTTATAGACCAAACAACTAATTGATTAATCGAGAAAATAATCGTCAGTTGCAGCCCTACTCTCCAACCAATCCGAGATCTTTTTCTGTCTTCTCTCTTTGGTTTCCTTTGGTGTAAAGCATCACAGACCGACCTTAAATGCAGTATATATAAGTATATGTAACATGTAAAACATTTCAACCCCAAATTAGATGTTCACGAGTCTTTGAAAACACATGATGTGCATTTTTAGGGAGGAGAAGTTTTAACCTCTTTCAACGCCATACAGATAGAGAAACATTAAACATTGAGAGACCCATCGCATCTCTTCCCCTTCCTCAGATCCGATGGGCGGAGTTAAGAACTTGCAGGTGGTCGACCCGACCATCAGCACCCTGACGGTGCGCTGGGACCCGGCGGTGGGCAACGTCCGCAACTACAAGGTCTTCTACTCAGCCATGCCAGGAGGCCAGGAGCAAATGGTAGGACTTTCAACTTTTTGCAACCCTGAGATTCCCCTGAAATATCCATTTTTTTATGGCTTCACCATTACATCAAGTGGAAAAAATCTGGATGTGCTGTGCATCATTTTCTACACATTTCCCTGTGATTCAGCCTGAGATGTTTGATATCTTTGGAAAACCTCGGGATCTCGATTAGAATTTAAAATGAAGTTCTGTGGGTTTAAATGAAGCTTGACTGCGCGAAATGATGTCATGCGCTAATTTGCATATGAATATATTTGCTACAGCTGCGGTTATGCCATGTAAGTGAAGCACTGTATCATCATATGTCTTTGGGAGTCGACAGATTAATGTTGTTTTCCCATGGTGTGAAAAAGTAGAGAGATTTGTCGCTAGTCACTTTTGAGAAATAAAGTCACATGGGAGTCTGAAAAGTGGTAAAATGTAGTGACAAGTTGGCAACAGTGGTTGTAGTATCACCACTGTCTGGTGAATCTCCAAAATGTAAAAATGGAACTAAGAAAAACTTGTTTGCCTTGTTCTTAGCTTTTCCACCATGCGTTTTTGAGTTTATGTACTGGGTTTTTTAAGGAAAATTTGAGTTTTTCAGCAAAATATGTTCAGTCAGCTTAACGGCAAACATGTAGCGTTCCCATACCGAACCCTGACTGTGCACAAATCATAAAGGAAAGACACGCTGCACGTACTGGATTCACTGTGTCCCACTTACTCACACTGAACATAATCAGATGAAGTTGTTGTCGTGCTGACGGAGGCTCCACATTGTGCTGAACAGGAGCAGGTCTCGGGAGGAACCACCAGCACGGTGCTGAGGAACCTGGACGCCGACACCCTCTACAACGTGTCCGTCGTCCCCGTCTACCCAGATGTGGACGGCATTCGCCAGTCTGACAAGGGAAGGACAAGTGAGTGAATCGACGAGGTTTCGCACGCGGTCGTTTTACGGTCGAGGCAATTCGGCCGCGGCTCCTCGTCCGGACCGACTTAACGATGAGCGCAACAGTAGAGCGAGCACAAATTCCTAGAAGCATGGGCGTATTGTTCCAGGAGCAGTCAAATAATCAAATTTTGAAAATCCCCCTTTATGCTTTGTGTTAGTTTAGTGCCAGATGGGTGGAGGCTGCCAGATAGGACGATGCAGCGTGTGCCAGGCGAGTTTCGTCAGTCGGAGGAAGGTTTCTGAGAGTCAGCGCAGCAAACGTTTCTGTCATTGACAAATTCCCCGACTCTCCTCGGGTGGTAAACCCCACCCATCTGGGGCACCCTGCAGGATAAAACACTGAGGATTACTTTTAATAGTTCTTTAACCAAGGCCCCTTTTGCTCCAGAAATGGCAGAAATCTCAAGACTGAATATGAGACTAAAGAGCTTGTTAACATTTGACATTTTTTGACACAGAATGATAAAACAAATGCCAGAAAGTTTTTTGCCATGTTCCCTGACTGACACATCTGGACTGTCCTGATGTGGTAAACCCCACCCATCCGGTGCACCCTGCAGGATAAAACAATTGCTAAGGATTATGTGCAAGTTATTTGACTATTGTTTGAAGAAAAATATGTTTTTAAGATTGAATATGAGACTAAAGAACTTGTTAAAATTGACATTTTTGCCAAATACAATGATATAATGAGTGACAGAAAGTTTAGACATCTTCCCTGACTGACACATCTGGACTGTCCCGAGTGATGTGGTAACCCCCCCCCCCCCCCCCCATCTGGTGCATCCTGCAGGATAAAACAAATGCTAAGGATTATCTGCAAGTTATTTGACTCTTGTTTTGAGAAAAATATGTTTTTAAGGCTCAATATGAGACCAAAGAACCTGTTAAAATTAAAATTTTTGCCAAATAGAAGAACATAATGAATGCCAGAAAGTTTAGGCAACTTCCCACACTCTGATACATCTGGACTGTCCTGTTGTGGTAAACCCACCCATCTGGTGCACCCTGCAGGATAAAACAAATGCTAAGGACTATTTGCAACAATTATTTGACCCTTGTTTCGAGGAAAATATGTTTTTAGAACTGAATCTGAAACGAAAGTGCTCGTTAATGGACGTTTTTGCCACGTAGAACGACATAATGAGTGCAAGAAAGACGGGAAAATTCACTTTTCTGTGACTGACAACTGACTTTGAGACATCTGGACCGTCCTGATGTGGTGTGGTAAACCCCACCCATCCGGTGCACCCTGCGGGACAAAACCAACAGAGGGGTTATTTGCAGCAGCTGTTTGACTCGGGCCCCCTGTTGTTCCAGGTTCTGAGGCGTCCCGTCTAGAGCTGAACAATAATTAATCGGAAAAACATAATCTCGATTAGATGTTTTTTCGTCAGTGTGGTTCAGCCCCGGTCCGTCTGTTTCAGAGCCGCTGGGCGGAGTCAAGAACCTGCAGGTGACGGATCCCACCATCAACACCCTGAGGGTCCGCTGGGAGCCGGCCGAGGGCGACGTCCGGCAGTACAAGATCCTCTACGTCCCCGCCGCCGGAGGGACTGAGGCCATGGTAGGGGTACACACACACACACACACACACACACACACACACACACACACACACACACACCGGTTTACCGATATATCAAATATTGGAAAGTAGAAATGGGACGATATATCGAAATTCGCAATACAAAAATGTGACAATACGCATCGTGGAGCAGAAAAATGAATGGTGATATCAGCTAGTAGTAATCACTAATGAGACTCTTGACCATCACAGTTTCACAAGCTCTCCATCCAAATTATATTATTGTCACTTTGTAATGACATTTTTAAATTGTTGTTTACATTCTAGCAGCCAATGGCATCGCTAGAAAGATTTGTGTCTCAGAATTCTGCACAGTCAGATTTGAACTTTTATTTATTACATGGTATCATGATTGTATGAACCCCTGAATATCAGCACAAAATAGTCAACTACAGTAAAAAAAAAACAGTGGTATCAGCCCACAAAAACCCATCGGTCAAATCGTCATTGAGATTAATTCGTACTTCTCACTAACCAGTTTAAAAGCTGTCTGGAAGTTTTAGTTCATCATGCATAAAGTGTATATACAGTAGAATCATAACTTAGGAATATAAAAAATATAGATATTATTGTAAGGATGCTCAGCAAACATTTTGACTTTGAATAGATGTTGATACGACAGTCTTCGTTTAGTGAAATCAGGACCTAAATATCTTTCTGATATCAGTTCAAAACCGTTTCCGAAGCTGTTTGTTTTTTAAATTTTTACCACGCCATGATGTCATACGCATCAAATTGTGCCGTTGACGTCGAAACGTCGAAACTCGAAACCGCCGGTCAAATGCTTACCCGCTGTGATCGGGGATGAAACTGCACATAAAATATTACAAAGGATCTGTAAGAAATACAACACAATAAATACAAACAGGATACAGATGCAGTGCTTTTTAA
The DNA here is from genome assembly GCF_048128805.1 of Centroberyx gerrardi. Taxonomy (NCBI): domain Eukaryota; kingdom Metazoa; phylum Chordata; class Actinopteri; order Beryciformes; family Berycidae; genus Centroberyx; species Centroberyx gerrardi. Next base: position 26,458,989 of record NC_136014.1, read on the forward strand.
AGGCAGGTCAGTACAACAGACTTTACAGCAGATGAGTTTATGAGGTGAGGTGTGCCGCTTGGCTCCGTCTCCACCGGTACACTGGATGGATGGGGTTGATTTACAGACGTGTTTGTCGGGTTGTTTTCCCGCTCCACAGACCCAGGTGTCCGGAATGTCGACCAACACGGTCCTGAGAGACCTGCTGCCCGACACGGAGTACAAAGTGACGCTGGTGCCGCTGTACAGCGACGTGGAGGGGAAACGCACCTCCGAGAACGGGAAGACAAGTGAGTCTGACACAAGCGAAGCCATTGTAGCCAAATCTGGGTGGTTGGTGGTTTTCTTACTGTGTTTTAGCCCGGTGGTTCTCAAACGTGGGGTCCGGGGACCGCCAGGGGTCCTTGAGGGGGTTCCAGGGGGTCCCCCAGCAAACTGATGAATTGTTAAACTTCAGCATTATTTAATTTACAAGAAGTTAAAACAATTAGAGAATGTAGAAGAATGACTGTTTTGATCATAGTTTCTCTGTTATCTCTCTACCTGCAATACAGACAGTCAAGGGATTCTGGACAAAATCATCAAATCTGATAATAAAGATTTTCTTAGATTTGGGTTCGAGAGACAAAATCTCATCAAATGTGGGGTCCGTGGCTCTAATGTGGACTAAATTAAGGGGCCTAGATATGAAAAAGGTTGAGAATCACTGTTTTAACCGACATAGATTCCAGTAGATGTCCATTTTAAGTTAATCTGTAGTGTTATTGAGTCTAAAAATCTCATTTTTCAAGTGCAAAAAGAATCTGCAGATGGAGTTAGATCATTTCATTAGTTTCCAATGTTTACCAGTTGTAAATCGTGTCATTTTCTGATCTGATTATTCTGCCTTGTTTCAAGATGTTGACACTAGAAATTGTAGAAAATTCCTGAATTATCTCACCTCATTGCCAATTTTTGTCACTTGTTGACAATAACATTTTAAGACTGAATATGAGAATGAGTTAATATGAACATTTTTGCCACATAAACTGACAGAATGAGTGGCAGAAAGTTTAGATAATCACAGGAAAACACACTTCTCTGTGATTGACAGCTTCTCTAACTCATCTAAACCCCGCCCATCTGCTGTTCTTGGAAGCATAAACAAACCCTAAGGAATATTTGTTATAATGAAAGTACCTGGAAGTTCAGACAGTCACAGGAAAGTATTTGGCCGTCAGTTGACTTGTACCTGTCAGTGATTGATCTCTCACCTGACTGGCTGAACTGCCCCGGAGCGCTCAACCTCAACCAACCAGGTTCAAACAAACACAAAGAGGAATAATTTGCGGCTGCGGTTTGACCCGGGTCCGGCTGTAACTCTGTTGACGACGGTCTAATCGCTGTGTGTGTGTGTTGTGTGTGTGTGTGTGTTGTGTTATTCAGAGGCGCTGGGCGGGGTGAAGAACCTGCAGGTCACCGATCCCACCACCAGCTCCCTGAAGGTGCGCTGGGAGCCGGCGGAGGGCAACGTCCGCCACTACCGCCTCTTCTACACGCCGGCGTCCGGCGGGGCCGAGGACATGGTGAGACGAAACGCTGAGTCATCTGGTTCCTTACAAGCCCGTCCTTTGGTTCTGCTTGATGTCGTCAAAGAGGGCGCTTAAAGAAGAGCGTCGACAGGAGTTATGAGTCTTGGGAACATTTGTAGTTCCAGTTTCAGTTTGGAACTATGTGACTGTGGGTTCCAACGTTCAAGACACATAAATTCAAATAGATGTTGAAATCAATATCACGATAATCAAAAGTTGTCAAGTGATTTTTAAATTGTCAAATGAACTGCCAGATAATCTTGCTGGTTTCAACATATTTCACCTGATTCATGCCAATATGACTTCTTTCAAGAAATCATCATAAAACAATGAAGAAAATCTGGAAACAAGAAACTTTCTCCAAGACAATTTCACTTTTAAGTCAAGACAGTAAATGTCCTGAAACAAGTTACATTCTCCTGGAAAAAAGCCTAATTTGTTGAAACTGGTAAAATTATCTGCCAGTGCAGTGAGATAATTTGACTAAAAATATCATGAAATTAGCTTGATAGGTCTGGAGACAAGATAAAATCACTGGACAAGTCATTTTTTGCAGTAAACATAGCAGGAATTGAACCCCTAACCCTGACAGTCTTAGTGCTTTGCTCAATCCACTGAGCTGCACAGGGCCACTATTCAGTTTAGTGCATTCTGGGATGCATGTTAACTCCATATAAATGCTAAAAGCGTGTGTTTATTAGCTGTATTACCCATGTGACCCACAGGAGCAGGTCTCCGGCGGCACCGTCAGCACCGTCCTGAGGAACCTGCTGTCGAACACGCCCTACACCGTCACCGTGGTGCCCGTCTACCCGGAGGGAGAGGGGCTGCGCCAGTCTGAGAACGGGAAGACGCGTAAGTCAGAGAACGGCTGCATCAAGACAGACCCAGTCTTAGATAGTTTGATGGTTTCTCTCGGAGATCACAGTCGCTCCACTTCTTCTTGACTGCTGTAGATCTCTCCGGGCTTGTTCCTGTCTCTGAAGACTCGCTCTCTTCTTCAGGCTCTTCCCAAAAAACAAACATTTGCCGTCTTGTATGAAACAGCTGCGGTATTTTCAACTTCCCACTCACTGACAGTTAGGCTGACTTGTTGCCATGGCAACGAACTTCTTAACTCAAGCTTAGCCAGGGGAGAAGGCGGCTAACTTTCCTACCTCAAAATAAGTCGGTCTTAATATTTATGCAACACACAGTCTAACCTGAGAATCTAAGACCTGGGGCCAGCTGCATAAAGATAGACCTAGCCTTAGACTTAAAGGGGGGGGGTATCCTAGGATGAGGCAATTCTTAGTATTTATGGTGATTTTGGTACTTGGAGGTGTGAAGTAATCACAGTAAAAAAATGGAATCATGTTACTATGCCGTTTCCCCACAGTCACCAACTATAAGACACGCCCCCTTGTACAAGCCAGTCAGATTTTGCTCCAGTTTCTATGTAGACACTGGACTGTCTGAAATCGACCAATCAGCGCTAAGAGGAGGGCGGGCCTTCCAGAATGGCCAGTCAATCAGAGCAGTAGCTCATTAGCATAAGAAGCTGCTTATGTAAAACGACCTGTTTTCTTGTAGGTGGGAAACAAACACTGGGAAGTGAATAGCTAAAGCTATAACTAAACGATTTTTACTGAAAAAAACTTCACAGATGTATTTTATAGACACCAGGTAATTATATAAAATTGCTGAAAAAGCAAATGATACCCCTCCTTTAAATCTGACCTTAAGTCAAACTTGCTATAGACACTTAAACTTACCTGTTCCCAATACTTCTTAAATGTTGCAGATCTCCAATGGGATGTTTCTGTCTCTAAAGACTGTCTCTCTTCTTCAGGCTATTTCCAAAAACCAAAGATTTGCCATCTTTGCCATAAACTTCCCACTCTTGACAGTTAGGCCTACTTGTTGCTATAGCAACAAAGTTCTTAACCCAAGCTTAGCCAGGGGGACTGTGGCTAAATTTCCCTACCTCAAAATAAGTCAGTCTTAATATTTAAGCAACATACAGTCTAAATTGGACGAATCTAATATAAGAATCTTACACCAGTCTAAGGCTTAGACTAGTCTTAAACTAGCTTTATGCAACTGGCCACAGTCTTAGGCTTCGACTGGTTATCTTACGGTTTAAGATATGGGTTTCTAGAATAAATATGAACAGTCATCCAAAAAAAAAAAATCAGATAGGAGCAGTATTTACTGTCCTAAAGTGAACCTGAGTCTCATTCCCCTGGATTACAGACTGAGTTGCCTTCTGTCCCCTTTTCCTAGTAAAGCTATTTTCAGTTAATTCCACCTTGAGACTCATTAAATCTGCGTCGCGTTTGGTCTTTTTCCCAAAGTTTGACATCAGTGAGATTCCAGTGAGAAAGATCTTTATATCCCAGGTGAGCGCTAAAGAAAGGGTTTGTATTTTCAGCCAAACTCCTGAACCAGATAGCTTTGAAAATCCCTCATGAACAGTAGACTCACCAGTAATTGAAGAGTTTCAATCCAAAATAAACTCTTACAAAATGACTGCTAGCACAAGATAAAATAAAATAATAATGTGGTACTTTTTAAAGGACCGTAGGTAACTTAAGTCCTTGGTTGAAGAAAATGGAAAGACTTTTACAGACTCGATCCTCTATATTTAAGAGAATAAACTCCAGGCAGTGATTTTTCTTACCAAACTGGATGTAAAAAAAAAAAAAAAACCCTCTCCCCTACATCTGTGTGGTTGGACGTCCTGCTGTGTACGTTGGGTTTCTCTCTGCCCAGACGGCCCGCCACGCCATGCCCAGTCAGCAGAACTCCCACAATCCCACAGTGTTTAATTGGAGCGCTGTGAATCCACCGGAGCGTGTCGGCAGAACGGTTCCACAGGATCTGAGAGAGACCGCGCATTTCATTTCAAATGCTAATTTATTGTCATGTTTTTTTGTTTTTTTTTTAATTTGGAGGCTCGATTTGTTGCCGTCCATATCTGATGTGATGTGCTTTGATAGGAAGCCAAATATGAGGGCATTTGTGACCCAGTTTATGAGCGACTAATCGACCCAAAATTGTTCTCATTGATGGGTTTTATAGTATTACATGTAGCAGGCAGGGGCAAAGTGTTGGATGTAGACCAAAATCTTTGAGAAACTCTTAAACCTGCAATGTCTTTAGTCCTGAGTCTTCATCGCTGTGGTGTTTCTGCTCTGCACTTCCCACAGATCACCTGTCAATCAAACAGTGTGGGCGGAGCTTGGGTTTTCCTGTTGATGCAGTTTGAGTTTCTCTATTCTTTGTCTGTTCAGACATGGTGGCTATCGCTGCTCATGCTAACTACCCAGTTCTTCTTCTACTGTTTATTCCAAACAGAAGAAGAAAAGGATTTTTCCCAGGAAAGAGCTACCAGACTGTTTAGAACAGACAGTGGAAAAGATTTCTAGAACTGGATATAGGTTGGATCATTATTGTGTGATAGAGAGCAGCAAAACAGACATTTATTTATATGAAATTGTTGCAGATTATTACTTTAATGACTTCTAATGAGTGAGCAGGTAGGGATCAGTGTCTTGCACAAGGACACTTCAGTAGGACATGTTGTTGTTGATGGTGACACATATCGACTGTGGCGGGAATTGAACCAGCAACCCTCTGTTGGGACGTTCTCTTTACCAATAACCAATAACTTACTCTGGTTCATCAATAGTCTCACCCTGTCTGTCCCAAGGCAAGGCAAGTTTATTTCTATCGCACATTTCATACACAAAGGCAACTCAAAGTGCTTTACACAAGGTATAGAAAGACATCGGATAAGAAACGCAGGATAAGATAAATAAAAAAGAGATAAGGTGTATAAGAAGAGAGAATAAATCCAGAATTAAAAAAGGAGGAGAAAGCCACAGAACTTATATTTCTTCTGGAGAAAGAAAGTGTTTCATTCCAAAATGAGATATCTGCCATTTGGAAAAAAAAAACAAAAGTGGAACTTACTCTTAAAAACTGATGAATAGCACAATTACCACAAAATTAAATCATCTTTCTGAAGGATATTAGGTCATTTTGTCCCTGGATGACAAAAGCATAACATCTTGACAAGCTGCATCCTCTGTATTTTACAGATATTGGATGATGATTGTGTTTTTTCCAAGATGGATGTGTAGCATTTGGGGAATTATCTCCCCCCGTTATTACTCTCTTCAGGCTTTGTCCTTATCAAGCAGAAGTCTTCCTCCACCTACTGCATCTCACTTTTTACTGGGCATGAGCAGCGAATACCAGGGGGATCGGCACATCTGGTTCGGTTTAAAAGGGAAGTTAAGGGCTTTTGCATAAACCCAAAACTGTGCTACTTCTCTCTACGCATTCTCCACATAGACGCTATAAAATGACTTTCCTCCAGGAGACTTTTGCTTGTCTCAGCATTTCAGTCGCCCCCCCACCCCCCTCCATTTCCCCCCCACCCCCTCCTCCAATTGGATCATGCTTTGTCCTACAAAAAAGGTCCATGTCAGCAAGTATTTAATCTTGAATTGAATCCTATTTTTTTTTTTTTTTGCAAACAAGCCAAAGAATCTGTCAGCGATAGTGAAATAATTTCACTTTTTCCACTGCAAATCAAGTTTCAAGTTTCCGGCCTTGTGACAGTTTTTTCCACTCGTTTTAGGAAATATTTTAAAACTAAACTGTCTCTTGATGGATATTTTTGCATTTCTTACTTATTATATGCCTATAAGACATATATGACTAAACATAATAGTTATTTATCCCACTCCCTGATGCAGGCATGTGGCCAAAATGTGTCATTTTCTATTTTATCTGAATATTTAATACAACGATGCCAGATTGATCACATTGTTCTTTTTTGTATTTAAAACTGAAAAGTACCCTGGACTTTTTCCATGCTGTAATCTGTTTGAAGAGTTTGATTTCAAAGTAGGAGGTCCAGCATTTAAAAAAAATGTGAAACCAACTCCTGCAAATTGATTTCCTGGCACGATGTTCGCCGCTCGCCCTTCACTTACTAAAGAGCAACATTTCAGAGAATGTAATCACCTGTGTTTGTTTCAGATATTGAGCAATCAACATTAGCGATCAGCGTTTGGGTCCCAAAACGAGATGCATTGCGTTTTGGAGTGAAGTTGTTGTATGTGTGCTGTTGCTAAGAGAAGTGAAGTCAACACACTGCAAAAACTGGCAGACTTGTTAAGTTATTTTATCTTGTCTCCAGACTTATCAAGCATATTTTAGGGTTAAGTTGTTTTTTTTTGTGAAATCATCTCAGATAATTTTACCAGTTTCAACAAATTTGACTTTTTTTCCAGGGGAATTTAACTTGTTTCTGGACATTTTCTTGGTAAAAGTGAAATTGTCTTGGAGAAAATGTATTGTTTCCAGATTTTCTTCATTGTATTATGAGGATTTCTTGAAAGAAGTCATATTGGCATGAATCAAGTGAAATTTATTGAAACCAGCAAGATTATCTGCCAGTGCAGAGAGAGAATTTGCCTAAAAATATCATGAGATAAGCTTGATAGGTCTGGAAACAAGTTAAAATCTTTCAACAGCTTGTCATTTTTTGCAGTGTGTCTTCTGGACTTTCCCCTCTTGACTTTCTCTCTCTCGCCTCTGTGACCTGCAGTTCCCCGCACGCCCCCCAGGAACATCCAGGTGTACAACCCGTCCCCCAACAGCCTGAACGTGCGCTGGGAGCCGGCCTCGGGCCAGGTGCAGCAGTACCGCGTGTCGTACACCCCCCTGACCGGAGTCAGGCCCGCCGAGTCGGTAAGTCACTCTCCCCGCTGTTAAAACACACACTGTCATTAGCCGCAGAATTTCCCCCTGAGGGCAGCAGGAGGAGGAGGAGGAGGAGGAGGGGGAGGAGGAGGAGGAGGAGGAGGAGGAGGGGGAGGAGGTGGAGGAGGAGGTGGTTCCCCCAAGATCACTGCCTCTACTCATAAAAAGGAAGGGAAAAGCGCTTAGAGCCAAGAATACAGAGGGAAACAAACAATATACACTGCTAAAAATACCCATTTTAACAAGATATTTTGTCTAGTATGTGAGAGAGATGAGATAATTTTGTTTTTTTTAGCGTAAATTGACTTGTTTCAAACACTGCAGGTGAAACTGAATTGGATATACTGACACTTGTTTCCAGAAAATTCTCTAAACAAGTCAAATTACACTGCAAACAAGTGGAATCATCTCATCCCACTAGCTGATTTTTTGCTAGATTTTAAGACTCCATAGGAGACTAAATGATGATGAAGTGAAAAAAACTGATAATAGAGATAATTTTGTTTCTTTCCGATGCAAATCAACTTGTTTCAAAAACTGCAGGTGAAACTGCGTTGGGAATTAGCATCATTTTCTTGATACTAGTGGATTCTTGTGCCTTATTCTGCCTTTTTTCAAGATATTGACACTTGTTTCCACAAAATTCTTGCTTTGCATTGGAAACAAGTGAAGTTATCTCACCACACTGACAGATTTTTTCACTTGTTTTAAGAAAAACAAGATTTCAAGACTCCGTAGCAGACTAAATGTGTTGTTAATATGGATGTTTTTACAGTGTGTGGGGAAATTCTCTTTGCACTGTACAACTGTACACTGTGTGCAAAATATTACTTCATATCCTAGTACTGAGTTGCACCAACTTTGGTCCAATCCGTTGTCTAAAAGCTTAAAAATCCTTCATCATCTCCGTCTCCTCTCTGGTGAAATCAATATGGGGTCATAGCTTTCACCGGGTCAGTCTATTTCATGGGAACAGCAGGTGGTCCCCTTTGGTTGCTCCTAATATATAGTTCACTAAGTGTACGTGTAGATGTTGCACAGATGTTTGTACAGCAGTAATCATGTTAAACCACTTAAATATGGAAATCATGACTTGTCAGCTTTTTCTATCTCTCCATCAGCATTGATTTCATGCACCAGTGCAAATCTCTGGATCGCAGAGAAAGAGAGCGGCTTATTTCCCAACAAAAAAAGTCAAACTCTATGACTGAAGTTTGGAAAATTTGCACACTGCGCACATCTGTGACTGACATCAGTGCAAGTTCCAATGTTTGAAGTTTGGAGGCCATGAGGCTGTAATCTAATGAGCCTGTTTTAATGATTAGGATCTTCTTTGATGCCGCTGTGAATCTTAAAACAATGCACAGTTTATTGTCCCCTCTAGTCACCATTTCCTTTATCTATTCTCACTGTTGCTGTGAGTATTTTATTTTAATTCACTTTGTTTTATTCTAAGAGGAACAAAGGGCAAGACAAAGGGACACAGAGCAGACACACAGGCATAAAGACCTCAGAAATACAAAGATCCATCAACGCTTGGTGCCATTCCAGTGTATTTAATGATGTTCAGTAGTTTGACATCACAGCTATGGCTGCCAGATAACTGAGCCAATCATAAGCCTATTCATACTCGCCTGTTTTAACAGAGGCAGTCAGTGATTGGAGTTTTACTTCTACAAACATTTCGTGGAGGCAGAAATAATCTCATTGGTTGAGTTAAATCTCAGTGGGCGGAGCCAAACGACCACAGTTTTTCTGAGCGCAACTTAGCGCAAGTTAGCTAACTGGCAACCTTGAATTGCAGAGAAGGATCTCTGGTCAAAATATAAAGAAAAAATATAATTGACAATGACTTTTGTTTGTTCTTTATTTTGAAGGTCTGCAGCTAGCTAACTAGCTTACCTAGATAGCTATAGGCTAGTATAGCTAGTTTGAACTTGAAGGTCAGCTAGCTAACTAGCTAACCTAGATAACTTAGTATGATAGATTGTATTTTTTCAGTTAGCAGCAGAGCGCTAGGCTTCATAATATTAGCTTCCTCCTCTCTTACCTCGTCTTTTTCACTGGGCTTCAGTCTAACGTCTACGGAAGCGTAATGCATTCACTTGAGAAAAAAAAAATTGCCCTGTTTTTCTGAATTAACGAGATAATTATCTCAGAAAAACAGAGCAGAATTTTTTTTATTTTTTTTTTAAATGCTCTGTTTTTCTGAATTAACAAGATAATTATCTCAGAATTCTGAGAAAAGTTTTAATGGAAAAAAATAATTCTGCTCTGTTTTTCTGAGATAATTATCTCGTTAATTCAGAAAAACGGAGCAGAATTATTATTATTTTTTTAAATGCTCTGTTTTTCTGAATTAACGAGATAATTATCTTGTTAATTCAGAAAAACAGAGCAGAATTATTTTTTTTCCATGAAAACTTTTCTCAGAATTCTGAGATAATTATCTTGTTAATTCAGAAAAACAGAGCATTTAAATGTTTTTTTTTTTAAATTCTGCTCTGTTTTTCTGAGATAATTATCTCGTTAATTCAGAAAAACAGGGCAAATTTTTTTTTCTCAAGTGAATGCATTACGCTTCCATAAACGTCGATCACAGTTTTTCTTCAGAAAAACTGTGGGTCTTTGGCTCCGCCCACTGAGGTTTAACTCAACCAATCAGATTATTTCTGCCTCCAGAGCAGCTCTGCCTCTGAGAAATGTTTATAGAACTAAAAGTCTAATCTGAAGTGATTCATCAATCAGTCAGTCAGGACAGTGGACAGTCAGTTCCCCTCATTATAGAGTGGACTGGTGGGAGTACATGTTCTTCCAGCTGTGAGGACCTTTTTTTATGTTGCGATGTACCAGAAGCTTTTCCTCCGGCGCTCTTTCAACTATGACACATTCGCTTCAATCGGAACATAAGCTGCAGATGAGATGAGGCTGGACCGAAGTTCACCCGGCAGATATATTTCCCATGATGTAATGGCCCTGATGTCACGGCCCGCAGCGCGGCTGAGAGGCGGAGGGTAGATGCCGTGATAATCCCGGCGATAAGAGAAGGCCTGCAGTCATCTGTTGTTGTTAGAAACCACGCCGCGCTACGTGCCGAAACCTGCTCCCCTGAAGACCCCTGGCACCGCGGCGCTGACATCCCCTCACTCAGCAGACGCTTCCTAGCACTAACTGTTTATCAGCCGGTCCGCTCGCTGAATGAATGATTTGTTTGGCGTCTAACCTCCTGGGCCTTTGTTAGTATTTCAGACCCATTTTGGCAGCAGAATCCCTGGGAGATAACTGGAAGTGGGATGAGCAGTGAGGTCATTATGTACATTACCGCTGCCAGATTTGTATGTAATGCATGCAGCGGCTCATTTGAATAGGCGAAGGCCATTCTGACCCCTTGGCTTCTTCTCTGAAAAGGTCCTGGTTCCGGGAACTCTTACCAACGCCTTCCTGGACAACCTGGTGCCGGACACTCCCTACTCCGTCAGCGTCACCGCTCTGTACGCCGACGGCGAGGGGCCGGAGGTGAAGGACAACGGCAAAACACGTAAGAGCCGTCCGACACGCTGACACTGTGTACAATCAGTCCACTGACTCACACCAACCCTTGTTTACAAGTACATTGAGTCATATAGCATGCATGCATGAGCGCATTCTGTATACACTGCAGATATATCCATCTGCAACTGTGATTTAATCTGGCGTTCAACACGGCTCAATGTACACTGCAAAAACTGACACACTTGTTAAGTTATTCTATCTTGTATTCAGACTTATCAAGCTTATTTCTTAATCATCTCACTGCACTGGCAGATAATTTTACTGTTTTCAACAAATTTGACTTATTTTTCCACGATAATGTAACTTGTTTCAGGACATTTACTTCCTTGTTTCCAGATTTTCTTCATTGTTTTATGATGATTTCTTGAAAGAAGTCATATTGGCATGAATCAAGTGAAATTTATTGAAACCAGCAAGATGATCTGCCAGTGCAGTGAGAGAATTTGACTAAAGATATCATGAAATAAGCTGATAGGTCTGGAGACAAGATAAAGTCACTGGACAGCTTGTCATTTTTTGTAGTGTAGTCAGTTGCGGTATTCAATAACAAAATCTTATTTACAGTTTCACTTGTTTCAAGAATTGTGTATAAACGAATTACGCTAGGATTTCCTATAAACAAGTGACGCCATCTGGAAATAAAACATATTACTCCACTTGTTTCCAGATAGTGGCGCTTAATCAGTGATGTCATTTCAAAGGCGGGTAAACTATGTTCATCCAGATTATCATTAAGCAAACAACCACTAATATGAACAAAAAACAAATCATGTTTTCAGAAAAAGCATGAATTTATGGAGCTTTTTCCTTAAGAGACCCTATCTTCAGCAGCTTACATCAGTTTGATGCTACGCTACTATGATGTGTACTATGAATTTAGATCATGAAGAGTTATATTAGCATAAAACATGGGTAAACTGTATTCTGCAAAGGGTTTAAGTGGGTTTATGTGGTTCACCCTCCACTACAAACTCTGCACATAATTCAGCAAAATTCTTGAAACAAGTGAAACTACTTGCAGTGTTTCCTCTGTAATGTTATGCAGCTGTGGTGCTTGAGGGAATAATTCTAGTTTTGTCCCATATCTGTCGCTGTTTGGGTCCAAGTTATGTTTCCAGTTGAGGTTGTGGTGCTAAAAATGGTTATTGGTAGTCATAACACAATCATGACTTCTAAAACATTTGAACTGCACTTATTTTAGTTTTAGGTGACAGTGGAACTAAACGCCAATGCCAATTTAATTTCACACCACTGACAGATTTTGACACTTGTTTTAAGAAACATGATTTTTAAACTCAGTATCAGATTAAATGACTTCTTAAGGTAGACATTTTTTGCAGTGTGCAGAAGCTCATTGCATATAGACAAACGCACTGTACACTGCAAAAAACCTCCATCTTAACAAGTCATCTAGTCTCATATTCAGCCTTCAAATCTTCTTGTTGTTAAACCAAGAGAAACATTCTGCAGTGAGGAGAGATAACTCCACTTGTCTCCAATGCAGCTTCACTTGTTTCAGGAGTTTTCTAGAAATGAGAAAGTCAGAATAAGGCAGATCACTGCACTGCTGTCAAGAAAATGACTCTTGATTCTACTAAATTCTGGAAACAAGCTGATTTGCATTGGAAACAAGTGAAATTATCTAACCTCACTGGCAGATTTTTCCACTTATTTTAAGAAAGTTATGATTTTAGGACTCAATAAAAGCCTAAATGACTTGTTAAGATGGAGATGTTTTGCAGTGTATCAGTGTGTTGATGCACATGCTTCGTGTTGCAGTGCCGCGGGCCGGTCCCAGGAACATGCGTGTGTTCGACGCCACCACCAGCACCCTGACCATCGGCTGGGACCACGCCGAGGGGCCGGTGAGGCAGTACAGGATCGCCTACGCTCCCATGACCGGGGACCCCATCACCGAGTTTGTGAGTACACTGCAAAAATGTCTTTTTTTTTTTTTTTACTTTAACAAGTAATTTAAGCTTGTATTCAGTCTTAAAATCTTCCGGACAATGAGGTGAAATATTTTCATTTATTTCAAAAAATTCTCAATGTGGCAAAACCTTAAAATAAGACAGACTGATGATGATGTCATGATGATGTCACTTGATTAAGGAGACAAAAATCTCACATCACTGGCAGTTTTTTTTTACTTGCTTCAAATCAATAGGGTCACTGAGTTTGTGAGTATATAAAAAGTTTTGTTTTTAAGTTTTTAAAAAGTAACCATCATTTAGAGATAAAAAAAAAAAATGGCCGTTTACGCTTACGAAATGATTGACAACTCAATATTAAGACCAATTATGCTACTTAAAGGTAACTTAAATCCTTGCTAAAATAATCATTTTACAGACTGGATCCTCTATATTTTAGTGATATTGAAATGATGAAATTCAGGTAATGACATATTGTATTTCCCAACAATATATTCTGTACATAACATTTTGGAAATAACCTCCCGATACCCTTCTGGGAAAAACCTGGCCGTTCCCCCTGTGCTGTGATGTTACCAGTGAAGAATGCAGTGAAGTCACATTTCAGAATTTCCTTGGCTCGCTCAGGTTATAAATCACCGATTAGTGAGACTAATTACAGGCTCAGTTAGGCAAACACTATCATTTGGGACATAATAACATTATTAATAGTCCTAAATAATGAGTTGGACCCGCAGTGCTCGGCGGTGACAGTCCAGCTGCGCTCCCCCTCGCCTTGTTAGCGAGGCACCTGTTGTGTATGAGTCAGCTAACTGCACCGGAGGGACGGCCATGAAAGGATTTCTCGGGACCGGGATTGACTGGGGAACCTGCAGCAATTTATAAATACATCCAATTATTACAATTTAGCATCTGTGACCGAACCTCTTTTGGAGTAAATGTTGCGTTAGTACACAACTTCCACAGCAGTGACTGTATTTTGTGTTTTCTGAAGCCAAGCAGAAAGCAAACTAAACTCCAATTTTCTGCTTCGCGACTCCAGAGAAATGATTCCTTAGGAGGGAAAATTAAATGATTTGAGATTAGTGTGCAAAACGAATGGAGAATTCAATTTACTGGCCCAGATTCACTGAAGGTTTGCACAGGAGAGAGAGCGCACCTGCATCAACAAGATCACCTTCTCAGAATTAATGGCGTGCAATGAGTGGAAATTGTGCCTAAGCCTCTTTGCGCCTGCCATGTCTTATTTATTCACTTTATTCCCAATTCACTAACACTTATTTATTGTAGTGCATATAAAATCTGTTGAAAGGAGGCGTAAAGACTTTGCACGCTGCGAGTTTGACCATTCAAAATGGCTGCTGTCATTGCTGCCGGACGGCGCCGGCGAGACAGGAAGCAAGGGAGAGGGTTCTCCATCCTAGAACCTCAGATCAGATCGGAGAACGCTGCAGTTATAGCAGGTGTTCTAGGATGCAGGGGTGTCAGCCTTGATGGATTTAGTCTGTATGCACCACAACTTGATTTGCATAAATGTCTTAAGTTAACATTAAGATAAGATTGCACTTTATTGATCCCCTAGCGGAAATTAATGAATAAGATGAAAATTCTGCGCTCTCAAGCAAAAAGAGGCGCAAAAAATCTGCAAATTGCTCTTGCAACATGATCTTAGTGAATCTGGACCTGAGTGTCTTTACATGCACATTTAAATTCTGATATTATTTGTGATTATTTTGATACTCAGGCATTCAGTGTCAGAGCTGATGCATTTAAACAGAATATCTCCCTGACAACAGCCGGGATAATCTTGTATCCAGATTATTAGGATCGTAAACATGATACTTTAGCTAAGAAATACCAATATCAGCTATTATTAGGGCAACACTTTATCCCATAAACTATTGTTTTTGCAATCTGTGGAAGTTCTGTTTTCATGGTAATATTCAGAATATTGTTTATTGATAGGGTGATTATGATCTAGATGTGAGGATGCATAACAGCTGATGCTAAATATGAATTTAACTGAGATACAGGCAAGCATCCATGCTACTGTATGTAAACAGTCACTATTACATTAAAGTTAGCTTTGCTGTACTAAAGCCTTCAGTAGCTCCAGTCACATTGTGTATTGTGAAGCCGTTCATGAAGCTGCAGACCTGTACCTCTGTACCTCTGTACCTCTGTAGTAACTCTCTTACTCTGTGGTGTTTTGACCCGCAGACCGTTGTTCCTGGGAACAGAAACAACGCCATGCTGCAGAACCTGCTGCCCGACACGCCGTACAACATCACGGTGGAGGCCGTCTACGCCGAGGGACCAGGAGGCAATCTGAACGGGAAAGGACGCACAAGTAATGCAACCACGGATTAAATCTATAGACGACTCCCAGTAGTTTAACTGATATGATATCCAGGCCAGAGATGCTGGAGGGAGGAGTTTGTTCAGCGGAGAAGAAAGCAAGAAAATAAATACAGGCTTTGCAGTTGTGTCACAAATCTCCCAGCAGCCACGTCTGGAGCCAAATAATGTCTAACTGTATAACAACCGGGCTAGTTAGAGTTATATCTTAGACAGATTGTTGTGGTGTGGATGTAGGTCAATTCAGAAATGTTTTAAGCAAAAGTGAATAGTCCGATGAGGTAGATTTGTTTCCAAATTTACGATAATGCAATATGAGTTGTAGCATGAGAAGACTTAGCTAGCTAACAAAGCCAAAAAAAACAACTGTTTGGGTTAACTGAGCTAACTAGCCAGAAAGCTAATTCTAGCCACTACTAACGCTAGCTGCTACTAGCTATGTTAGCTAGTGTGCTAATCAAATGTGTTAACAACAAGACAGTGATGTTAGCTGACCAGATGCTATGGTTAGCTAGCTAACAAGCTGACATTATCTAAACACTAAATCAATCAGATGGATCAGTGATGAAATGATCAGTTCACAGCGACTGTTGCCCAAGAGCTGAGGACTTCCAATATGGCCGCCAGAGGGTGCATTACATCACCTGAAAACCCCCTTCTTTAGAGCAGTGGTTGTTAACCTGGGGTTTGGGACCCCCCAGGGGGTCACAACATAATTTTGGGGGGTCGCGAGATGATTTATGGGATAGGAAAACAACATATTTCTACTATACATATAATTTATTATCATGTCTACTTTTTCTGATTTTTCTCAAATTTTTGCTTTTTTCTTGTGAAATAATTTAAAGCTTCTTGGTGTCCTCTGATTATATATCAAATGACACAACCTTAAAAGGGCAAAATCACCACTTTGCACCAGTCATCAGACAGTGTGATTGGGAATTAGTTTCTTGATCCTCCTCTGAAGCAGTAGACATTTCACTGAAGGAGTCAGAGGTCAGAGGTCAAGCGCTGTGACCCTGGAGCAGGTGGGGGTTCAGTAGCTCAAGGTTCACTGCGGTTGGGACGGTCACGCAGGGATTGAACCCGTGAACTTCCGGTTGCGGGACGACCTCACTCAGCACCCCGCTGCCAGCAACCCGACAACGCCGGGTTAAAACAATCAGCAGCTCCCAGTCCTCCAGCTGAATCAAACGCCCAGTCCAACACTGCTGAAGAGAAGTGAAAATAAATACAGTAGACATACGTTGGTCAGCAGAGCCAACATGTATTAGTCTGACGAGTTCGCAGCGTTGGGGTTTCACAGAAGGCAGAGCGGGAGAGCTCGGCGACTGGCGAGCATTAGCATTAGTTATACAAACAATAGAAAGTTTGGGTCCTGGCGCGGGACTCGGTGCCCCGGTGCCAGGCAGCTTGGATGGGCGCCGCTCCAGAGAGAAGGTCAGAGCGCAGCAGCCGCCCAGCTCCCTCAGCAACACTGTGAAATAACTACACCCAATCTAAACACATGTATTACGTATAATGAATTTCATAAACAGAGGCGAGGGAGAGGGAAAGATCAGCAGTGACTAAACTACTGAAGAGGCAGAAATAATCATCCAGCAAGTCTTTTGGTATTCAGGCTTGAAGTCTTATTTTGAACAAGTGAAGGAGTCTGACAAGTAGGTGAGATAAATTCACCTGTTTCAAGAATTCTCAATATGACAATATTTAAAAATATTACAGGTGTCAATATAATGCCACTTGATTAAAGGAAATACATTGGACCCAAGTATCAGAAACAATAAGGTCACCGAGTTTGTGAGTAAACTAAAAAAATCTACTCAAAATGATTGATAACACATTAAAACCAATTGTATTACTTTTTAAATAACAGTAGGTAGCTTAAATCCTTAAGCCTTAAGCCCTTTTATAGACTAGATCCTCAATATTTTAGTGATCCTCAATATTTCCACAACTGGATACATGACAACATGCAATTCATCTCATGTTTTCTTGAATCAAAGGATATTATCAAGTTGAGTGATCTGCTTTAATGCAAGATAACTGTCTCTTATTTCAAGGAAATAATGATACTATACTGCAAAAACCCTCCATCTTAACAAGTCATCTAGTCTCATATTCAGCCTCAGATCTTCTTGTTGTTAAACCAAGAGAAACATTCTGCAGTGAGGAGAGATAACTCCACTTGTCTCCAATGCAGCTTCACTTGTTTCAGGAGTTTTCTAGAACAGAGTGTCAGTCTGTTGAAACCAGTCAGAATAAGGCAGATCACTGCACTGCTGTCAAGGAAATGACTCTTGATTCTACTGAATTCTTCAAACAAGTTGATTCGCATTGGAAACAAGAGAAATTATCTAACAACACTGGCAGATTTTTCACTTATTTTAAGGAAATTATGATTTTAGGACTCAAAAATAGACAAAACGACTTGTTAAGATGGAGAATTTTTGCAGTGTACATCAGAAACAAATGAATTCCTCACCTCACTGGAAGATTTCTCCGCCCCATTTTACACTTCACACATTTTATGACTGAGCTTATGTTGAGATCTGTTGACATTTTTTGCAGTATGTAGAGTGTGGAGCCATTTAGCCATTAGCCTGGAAATGGGGTCGGGCCTCCTGCTTGTTGTCACAGCTGATTTGTGGGACTGACTGGGTGTTGACTTGTGTCTCCTCTCTGGTCACAGTCGGCCTGCTGGAGCCCAGGAACCTCCGAGTCTCGGACGAGTGGTACACCCGTTTCCGCGTGGCCTGGGACCCCGTGGCTGCGCCCGTCCTCGGATACAAACTGGTCTACTCGCCTCAGGGTGAGCTGACGTCACATACACACACACACACACACACACACACACACACAGATGATGAAAGACTCTGAACACATTGCTCTTGCCAGGTGATCGGGGATTTTGAAGGTTTTCACCTGACAGCAGCAATATGCAAAAACCTACCCAGGAAACAGTTTGACGTTGAATAGACGGTTTGCATTAACATTGAAAGCCCATGTAAAATTTGACTTTTGCAAATTTGACTTTTGCTTGTAATTGTTTCAATCTGTAATGTCCGCAGTCGCCCAAAGCTGCTTCCTGCAGTTTTTTGTGAAATCGGGACCTAATTATCTGTCTGATAACAATTCAAAACAGTTTCCAAAGCTGTTTTAATGTGAATTTTAACCGTGCCATAATATCATATTGTGACAATTTTGCGCTTGTATGGCTTGACGTTGAACTTTGCTGTCTCCTGCTCCGTCAGATGCTTTCTGGGTAGTTGTTTTGATCTCTCTGCAAACACGCTTTGATGTCTGCTTGCTGCCAGTGAAATGAGTTGGAGTGCTTTGTGGTGATGTAACGACAACAACAACAACATGATTATAGACCGTTCAGTCGTGCACATTCCCTCACGTTGTGTTTGTGCGGTTGTGTTTGCAGGCAAAGACCAGAACCTGGATGTGTTTGTGGGCGACGTGACCTCGTACACGCTGCACAACCTCCTGCCCGGCACCACGTACGATGTCAAGGTGTTCGCTCAGTACAGCGGGGGAACGAGCGGAGCGCTGCCGGGACAGGGGACCACACGTACGTACCTGCACCCCAACAGAGGGGGAATCAAATCTGTTTCTCTGTTTCTCTGTTTGGGGTGTGGTTTCACATTCTGGGCTTGATCCCCGCCCTAATTCCGCTTGATTTTTAATGTGATTATGCATGTTTGTATCTAATTTTGTATGTATTTTTGTATGTATTGTGACATGTGACATTGCTGCTGGCTCTCTTGAAAAACAGATTGCAACTCAGTGAGACAACCTGGTAAAATAAAGGTTAAATAAATACATAAATGCAGGGTTCCTATGGTCATAAAATTTGAAAATTGTGTTTTCCAGGCCCAGAACAGTTATGGAAAGATATTCAAAATGTTTTGCAGATGTCATGGAGAATTGAAGTTCATAGTTTTCAGGTTTTCAACAAAAAAAAAGCTAAATTTGAAGGTTCTGACAAATATTGGTCAAGGAATCTGCACTATAATTCATGGGATAGCCATGGAAAATTTGTATGTAGGAACCCTGAAAGTAGTCTTCTTTCTGTGTATACTTAAAGTTGACATGGTCATTCCATTCCTGAGACTGTTTCTTCCCTGCAGTTTACCTGAATGTGACCAACATTGAGACCTACAAAGTCGGCCACAACAAGTTCTGCATCAAGTGGACTCCGCACCGAGCCGCCACCTCGTACCGCATCAAGCTCAACCCCGCCGACCGTAAGTCCGAATCCTCCGACTCTGCTTTTGACCGTACAGATCGTCTCCGCTTCCACACAGCTAGAGACAGAGGAGGAGAAATGAAATCAGAATCCAGTTTACATTACGTTTCATGCATTTAGCTGATGCTCCTGTCCAGAACGACTTATAATGAGAGCAACAGTAGAAAAAGTTCCTAGGAAAATATGATCAATTACTCTTTACTTATTACTCATTTAAAAAGTAATCACATTACTAATTCCTCAACAGCAGCAGTAATTAGTTCCATTCCTTGTTCCATTACTTTGTGTTTCATTGGCAGCAGCGGCTCTTTGTTTTTCACATCGCTGTGTCGTGTATCAGATGCTTCGATAAATCGAACGTTGTGTTTTTCTCTGTGGAAAGAGTGGAGCAGATGATAATGTTTTTGCATCCTTGACTGAGATCAATTCAAAGTAATGGGAAAACTTCCAGCTTGCTGAAAGTCTGCGTCTCTCCCTCAGCCTCCATCTTTTGTTTTGCTTTTTTTTAGCTAACAGCCGACATAAAGCTGCTGCATGTCCTGAAGATACAGATGAGGAAATCACACACAGGGATTTGGAAAAAAAGTAACGCAGTAACGGAGCGTTACTGGGATTAGTAACTGTGATGTAATTGCTGAATTTGAAATTATAATCCTAACCCTGATCCCTTAGTGATTCTCAACCTTTTTCATATGAAGGACCCGTAATTTAGTCCACATTAGGGCCACGCACCCCCATTCGATGAGTTTTTGCCTCTCTGACCCAAATCTGAGAATATATTTTATTGTCAGATATGATTTTGTCCAGAATCCCATGATTGTCTGTATTGAAGGTAGAGAGATAACAGAGAAACTATGATCAAAACAGTCATTCTTCTACATTCTCTAACTATTTTAACTTCTTGTAAATTAAATAATGGTGAAGTTTAACAATTCATCAATTTGCTGGGGACCCCCTGGAACCCCCTCAAGGACCCCTGGTGGTCCCCGGACCCCAGGTTGAGAACCACTGCCTTACACTACTCGTTACTCATTATAAGTAATCACATTACTGCCCAACACTGTTTACAGGCAACCAGTATTAAATAGTGCAAGGAGTGAACTTTGCCCTGACAACAGAAGTAGCAGTTACTCCTCTGTACCTCGCTGCTGGCCCCCGAAAGAAAGATGTTTTGCTACTACAAACACATTAGAGTCATGTGCGCACCTGAATGACGGTGGTGTGGTCCGCCTGCACCGCTAGATCCTTATAGGAGATGACTTGTCTGAGGTGATGCATGCGGCAACGTGTGAAATAAGACTCCCAGCAGATGTCTGAGGGGCCCGTCTCCAGATGAGGTCACTTCTGCGGTCATGGATGCTGCAGATCCTCTTGACGAGTTCAGGCGGACGCTTCACAGCATCCAGCGGACTGGAGCGGGTTTTTTGCGCTGGCTGTTGGAATCGCGTCTAGACTTTTAGAGACTGTTTATCTTCAGCCCCCCTCCCCTCCTCTCCCCTCCTCCCTGTGATTATTTCTTGAAGCAGGATGCAAGTTTTGGCCGGGATTGAAAGCATCCGACCACCGAGCTTTAATTGTGTCTCTGTCTGCAAAGATTACATCCTTTTTAATTACTGCAGGGCCTTTGAATTCCATCTGGTTCGTATTCGCACATGGACGCGGGTTAGCAGTTAAAGAACGGGAAAAACCGGGAAGCAGCATCAATATTTAAATATCTATATGGTAGTCATTAGCCGTCCGGGCCGCCGTGACAGGTTGCCAGAATAAATATGGGTCTGCTAGCGTGAGAGACAGATGGCGGAGATAACCACTACCAGAGGATCGGCAAGTCCTCCGCCTGAGAATCCGGAGACCGTCCCAAATAAAAGGCAGCAGACAGCGCTCTCAAGTTAACAAATAAGTCAACTGTTTGTTCTCAAGATGAAATGCAAACAGTGGTTGGAGACCACTTTGGTTGGAGTGGTGAGATGAGTAAGTGGAAACACGGCGAGCGGGGAATTGCGAGTGAGTGATGCAGCCTTACAAGGCCATGGGTCCACTCCATCTCCAGCAATATTTCCTCCGTATTTGAGTTAAAAGGCATGGAAACAAGTTAAAAGGCATGGAAACACATGGAAACACATGGAAACGCACGCTTATTAGAAGCAGGACATATGGATGCTTTCAGTTTTTTAAGACTCAGTATTGTCTAATATCCAGTTGAAATGTTTTAGGGATTAAATGTTATCAACAGCACTCTCTGTTATAAGTCTGTGTGTATCTTCTGTCTTGATGAATGAGGGCCACTGTTTTGGAGTAGATTTGACCAAAGGGGTTGCGGATTTTCCTAGAACAATTTAGATTCCCTTAAGTGAGTTGGATCATAGCTTGTTGACATTAAAGAGCTTATCCTGAAGGCTATTGCATCACCGGGGCTGTAGGATTCCTGCGATTCGGCAGAAAATGATGAAACCCTGCTTACTTAAGAGTTGCTCGGTCAGACAGCAGGACACTGGAGAGTAGCGATTGTCCAGCAGCTGTCTCGGCGGTAAACAGGCTTTGTTTGTTTGTTCGTACTGGAGCTCACAGTGTAAATAGGAAATACTCTTTTCCCAGTATATCACTCCCTTGACATGCGCAGATATAAACATTTCACTGGAAGGGTGAGAGTGCCGGGTCAGACCTGACAGATTTGTTGGGCAGGTTTGTTCCTCCGGGACGCTTCCACAAGGACGGTCACCGGCTTGCATGGCACCACCTGCCTGAATCGTGCATTATATTTAAAGCCCCCGTGAAATGACCTCCCATTACTTTTACTTTCTGGAAAACAGAGTATCTTTCATGGTGACCTCATGCTGCACCAGGAGGCGTAATCATTTCTAACCAATAAAGCCATCAGATTTTGGAACAATCCCGCCCCTCTGCACCCCTCCCATCAAATAAAACTGCCTTTCTCTCCCTGACTCCATTGGTTTAGACTTTTGAACAATCCCTCGCTGCATTATGTACCGCCCCCAACATCTTTCACAGGGTCTTTAACCAATCCGTCAAACTCTTAACAGCAACCAGTAGGAATTGCAAAAACATTGCTAGAACTGATCTCCTGCTTCACAAGTCTCTGGCCCGACCCAAACTCTCCAAACAGCCCAAAGCAGACAGTATGAGCCGGGTCGCCAACAGGCGGGTCGCCAGCGCTACAAACCAATGGGCCGAGTTGTCAGTTCTGAACGCCAGAGATCTGAGCACCTGGGGAAGTAATCGTTGAGTCATTGGTATTGACCAATAACCCTACCAAACCCCGGGACGGTAAAAATCGTACTTTAACACCTTTCATAATGATTCAGAGCCAATTAAAAGCATTGGGCGTAGTTAACAAAGGAACACAAACAAGCAAACACAAGGAATGAGGGATGTAAAGCGCTTTGGAGGGATGGACCAGGACCAGGCTACGAACTCACGGACATTGAGGACGAACTCTGGAGCTCTCATGACGTTCTCCCTCTGTCCTCCGTTGTCTCTTCCCTCTGCAGCCTCCAGCAGAGGCCAGCAGGAGATCACCATCCCGGCCGGTCTGCCCCAGTACTGCTTTGACGGACTCTCCCCCGAAGCTCTGTACACCGCCACCGTCTTCGTTCAGACTCCCAACCTGGAAGGACCGGGCGTCAGCACCAAAGAGAGAACCCGTAAGTGTCCCGCCTGCCCCTGAATGACTTCTGGGATCCTTTGCATTTGTCATGTAATGTGTCATTTGAATTTGCTGGACTCAACTGAAGCTGTGCAGATTGGAGGTTTAGTTCTACAAACATTTCTCAGAGGCAGAAACCTCAATGCGAGGAGCCAAAGAACCTCAGTTTTTCAGAGCGCGAGTTGGCTAATTGGCAAACTTGAGTGGAAAAGAAGAAAGAAAGAAGTCTTTCAAGAAATGTTTGTGTAGGTAAAACTCCAATCTGCTGAAATTGTTGGAGTCGTTATTCTTATCGTCCCACGCAGTCAAATCTCAGACACCACTGGTCTGATTTTGAGAAAACCTGAAGGGACGACGCATTTATACTATAGAAGTATTAGGTAATCATTTTAATGACTGGCCCAAACAATAACTGCATCCTTTATTATTGTTAATACACTACCAGTCAGAAGTCTGGACCCACCTGACTGAATGTTCTATGTTTCTCATTCTCTTAAAGCCATTTTGATCTAAAGGCTTCTGCTTAAATGCTTCTAAGTCAAATAAATAGTGAAGTTGATCCTATGTATAAATTTCTTTCCAAAGCCTTTGCCTTTCCATCAAGGCAAAGGGCGGCTGCTTTAAAGAATCTAAAATATAAGATAGTTTTGATTTGTTTAACACTTTTTTTGGTCACTGCATAATTCCATTTGTGTTACTTCATAGTTTTGATGTCTTTACTGTTATTCTAAAATGTGGAAAATAGTAAAAATAAAGAAAAATGCAGTGTGTCCAAACTTCAGATTTTTGGTAGTGTATGTTTGTTTTGTTTGTTTGTAATGTGTTTTGTTTTTTTTTCTTCCTCAAGTGATGAAGCCTACTCCAGCTCCAACACTCCCACCAACTCCAACCCCTCCCCCCACCATCCCCCCCGCATGGGCAGGTAAGCACCAGACGGCACCCACAATCCTTTGCTGTCACTTGATAGACACAGCTCCCACCTGCTATGTTTTACAGGGGGCCATTTTGCATCCTTACCAGTAAGCAGTCAGTTTACTTCAATTAGGGACGCAAAACGGCGTGAATGGATTAGGGTTCATTCACTTTGGATTACGGCTGAAAGATATGGACCAAAAAATCGAATTGCAATTATCTGACAGAATATAGCAGTTGCGATTTAAACTGCGATTCATATCATCACAAGTTTTTCTTGCCTTAAACTTTTTAGAACTTTAAAATTGTTTAAAGAAAAGTGATTTTGTTAAAGAAAATAGATGTGAGTGTGCAGGATTTACTGAGTTTGAGTCTGATGAAAGGTTTTGATTCGTGGACCAAAGATTGCCTGCAGCTCTAAAACTCTTAGATCCAGTTTGGACCAAACTCTCTCTGAAGAAATTAACTGCAGACTCTGAGATTTGGAAATTGCAGAAGTTCACATTGCGATTAATTCTTAAGCTCTACTTTGAATTCACTCAATGCAAATGTAAATTGAACCTTACTAGATTGGATATGAGAACCATTTCATGGGGAGTATTAGGATTTGCTGTTTTTTGGATTTCAAAGAAAACTCATTTCCTGAACTGATTGAATTGGAAGTGAAGTATACCGCACAAAAAGTACAACACATCCTCCCAGCACTCCATACTGCAATGCCACTTTCACAAACACCGGACGAAAAGACGAGAGAGCTTTTCCCCAGACGACTGTAACTCTCAGCCTGGAAGACGACGGGTCAACCCAGAATTAAATGGATCGAGTCTCTTCATTCAAGCTCGGCTCTGATTGGAAAGCGCTCAATGCAGCGTTTTTTGGCCAAGGCGAAGACTTGCACGCTAACTCCCCCCCTGGATCCGAGTTGTGCCAGCAGAGAATTAATAGCCGCCACATGTTGCTCTTGGCCCTCTGGGGCGTTCGAACGGGAACACGCCCATTAAGAACCGACAACCTAGGTGTTGAAAAAGGAAGGGAGACTTAGTCCAAAGAATAGTTTGTGTCGTAAGGTATTGTGTAAAACTTGTTTATAAATCTCCGACTGGGAGGAAGGGATTAGAGAGGATTACAAAGTCCGCACCGTCACATAAGGCAAAGATTATTCGGAGCTTTTTGCCCAATTCGTTTTAGTCAGAGAGAAACCCATTAAAGACAGCTCACTTTCAACCCTTCTGGTGACCAAATGTTCCTTGTTTTGTCAGTATTTTCAAGGAATTTCTTGGTCATTTAAACCCATAATTACTATACATAGCCCCATCACGTCATTTTTCTCAATCGTTTTGTTTTGCTGCGAGCTTTCGGCGGCGTTTTATGCGCTCTAGCTTGCAAACCGTAATTATGCCATGTGATGATGCCATTTTCTCAGCCGGTGCTTGTGATGTTGGCTCGGGTCCGGCCGCTCGACTTTAAAGCTCCTCAACGACTTGTTGTCTTGACTCAATCAGTGTGCAAAGGTGCCAAGGCAGATGTGGTTTTCCTCATTGACGGGTCCTGGAGTATCGGAGAGGAGAGCTTCAAGAAAGTGGTGCAGTTTGTCTACGGCTTGATTGGCGCCTTTGATGTCATCGGACCCTCAGGAATGCAGGTTTGTGGTGAAAATACTGATGCAGCTGAATGGTTAGTGTGATATAAAGCTGCACTGCAAAAACTGACTGACTTGTTATTTCATCTTGTCTCCAGACTTGTCAAGCTTATTTTAGGTGAAATCGTCTCACTGCACTGGCAGATAATTTTACCGGTTTCAACAAATTTTTCCTTTTTTTTTCCAGGAGAATGTAACTTGTTTCAGGACATTTTCTTGGTAAAAGTGAAATTGTCTTGGAGAAAGTTTCTTGTTTCCAGATTTGCTTCATTGTTTTATGATGATTTCTTGAAAGAAGAAGTCATATTGGCATGAATCAAGTGCAGAGAGATAATTTGACTAAAAATATCACAAAATACGCCTAATAGGTCTGGAAACAAGTTAAAATCACTGGGCAACTTGTCATTTTTTGCAGTGTGCAATAGCAAGGCTGTGCTGCGCTTTGAAATCACGCCTTAACTTCTTGCTCATGTGACCTTGGACGCAGGTGTCGTTCGTCCAGTACAGCGACAGCGCGAAGACGGAGTTCAGGCTGAACGCCTACAACGACAAGGGCGTGGCTTTGTCTTCTATTAACCTCATCCCCTACCGAGGAGGGAACACCAAAACAGGTCAGGAGACGCCCCACAGTCCAGTCCACAATGATGAAGACGTGTAGTCTGCTGTCTGTAGTGTGGTCTGTCGTCCTGTGTGTCTGTCTGTACTGAGAAAAGTCGTCTTTATGTCTGTGCACCGATGTCACCAAGACAAAGCCCTGCACTGTAAAATATCTCCATCTTAACAAGTCATTTAGTCGATTATTGTGTCCTAAAATCATAATTTTCTTAAAATAAGTGGAAAAAATCTGCCAGTGAGGTTTGATAATTTCACTTGTTTCCAATGCAAATCAACTTGTTTGAAGAATTTAGTAGAATCAAGAGTAATTTTCATCAGTCATCGTCAGTCTCATTTCTAGAAAACTCCTGAAACAAGTGAAGCTGCATTGGAAACAAGTGGTGTTATCTCTCCTCACTGCAGAATGTTTCTCTTGGTTTGAGAAAAAACGATTTGAAGGCTGAATATGAGACTAAATGACTTGTTAAGATGGACGTTCTTTGCAGTGTATTTGTCGTTTAAGTGACACTTATTACGATATTAATTCCACTGAATCAAGCTGCTTCTGTTTAGATATTGAAGTTTTTTTCTCTGCTTCTCTGTCGATCAGGAGTGGCGCTGAAGCACACGTATGACAAGGCCTTCTCTATGGAGAACGGGATGAGGAGGAACGTCCCCAAGGTTGTCGTAGCGATCACAGACGGACGCTCTCAGGACGAGGTGAAGAAGAACGCTGCCAAGCTGCAGCATGCTGGTAAGGGACAATCTGTTCGCGAAACATATAAACTGCCAGTGCAACAGTCTGGAGACGCCTAGTTTTGAAAATGTTTAATAAATCAGCATGTTTTCTTTGTCAGTTTGCAATAACTTAACCCCATTAAAGACGAACTAGGTTTAGTTTGAGAAAAAAAAAATCATACATGTAAATATATGTGATGACCACAGAGACACTTTGATGAACATGAAGCTGAGTGTTGAATAAATATATCCAAAGTATTAGGAAATAGCTATTTTATGTTAATCAAAGCATTGCAGGCAGAAAAATATCAGAGAAAATCAAACAGTACTTTGAAACCTTTGACTGGCAGTGTAAATATAGATGTATGGTTCATTTCTACATGGACAGAAACCACCACCCTGTTGTGTATGACAGTA
The DNA here is from genome assembly GCF_048128805.1 of Centroberyx gerrardi. Taxonomy (NCBI): domain Eukaryota; kingdom Metazoa; phylum Chordata; class Actinopteri; order Beryciformes; family Berycidae; genus Centroberyx; species Centroberyx gerrardi. The sequence continues at coordinate 26,486,359 of NC_136014.1, forward strand.
TTTTTAGCTGTTTGGCTTGTTTCCAGTAGCAGGTTGGTCCACATATGAAGGTTTGGTGCTCTTGCTCAGAGGCACTTTTGCAGAATTTGGTGAAATTGGTACCACACTGCAAAAATATCCATCTTAATTAAGTCATTTAGTCTCATAATCTGTCTTAAAATCTTAAAATATCTTAAAATAAGTGGAAGATAAATGCCAATGGGGGTGAGATAAACCCATTTGTTTCCAGTGCAGTTTCAGGAATTTTCTGTGTACAAGTATAAATATCTTGAAATAGTATCTAGTATCAAGAAAATGACACTTGATTCAAGAAAATGTTTGATTAGCAAGGAAACAAGTGAAATTATCCCACCCCACTGCAAGATTTTGTCTCTCATTTTAAGAAAAGACTCAGTACCAGAATGAAATGACTTGTTATTGTGGACATTTTTTGCAGTGCAGAGATCAAACCAGCAACTCTTATCCTGCCTCTTAACATGCCAACCTGCCACCTGCACATTACACAACATATTGTCCTCTCATCCCACTGCAGTGGAGTACCAGCAGCCTGGATCCACGGTGTAGAGGAGCAGTACATGTGTTTGTATTGTGAGTTTGTGTGTGTGTGTGTCCTCAGGTTACAGTGTGTTTGTGGTCGGAGTTGCCGATGTGGACTTCGCTGAACTGCAGTTCATCGCCAGCAAGCCCAGCGACCGCCACATCTTCGTCGTGGACGACTTTGATGCTTTCGACACAATCAAAGAAAACCTGATTACTTTCATCTGTGAAACTTCCACATCATGTAAGTTTGTAGAATACCTCCCCAAACAAAATAACTAGGAACATGTTTCTGGTTTTGTTCATTATTGAGGAATTGGTGGCGAAATGTTAATGTTAATACATTTCCATTCCTGTTCCACAGCTTGTCCCTTGATTTTCCTGAATGGATTCACTTCACCTGGTAAGTACAAATAATGAGATTTTGACTTTTTTCATGGGAATATATCACACTGAATGCCCATCATGTACACCACAAAGATTAGAACAGTTTATTCTGAAATGGTAAACATCTATTTTTGAGAAACACTGAAATTCATCACTCAAAATGTAGAGGATCCACTTTGTAAAACAAGGACTTAAGTTACTGACTGTCCTTTAAAATGTACCTTAATTCCTTTTAATTTTTTGCAATCAGTGATTTTGTGTCACTATTTCCATGTGATGGACGTTTCATTTTGTAACAAAGCCCCTGATCTGGTTTCTGATCCTCTTTTCTTTGCTCTGACAGGCTTCAGGATGCTGGAGGCCTTCAACCTGACAGAGAAGACCTACGGTCACATGAAGGGAGTCTCTATGGAGCCCGGCTCCTTCAACAGCTACACAGCTTACAGACTCCACAAGAACGCCTTCCTGACCCAGCCCACAACGTGAGTCTGACCCTGCAGCACCACGCTGGGTGTTTTCTGTCTGTCAAGCTCTGTGTCTGTCGCTGGGTTCACCAGCCTCACCGTGTTTTCTACTTTCTCCAGCGAGTGTTTTCTGAACACGCGTGTTTCTTCAACAACATCCCGCTTCACATTCATATAGCTGCAGATTGGAGTTTTGCTTATACAAACATTTCTCAGAAATAGTCTCATTGATTGAGTTAAAACTCAATGGGCAGAGCCAAAGAACCGCAGTTTTTCAGCAGAAATAAATTTGGTCAAAATTTCTATTTCATTCCTTCATGACCATGTCATCATGATGTTGAAGGTCAGCAGCTAGCTAACTTACCTAGATAGCTATAGGCTAGTATAGCTAGTTTGAACTTGAAGGTCAGCTAGCTAACTAGCTAACCTAGATAACTTAGTATGATAGATTGTATTTTTTCAGTTAGCAGCAGAGCGCTAGGCTTCATAATATTAGCTTCCTCCTCTCTTACCTCTTGTCTTTTTCACTGAGCTTCAGTCTAATGTTACTTAGCCAGAGAAACTGTGGTTCTTTGGCTCTGCCCACTGAGGTTTAACTCAACCAATCAGATCATTTCTGCCTCCAGAGCAACTCTGCCACTGAGAAGTGATTATATAACTAAACTCCAGTCTCCACACAGTCCCACACCTTCACACCCTGAGCTGCCCAGCGCTGCCACAGCTCTGTTGGTTCTGTTTCTTTGTTTTCAGTCAGTAACATGAAGCATCTTGCCCAGCCATGTCCAGACAGTCTGCTGGAGCTTGTTCCCTCTAAAAACTGGGTCACAGATTTACGATGTCCTGTGAAGTTGGGAGGGATTGGCTGAGCCAGCGGGTCAGGACAGAGTGTGTCTGCCTCAGAGCAGCGGCTCACACACACACACACACACACACAGAGAGCCTCCGTCACTCCACACAGTGAAAAGCCAAATGCATCTACCATGCAGCTCCAAGTATTACCAGTCACAGTATCACACATCTCCAGCAGGTATACTGACATGGTTCGGTTGCCTTCTCAGCAGTATGATTTGATTTGATTTGATTTGGGAAATTACATGACAAAATAACATTTGATGTATATTTGACCCCAGAGGATAGCATAAGAAAGTGTTACTTAATACATTTATTTCTACTGTGGTCCTCACTGGAAGACAAAATAACTTGATATACAACACAAAGCACAATAAAAACACAGTCAAAACATCATAGGATATACATGGCACTAGCTAAACTGTCTACTTCTCCTTACAAATGTCCCACATGTTGATTATCAACTGCAGTAATGAAGTTGTTGAAAGCAGCACAGCTCTGTGATGAAGACGAGTTTGGAATTTGGAACCACTAATGGAATGTTGACTAAGTCCAACATTCCAAAATCTGCAGTGACATCATAGAAATTAAACAAACAAAAAGGCTTTTGGGGGAATGAATGTGAAACATCCTGTTTTGACATCATAATGCTGCAGATCAGCGATGACTGTCTTTGTATATATAATTACTGAATTGTATCATTTATCTCATGGAGTTCCCAGTGTTCCATTTGGTCATCCTGATGTCACAATTACTGGGACTTGGAATTTTTCCATTAACTCTATATTGTTCTTTTAACTCTATTTTTCCATTACCATGCTTTAAAATGGAGGTTAAAAATCATCATAAATATCAAAAGAATGCACCAACTTTTTGGCAAAATAAAAAAACTCTTTGGTCCTTTTACAGTTGTATGATCAGAAGGTTAAGATAAGATGAAGCTTTAGTTGTTCCTATGGGGAAATTGTGTAAATTTTCGCCTCTTTGTCCAATATTTATGTTGTTAACTAGAGTGTATGGTTTAGCACACTGTATAATGTTAAGGATGGTAGTAGCTGTGTTTGACATCATCTGATATCTAACTACTGAATGCAAAGAGGTGAAACAGCCTCCTTATCACGCAATAGTAAGTTGATCAAAACTCTTACTGGACAAAAAGTTAGAGTTATGCATTAACACACATATTTCCAATGAGCTTCACCTGACAGACACAGGAGTTCTACCTGTTTTCCATCCATGGATCAAAATAGATTATCGTACTTTTTGTCACACTCCCCTTACTGAATCACATCCCTCTATTTGCTCTCAAAAATCCATTTACCTCTCTTCTTAGTTATTATTTAATTTCTTTTCCTATCACTTCTACCTGACATGATCACTCTATGGTCACCAGAACATTGTCAAGGCACTGTAAACCTGATCCTTGCACTCCTTACTACTGGTTGCTTGTGATTTTGGGTGATCCAGGACTTTAAGCTGGATAAATAAAAATGTACTTGTAGATGTAAAATGTGTTTGGTCTCTGTGTGCAGAGAGATCCACCCTGACGGTCTGCCCCACTCCTACACCATCATCCTGATGTTCCGCCTGCTGCCCGACTCGCCCAGCGAGGCCTTCGACATCTGGCAGGTGTCAAACAAAGATCACAAGCCAGAGACCGGCGTCACCATCGACCGTGAGTATCATCCTCTATTTTTATCCGCTGATGTGTGTGTGTGTGTAGGGGGATGAGGGTGGGGGGTTTTGGATGGATGTTTGTGGGCAGAAGGCACTGGCACAAAAAAAAAAAAGCACATAATGGAAATGTGCGAGGAGATGTGGAGCAGCTGTGCCTCATCTTTTCATGAAAAGAAGTGAATGGAGTGTAATGAGGCTGCGGTGCCGCCGGCTGCCTCGGTCCACAGCCACGCTGACTCCTGCACCGCAGCAACCCCGAGTCCTCAGCCCGGCTCAGCTGCCTCTTGTAAAGCCTTTTGTCAAGTCTTTCACCAAGTCTATCTGCTGGGCTCCGAAAACACGAGTTCCCTACACTGCAAAAAACAACAAGCTGTCCAGTGGTTTCATCTTGTTTCCAGACCTATATAAGCTTATTTTGTGATACTTTTAGTCAAATTACCTCACTGCACTGGCAGATAATGTTGCTGGTTTCAATAAATGTCACTTGATTCATGCCAGTATGACTTCTTTCAAGAAATCATCATAAAACAATGAAGAAAATCTGGAAACAAGAAACTTTCTCCAAGACAATTTCACTTTTACCAAGAAAATGTCGGTATAAAAACCGGTATAATTATCTGCCAGTGCTGTGAGATGATTTCACTAAAATAAATCCTAAAATAAGCTTGATAAGCCCCGAGACAAGTTGAAATAACAAGTCTGTCAGTTTTTTTCGGTGTAGTGAGGATTGCTTGTCTCGTCTCTAGTGTGAGCATCCTTCCATGACGCTGAGGTCCAGATTCACTAAAGAAGCGGCACTATATCTCCAAAATGGCCAAAACACGATGACATGCTGTTTACTAACTGTGTGCACTGAGTGGAGAGCTGGTCAGAAGATAAACCCTCTCTGTGCCTGTCAGTCATGTATATGCAAATCTCATTATTTTGCACACATGATATTTATTTGTAGGTGAGACCATGCAGATCAAGATTGCACCCAATTCACTAACACCTTGCAGCACCAACTGCCCCCAAATGACTGTAGCACATGTAAGATCCTTTGACAGGTAGTATATAGACTTTGTGCAGAGAGTTTGTCCAATCAGAATGGCTGCTATCTGCTGGAAGACGCAGATTCATCACCAGCAAGTCAGACAGCAAGAGAGAGGGTTCTCCATCCTAGAACCTCAGATCAGAGAACGCTCCAGTTATGCTACAACTGGATTTGCATAAATAGTAGTAAGACGAAAACTCAAACTCTGCACTCTTAGCTCAAGCAACGGAGACACAAAAAATTGTGCAGATCGCCCTCGCAATGCAATCTTGTTGTGTTAGGAAGCGTTCATACAAATAAGGAGAGCAGTGTGTTAAAGCTCTCTCTCTCTCTCTCTCTCTCTCTCTCTCTCCATCTCTCCATCCAGCCTCCAGCCAAACGGTGTCGTTCTATAACAAAGACGAGCGCGGTGAGATCCAGAGGGTCACGTTCGACAACGATCACGTGAAGAGGATCTTCCATGGAAGCTTCCACAAGGTAAACAAAGCGTGACTGTTCAGGATTCAGCTGGACCCGGAGTGACACTTAGACTAGCAGCCATCAAACAGACGCCTCATTCATCTGTGCTGGAGTACTGCTGATACGTTACAAGACACATATACATCACATAATACAGGACTGACAAACTTGCGACACGACAAAACATAAGCAGACCTTGTGTATATAAAGTGCAGAGAAGGAGCACACACAGCAGACTAAACATAAACACACGACAAGTGCATTCAAAGTCGAGTATTTGCCAAGCGCAGCAGCCTCACACTGCAAAAACCCTCCATCTTTATGAGTCACTTAGTCTCATATTCAGCCTTCAAATCTTATTTTTCGTAAAGCAAGAGAAACATTCTGCAGTGAGGAGAGATAACTCCACTTGTCTCCAATGCAGCTTCACTTGTTTCAGGAGTTTTCTAGAAATGAGAAAGTCAGAATAAGGCAGATCACTGCACTACTATCAAGAAAATGACACTTGATTCCACAAAATTCTTGAAACAAGTTGATTTACATTGGAAACAAGTGAAATTATCAAACCCTATTGGCAGATTTTTTCACTTATTTTAAGAAAATTGCGATTTTAGCACTCAATAATCGACTAAATAACTTAAGATGGAGATTTTTTGCAGTGCAGCATGTTGGGTAACAGTGCTGAGAGTCCAGCAGTGCAGCAGTTCAGTGTACAAGAGGCTCTCAGTCATATTTAGGTTGAACAGAACAGGACCAAAAGGCAAATATGGCTTTAATGCTTGTATTATATAACAGTTTCTTGGGTCTGGCGTCCGGAGGCGTGACACATCAATCGGAGCGCTCTCCTTTGTTCTCGCTGGACGTCCCGAGGTTATACAGATACTGCGGATGCCTGGCATTCCAAATGTGTTGTACATTACAGGCGGTGCACCTCACATACAGCTACGGACATGTGCTGCTCAGAGTTATGTCTGCTCACACTAACAGATGGTCCTCTCCGGCCGTGAAACGCAGAGTTACACCACGCTCCATCAGTGGGAACCGAGTGTGTGTGTTTTTATTGATTAGATGCAGTTGAAACCCTTTAATCAACTGACGCAGGCGCCCATCACTCCTCTGTTATAACTGATCAGTCGACAGTTTCACCTGAGCTGACCCGATTAGAGGCGGGGCTAAGGAGTGCAACGCTGATGTCGCTGAAGCACCACCTGACTGACTGCAGTTGTTTTCCTTTTTTCTTACTTGAATATAACATTTATCAAGGTCCTTTTATGTATCAAGTGAGTTTCAAGACCCTTTGGATACTGGAAACTTCTACAAAACCCCTGGGGCCGTCCTGGTGGCTCCGTGGTCTAAGGCGTGTACCATGTAGACGCATCGTCCTGGGTTCGAATCCGTCCCAGGACCTTTGTCGCATGTCATCCAATCTTCCCTGTCTCCCTCCGCTTTGATCTAGTAAAAATACCCCAAAAATCTTAAAAAGAAGAAGAAAGAAACCTCTTAAAAACCCCCACTGTATAATTTCAAAAACTGCATGCGCATCAGAGATCAAATAAGCTTCCTTTTCTTCCTTCCTGAAAAACTTATTGTAGGTTCTGCAAATGCTTTTTATTTGCACGACCTGAATAAGAGTAAGGGTTTAAGTAAGTCAGGGAATATGGGTTTAGGTGGGAGACACAAAGCAGCGACTTGAAGCACATCCTCCCCCTTGCGTAAGGAGCTGTGAAGCGCTCCCACTGCTGCCGAGGGAAGTTTCCAGACAGAGGGAGTGTGTTGTATCCTCCGGCGCTGATAGCGGCCTGCAGACAAACTCGTTTACAAGACGCACTGCTGGGGAGAGCGGTGCGGACGACCCTGCAGCCCAGTCACAACCGCTTCACAGGAATCCATAAGCTCCATTAAAAAAAAAAAAAAAAAACGCGCTGCAGCCCCTGCTGGCGTGCAAGCCTGGAAAATATTGGGTCACTGCTATTGCTATTAAACAATTACATCAGAGAGGCTGAGGAACGCCAGGATGAGGGAGGTTACTTCTCTCTCCCATCCCTCTCTCTCTCTCTCCCTTCGTCCCCCCCCCCCCTCTCCTCTTGGCTCGGCCGGGGGTTTGGGAAGGCAGGCCCGGCAGGCTTGGTAGCTGACCGCAGGGGGAGAGTCAGACTCTGCGGTTTACCTCCCAGCATGGTTATGTATGCAGCAGTCTGCTCCGGGGCGAGAAGTGGACGTGAGGAGGGAGGTTCTCTCTCACTCTAAAGCCCCGTCCACCGGGGGAGTAATACACCTTCGGACCGGCGGTGATTTGTCATAATTGTGTAAACTGTCACTGATTTTAATCCTGCGCGAGTCAGCCGTGTCTTTTAATATCTTTAATTTGTAAAGAAAACATTCCAGCGCAAATTACCTTCTGTATTTTGCTGAGGAAACACAGATCCCCAGATAACTTGTTTTTGACGATTCCTTTTTCTTCTTCTTCTTCTTCTTCTTCTTCTTCTGCATGTGCGATTTCTCTCTTCCCGTCATGGAAAATGGAGGCAGTAGTGGAATCTATAGAGGAAGGTTTTGAAGACAGAAAGAGATGAACTGTAAAATCTTTCATTTCATTATCGTGCGTGAATGCATGAAAGACAGAGGTTGGAGGGTGATTCATTAATTACGTAAGCTCCCCACATAACACTAGAGTCACTACAGTCCTGCGTGAATAAGGCTTAAGGCAAGGAAAGGTATGAGTTATGCAAAATCAGAAAGCAAGGGAATAAATCTTAAGACTTTTTTTTTTTTTTTAATGATCAGCGAATCGGACGCTCTGATATGAAGATGAAGACTGTTCCATAATAAATGCACACTCCCTCTTCAGTTTAAGCCCCTGAGATAATCAGCAGCTGTTGGTTAGAGCAGTGATTCTCAACCTTTTTCATATCAAGGACCCTAATCTAGTCCACATTAGAGCTGCAGACCCTCATTTGATGAGATTTTGTCTCTCAGACCCAAATCTGAGAATATTTTTATTGTCAGATATGATTTTGTCCAGAATCCCATCACTATCTGTATTGTAGGTAGAGAGATAACAGAGAAACTATGATCAAAATCATTCTTCTACATTCTCTAATTGTGTCTTGTAAATGAAATAATGCTGAAGTTTAACAATTCATCAATTTGCTGGGGACCCCCTCGAACCCCCCTCAAGGACCCCTGGTGGTCCCCGGACCCCACGTTGAGAACCACTGGGTTAGAGGACCTAAGAGACTCTCCTGGTAATATGAAAGTCATCCAGCGAGGGTTATAGACGGTTAAATAAAAAGAGATAGTGATCCCCAAGGATGAAATTCTTATTTTTTCTGCCTCCTCCCTCCCTCCCTCCACAGGGAGGTCAAAGGTCAGCTGGCAGGAGTTCAGTGTCTTGCTCTGATGATCTGGTGATGATCTGCCCACTCTGATTCTCCTGTTCCGCTTGTTCTTTTTTCCTAAGCCCTGTAATAAAAAAAAAAAAACCCAAAATAAAAACAGTGAAATTAGCAGAAATAAGTGTTTTCTTATGAAGATTTAAAAGCCTGTCAGTCACAGAACTGGCAGCGCCTCGCAGCCGACTGTGACTTATTGAACTCCGCGCTCGCTGTCAGTCCGTCGCACAAACAAACATGATTTAGACGGTCTGCTTGAACCGGACCGCAGCCTCCCTACGGAGATTGATGTTTTTTGGGGTTTGTTGTCTGAGCCGCCGCCGCCGCCGCCTCTGCCAGGTTTACAGAAACGCTGTGCGGTGAAGGCTGCGAGCTGCCGTGAGACCGTCAGCGGCCCGCCACATCACCGCGCTCCGCTCCGGCGGCTTTGGCTAATCCTTTCTCCCTTCGCGGCGAGCTCAGCGCTGGACGGGTCGCTCAGATACTCCCTAAGATGTGTTTAACAGCAGCGCTAAGTCAAACAGACAGATTTCTGACGGGGGCTGGAGCGTCTCCTGGGTGCGACGGGGACTGTGAGTCAGCGAGTGAAGATCCCTCCCCTGCTCGCTCTGCGTTAACTATCAACCACCAGCCGGGTGATCTTTGCCAAACCCAGAGAAATAGATCAGCGCGCCTGCCAGTGATTTGTCTTTTCTGCAGCAGAGACTCAGAAAGCATTGGAACTTATCCTGGTAAAAAAAAAAAAAAAAAAAAAAATAGAACGATATAAAATGAGGCTTCTTTGAGTAATAGGGATATTTTAGAGACGTCAAACAGAAGAGGAATTATATTTTCTGTGAAGCAGAAGTTTGAGAATGAGATGAGTGAAAGATCTGAATACAAGGGATCCGAATAAACTTTAACTTTAACTCGAGGCACAGCAAGGGAATGGATTAGACAGGTGATGTCAGGAAACAGGTCAGAGAGAGAGAGAGAAGAGAGATAAAGAGAGTGAGAGAGAAAGAGAGAGAGAGATCGTGTGAGTGAGAAAGAGAGTTGACATTTGGCTCAGTTTTAACTAGGATTAGACCGATATATCAGGCTGATATTGGCCTTTTTATTCAATATCCGATATCGACCAGTCATGTCATCCACCTCTGATCTGATGGAGGTTCCTTCTTGACTGCAGCTACAGAAAAACCTAAAAACCTGCAATGAAATTTGCACATTTTATTTATTCATTCAATTTGTTAATTCTTCATTTCTAGGGTTTCCCCTACCATTGAATAGAAGCTGTGGAGAGCTTTAGTGTCACATGATGCTGCTTCAGAGCTAATGGCTCTTTCAGAAGACACTGAATATTTGTAATTTTTTGACATGAAAATGGTCAAAATTAAAGGTATCAGCACACAATATAAGCTATAAGTGACTTCAGTCTGAAATTCTTGGTGCTGGTATCATCCTTAACAAAAACAACACGGATCAAACCCGAGTTTTAACATCACCTGATCCCCTATGTTGCATGTTTGGACACAAGAAAGAGAGACAGACTCGGATAAAGGTCAAAATACACTTAGCTGCTTATTATTGAAAATGGAATCGGTTGCTAAGTTACCTGTTGGTACGCAGGAGGGAGAAAGTTACCTCACTCTTGTTTCTCTGTGTGTTTACTATCACCACTACCACTTACTGTAGCTGCCATCCTTTAAAAAGCACCATCATTTGTCTTAATAATGTGCTATCAATCATTTTATAAGAGTAGGCGTCACTTTTTCCCAGTAGATCCAGACAGTAGACGGCAGACGGCAGATCTCCTGCTCACCTGCGTACCTGATGTGAATTCCTCCTGCGCTGACGTGACGGTCTTAAAGTTTCCACATCGAAGGTTTAAATTTTTACAACTTTTACACCGTTCAAATCGATGGTGGATGCGCTCAGATCAAAAACCAAAAGTGAGGCTCTAAAGCTTGGCAAAAACTGGAAGAATACAGTCTAAGAAAACAGTCTCCATGAGTGCGTTTCGGCTGTACAGACTTTATTATGATGGGAACACAACAGTCAAAACCATCTTCCTGCTGAAAATGTGGTTAGAGAGAGCGTCCCGTAACCTGAGAGCGTCCCGTAACCCGAAACGTCACAGGTTTGATCCCAGTAACAGCCGATGTATCCACTAGGGTTAGACCAATATATCAGGTTGATGTTTTTTGTGAATTCTTACTTTTTTTATGGCCTAATGTAATGCAGAATTTCCCTAAAATGGTCTAAAGGGCATTTCCACCCTGACAAGAATAAAAGTCTGGGAGGAATGCTGAATAATTTGAATTTTTGGGGAATTTTTGGCATGAAAATTTAAGTAAAAACTTGATTAAAAACATCTAAAGAGCATGCTACTGAAACTGCCATCTGCTATTGGCTGATCTTTGGTGCCAGGCAATGATGTCACCTTCTATAGAGTACAGCAGGTGGTGACATCACCTGGCGCCAAAGATCAGCCAATAGAAGATGGCCATTTCAGTAGCATGATTTCTTACCATTAGATGTCAGGTTTTACGCAGATTTGGCTTTGGGGTTTAATTACTTTAGTTGCATATTTAAAGATATTGAATCATCAGCAGCTTCAACACAAAAATATCAGTATCGGTATCGGTCTTGAGAAACATACATAGACGTATTTATCCTGTCAAAGTGTTTCTGATAAAACTCTACCTGCTGAGTGGCTCTGGGCGAGAGCGTAAATGGAAACACCGCTGTGCTTCACTCCCCAGAGGGCTTCTGGGATGTCTCACTGTTTCCATGAGCTTTCTGAGCAGCGTGCCCCGCTGTCTGCCGCTTCAGTCCGGAGATATTACCCCCCTCCACACACACACACACACACACACACACACACACACCACACACACAGCTCCCTCAGCTGTCTGCCAAACATGCCTCTGCATTTCCGCGGATGCCGACCACAACCAGGGAGCTGCTGCAGGCCGTCCCGTCCCGTCCCGTCCCGTCCCGTCCCGTCCCGTCCCATGCGGCTTCGTAATGCAACATTTTCCTGCTTACGGAGCGTGTGATGACCGTGCCGCAGCTGAACTCGCCCCGACTGGCCACTGGCTGCCGAGGGACAAGCTGGTGTAAAGGAGCACTCGTGGTTTACCGCGAAATGACATCATGAGAAGATGTGGCGAGGGAGTTCTGAGTGAGGAGACTTACAGTGTAGTGTGTGTGTGTGTGTGTGTGTGTGTGTGTGTGTGTGTGGTACAACAGTGGAGATGAATCCACTGCTGCCTCAGTCCTTTCACAGCTGCTTTTTAGATATTTTAAGCTGACGTTCTGCCCCAGAGCGACTTCCAATAAGATTAAAGTCACAATGAAGCGTCATTTTGAGAGCATCTCGCCTCCGTAATTTGACGTACTTACGCTTGGAACGGGATGTTGGGGCGGCATAACGATCATTCAGAAGTGCAAACCAACCAGAGATCGGAGAGAAAGGCAGTTTTATTGGATGGGAGGGGCGGGACTGTTAAAAAATCTGTGATGGTTTGATTGGTTGGAGTTTTTATTTACGCCTCCTGGTGCGGCATGAGGTCATCATTAAAGATACCACTGTTTTCCAGGAAGTAAAAGTAATGGGATTTTTGACCTAAAAATAGATGCAAATATTTTTTTTTTGGCATTTATAGTTAAATAGGTGTATATTATGACATGGGAAATTAGCTAACATGGTGAAGTGCAAATGTCAAAGCCACAGCGGCATTTCTAAATCATCCACACCTAACCTACATTGTACTTGTTTGTGCGTTTTGATGGAATTTTAGCCTAATTACAATGTCTTGTTAATTTCCCATTTTCGTGAAATGAGCTTCATGTCTTAAAATGCAAATACGTGCACGATAAGTGACAAAGCCTTTCCCTAACCTTAACCAAACTGTTTTAGTTGCCTAAACCTAACCCTAACCTTACATAAAGTTGTTTTAGCTGCCAAACCTTAACCGTTACCTCACCTTTTCACATGGCAAACAGGTGAAAATGGCGTGTCCAGTTCATACTATTACCACATAATCCAATTTGTGGTGGAGGAACATAATCTTCACATAATGCGTTTCAGCGTCGGTGCTCATTTCGCAGACTTTACGAGATCATGTTGCACGTCTCATGCTGGTAGTGCTGTTGCTATGGTGCGGCGCTGCTTTCGAATGAATGGAAAGGAAACGCTGGTTTTCCTCTGAGTGAGCTTTTAAATTCCAAGAGTTTTTCAGTAAACAGCACTACAGCAGAGAGGATATCGCACATCCAGCCACAGCTCCAGCTCACATCACCAGACCGGCACGGACTAATAATTTGCAGGCCATCGGGATATAAAGCAGACGCAAGACTTGGTCGTAGAACAAAGAATGTACCAATAAAATCTATTCTCCTTTTTCTCTTTCTGTCTCTGTCTCTTGCTTATCTCTCCCTCTCCCTGTCGCTCTCCTCCTCCTCTCTCCCCCTCTCCTCTCCTCTCCTCTCCTCTCCTCTTCTGTTTGTCTCTGAAGCTCCACATCCTGGTTTCCCCCACCAGCGTCAAGCTGAACATCGACTGCCAAGAAGTGGCTGAAAATGAGATCAAGGCCGCTGGAAACACATCCAGCGACGGCTACCAGGTTCTGGGCAAGATGTCCAAGTCCATCGGCTCCAGAGGACAATCTGCAACTGTAAGTGCACTCTGACTCCGGAGCATTCAGAAAAAACAACAGAGAAGGAGGACAGCAGAAACTAGGAGTGCAGCACATTTATGTTATTAATGTGTAAGGATTTGAGTTGAATTTGGACTCTGGAATACTTTACTTGTTAGAATTTGAATACTTTACTGTTCACTTAAGGGAATGTTTTTGCCATCAGCAAATGCTAGAAACCCAATACACCCAACAATAGTTACAAGAAATCAGTCTTGACTGAGCAAAACAGTGAAGGTGTTGGGCGATGGGAGGCTGTACACCTAAAAATCTGATAAACACCTGGTTGATCACCTGAAATAGTTCCAAAAATAAACCTGGCTACATCGGTTATATTGAGTAAATGATATTTCATTTTTAAAATGTATGAATTTACAGGCCATATAATGAAAACCGCTAACAACACTCCATGCTAAAGTGTTAGCATGTTAGCACTATCATTCAACACAGTGTATGCTAAAGTACACATGGATGATTTTGGTGTCTATGTTCTCATCTTTAACGGGCAAGTTGAGCGACGGGTCAATCTCCTAAAACCTTAGATGATTCCTTTAAGAAGATTTTAAGAACGAGTACAACATGAACCAACTTGTTAAAATTAACAGATTTTGCACTTTATTATCAGCATCCAGCAGCAGAGCGTGTTTCCCTGCTGCCTGTCTGATCTGACCCGGCTGTGCTGCGTTCTGTTCTGTTCCTCTATTGGTCTTCTGGGGGCTGTGAAGGGAGTATCAGAGACACATGTACCAAAACACCATTTCCCTGTTTTTCATCCTCCACAGTTCCAGCTCCAGATGTTCGATATTGTCTGCAGCGTGGCCTGGACCAGCAGGGACAGATGTTGTGACCTCCCATCTATGGTAAGGAACCCCCCTCCAAAGAGCAAGGAGACAGGGCCTACGTACCAAACTGTGGGCCTCGTTTCCTATAGATTATGGAGGATGAACAATATAGACTCTCTCAGTGTGTGTGTGTGTGTGTGTGTTGTGTGTTTGTGTGTGGGTAGGCAGAGGCATATGCTGCAATGCTCACAGTCTAGTTTCCCAAAACAGTGTTGCCATAAACATTATTGTTGCTCAATGGCTGATATTGGAACGTGGGTTATCCGAGCACCAAGTTGCCTTTGGGAAACCCAAACCTGAGCAGTCTGCTGGGTTCTCCACTGACCCGTTTCCATTCAGATTACCACCAGCCAGCAGTTGAATGCTGGGAAGTCTTGGGCTGTAGCCGGGAAGTTAGTAGCCAGGTAACCAACTGTTGTTCGGAGGATCTCCTCTGCTCTAAAAACCCACTTGGACTGTAAAACAGGGAAAGTGGCTGGTGATTTTTTTGGCCAAGTTAGAGTTCCTCACCATCATCTGAATGCCTATTCTGCTCTAAAACATCTAGTTGGTTGGTAAAATAAAGATAATAGTTGGTGAATGTTTGTGGCCTGATTAGATGCTGCTTGTCTCGTCTTTGAACAAAATGTTGATTCCATTGCTTGAGGCCAGTTGGATCATCTTGACACTCGAAGCACAATGGAAAAACAAAACAGTATTTTATAAGCAGTGTCCTGGACTCCGATGTCAGTCTGATAATTAGTTTAACAGATGTAGTTAAGCCGAAACAGCATATTTCTACATTAGTGATTTTATTTTCCTCCCGACATTCACATTGCTGAGCGCTCAGCAGTTTGCTCCGCTCTGTAATTGGAAAGGAGAGCAGCTTTCCAAAATGTCAAGCCAGTCTGAATGAAAAAACGCCTTGATGCAGAATGCTTTCTTGACAGGTTGTGTGCAGCAGATCGGAGTTTTAGCTCTGCAAACATCTCAGAGGCAGAAATAATCTGATTGGTTGAGTTAAACCTCAGTGGGCGGAGCCAAAGAACCACAGTTTTTCTGGCTCAGTAACATTAGACTGAAGCTCAGTGAGAAAGACAAGAGGTAAGAGAGGAGGAAGCTAATATTATGAAGCCTAGCGCTCTGCTGCTAACTGAAAAATACAATCTACCATACTAAGTTATCTAGGTTAGCTAGTTAGCTAGCTGACCTTCAAGTTCAAACTAGCTATAATAACCTATAGCTATCTAGGTAAGTTAGCTAGCTGCTGACCTTCAACATCATGATGCCATGGTCATGAAGGAATGAAAAGAGAAAGAAGTCATCGCAATTTATATATTTTCATTTATATTTTTATCAGTTCCTTCTTTGCCATTTGAAGTTTACCAGCTAGCTAACTTGTGCTCAGAAAAACTGTGGTTCTTTGGCTCCGCCCACTGAGGTTTAACCAATCAGATTATTTCTGCCTCCAGAGCAGCTGTGACTCCAAAAAATGTCTGAACTAAAACTCCTATCTGCTTGCGTCTATGTGCATATTTGCCTGTGTGTGTGTGTGTGTGTATGTGTGGTGCGTCTTGGGGAGGGGGGGTTAATCATTACGTTATAGAAAGCTGTTAGGCCACCTGGTTTTTCTTAAACTTTTTTGGACAAAGTATTCAGACTGGTAGACGATGGACTCTTGTTCTTGCAGCACATGAAGCTGCAGTCTTAGGCAGATGTAATTACAGACTTGTGACAGTAAAATGACAATGACTGTGTTTAGGTTTATGCGGTATATCAGCAGCTGCAGGTCCAAACAGCTCTCAGCAGGGAAAGTGTGCGCTTGATTTGCGGTGCTGTCTGTCCACAACAAGCAGCAGACACACAGGGCTGCAGATCAATGAACAGGACTCAGTGCATAATTAGAATCACTTAAATCACAAAGTAAAATATACAATATATATACAATATAATGGAATTTGCCTTGGCGGTGCAGAGGCATACTAACAACTTACAGAGTTCAACAAACTGATGCATATGATGCAAGGATTAGGTAGACACTGGACAGTAGACTACACATATCACTCTACATATTTACATTTTACAATATTCAATATGCTCTACACTCAGTAATCTATAATCATTTGCATTCAAACAACTTGGCAGCTTTAGAGAGAAGTGTAGTGGAAGAGTATTGGTTGGAAGTTGTACTGAATAGAATGAGATGCTTGAAATAAATTGTGAACACTGAAGACTTTTTTACCTTTTTGCCGATGTTGCCGGACTTCACCTGTTCACCAATAGAGGCCAAAAAAATGACACAAATGTTTATTTCTATAAATGTTATATCAAAAAGAACAGAGCGTCTCTTTCCGATAAACAGCACATTTCTGTTGATGACTCATCCTGCACTCGAGGGGGGCGGAGACAAACATTTGATCCGATTAAATGTTGATAACTGTTGGAATTATTCACCCCCACCCCCACCCCCACCCCACCATTTTTTCCCAGCATGCAGCTCAGTTCAGCCGCAACATGGACGAAGGCTGCTTCACCTAAAACTATTTTCCCCAGACGGAGCGACGGAGGCGGAGAATATTCGTCCACAACCACTTCCTCCATATCTTATTAATATACAAATAAGCCCCTCCCACTGACGCTTCCCGCCATAACTTTCTGTTTTATCCTATCCTATTTTATCCTGAATCCATCCTACATGAGATCTGCAGATAGGAGTCTAGTTGAACCAAAGTCAGTATGTGGTAAAACAAAATTCTCATGTCTCGCAATTTATTCCCAGACCGCTCCAAGGCTGAAAACAGAGAAAACTTGATATTTCCCACAAACAATTCCTACAAGTGCAGCAGCGGAAAGTTCAGCAAGCAAACAGTTAAGCGGCGAGGAATCCACAATGGCAACATTTCTGTGAGGTATTTTTTTTTAATGCGAGCAGAGAGCAGGCGGTGTTGTTTAGACCCTGGACTCTGGCCTTTTTCAGTCTGAGGTTTCTCACTTCAGTCCCTGCGGAGATCTCCAGGAACACCCAGCTCAGCTCCAGCAAATAAAAGCAGCTTTGTTTGAGAGCGGCGCGATTGCAGTTGGACTTCCAGAGGGTTTTGAACGGGTTTCAGCTCTTGTGGATTATTATCTGAATTGGGACAGCTGCTTGATTGGGCTGTTTTGCTGACAATTATTAAATGATCCAAATCCAGGCTGTGGAGCATGTGCTCAAAGGAAACATCCAACCCAACATCAGAAAAACAGAATTCAGTAGAGTCCCGTTGATCTGAAACTTAAAAGACTAATAAGGTGTACCGCATGCACTAACTAGTCTACCTAATGGGTGCAATGTGTATTTCATTTACAATTACACTTTAGACATTTAGCTGATGCTCTTAACCACAGCATCTTATAATTAGAATAAGCTTAAATTCGTAGATCTCCAACATTAGAAGCATCCAGTACAAAGGAGAATAAGAAACAAAGCCACAGTAGATGTAAAAAAAATATTCCTGTGACAGTAGAATGATCATGTTTGATAAACTATGTAAAGAAATAAGAGCCAGGGAGAGAAAAGTTTTTTTCCTTCCTTGGTTCAGATATTTTATCCTCTTATACTACACCCTCTCCCAATGGAGTATACTAAAAATAAGGATCTATTCTATGTTATTCTTTTTGTTGGACGGCTCGGTCGATATTTGTGAACATAAACAACTCTCTCCCAAAACTAGAATCCAGAGAACCAGGACTGTGCTACAACAGGCATTTTCATCAATATATTGATTGTTATACCTTGATATAATTACCTAAATAAATGAAACCATGGTCAAAACGATTGGTAGTCTCTAAAACAAAAGGAGTAACGCCAAGAAGGGAGAGGTGGGACAAGTGGCAACATCCTCTTTGGGATGCTTCAGGAAGCAAAGGGGTTTATGGGAAATGTAGTCTTAATTCTGAGAACACTAACAATTCTACTGGTGCGAGATAAAGACCCAGAAGAAGGATAAGAGCCGCAGTTAGGATAGTAGAACTGGAATAAAGTTGGGTATTACTAAGTTACATAAATAAGTAAAATGCTTTAGTTCCATTTGTGTTGGAAAAACAGGACTGTCTTCCTGTTTTTTTGCCATAAAGCAATCTCCCTTTGTGCCGTAAAACAATGCAGCAGATTTCCCGCCAAAGAGTAGAAGCTTGCAATCTTCTCAGCGATGGTCTCATTTGTTTACGGTATTATACTGACGTCCCAAAATGAATGAGTTATTGATGTTAAAACGATACACATAGTAGCACCTTTTAAGTGACATTTTCAAGAGCGACTCTCCTGACGATGTATGAGAGTAGGAATGCTGCTAAGAATTCTGGGTACCCCTGCTAAGCTACGACAGTGGGTCACCCCCATATCTGTCTAATTTAATACAGCACCACCTCGCCTCTCTCTGAAAGGCCCGTCCAGCTTGGGACCCCCCGGAAAGCGCCCCCTCTTACCCCCCCCCCCTCCTGTGCGGGAGGTTGACTGTTTGGACTCCTGGGACGTTTGCTTGGGGTTTTACCCTCAAAAGAGCTTAATTTCATTGTTGCAAACAGTTCTGAACCAGAAAATGTGCCCACATCCCCAGAAAATCACCCAGAGTGCTTACTGTCACGCTGCCCACACATTTGGTTCGGTATTCTTCGTCAGTGGAGCGGCTCCAGAACATGTCGCTCCAGATTAGAGTCTTGGCTCTCCTGTTTCTACTGTTGGGCCAGAGTTGAATCTACACAAATTTGGACTAAAACCTCTTGAGACCATAGGAATAATGTGAACTTACATTTTCCCTTTGAATCAGTTTTTTCCTCTTGGACTCTTACTATATACTGTACAGGACAGCCAGTGTCCAGTGTACTACTGTGTTACTATGTTAAAAAGGGGGAACACATTCGTTTGGAAGGGCCTTTTGAGTTGCCTTGAGGTTCTTATACACTGCAAAAAATCTCCATCTTAACAAGTCATTTAGTCTATTATTGAGTCCTAAAATCATAATTTTCTTAAAACAAGTGAAAAAATCTGCCAATGGTGTTTGATTTGCATTGGAAACAAGTGGAGTTATCTCTCCTCACTGCAGAATGTTTCTCTTGGTTTGAGAAAAATAAGATTTGAAGGCTGAATACGAGACTAAATGACTCGTTTCAGTGACGATGTTAATGTTTCATGTTTTGATCCCATGTCTGGTTCTCTGACTCTCCTCTGCTGCTAATGAAGCAGATCTAGTAGCATGGCAAAGACGCTGCAAGATGTTAACTCCAGTTCAGCCCAGTCTGAGTTCAATCAGTTGAATCTTGAAATTAAACGTTCAGGATCACGCAGCAGCAGCCAGTTTCTTGACTTCGACCTCACTGTGTTGAACCTCTCTGCTCTCTGTCTGTTTCCTCTTCTCCCCCAGAGAGACGAGGCGAAGTGTCCCGCTCTCCCCAACGCCTGCACTTGTGCCTCAGAGAGCACAGGACCCCAGGGGACCCAGGGCCCCGTGGTAAGGACCCCGTTACATAACAGCATACACACCACTACGATGAGGACTCTCTTTCTGCTCTCTCTGTCTGTCTGTCAGGCCAGAAACCAGGTCAGTGTAGAGTCTAGAACCTGTTATTTATGTCCTGTATGTAGTACAGAGCAGAATATTACACCCTGAAGCACGTTAACCATGGGAAACCTCTTTGCAGTGCCTAATAAAACTTGGCCTATTTTTCTAAAGGGGGGTTAAGGTAAACCGCAGCGCTGCAGTCTGCATATTATAGCTGTTGAGGCAGTCGTAACGGGCCGACCCTCCGCCAGCTGACGATACCTCCAGCCTCTTCTTCTCCACCTTCACTGCAACAACTTTCCATCTTAACAAGCCGTACGCTGAAACCTTATCAGTCTAGAAAATAAGTGAAGAAATCTTTAGAATATCACTTGTTGCTCTTGCAGTTGTTTCAGGAATACGCTAGAATCATGTGACAGGAGCTTGAAAGTGGAGTGATTTGCCTTGTTTTCAGGATATTGTCTTGAAACAAAGTGACATTATCTCAGATTTTTACAGTTGTTTTAAGAAAAAATAAGGTTTTAAGACTGAATACAAGACTAAGATGGACGTTTTTCTCAGTGAAGACACCTTCTTTCATCCTGCCTGTCTCTCTCTTGCTTGCTGTGTTAATATGACAAATGCCCTTCCCTTCCCAGGGTGCACCTGGGAGCAAAGGTCCCCGCGGTGAAAGAGGAGAACTCGGCTCCGCTGTAAGTACCTGTCCAACTCAAACCGCTCATCTCTTACAACCCGCCGGCTCGCCTTTTAATTAAGGTCAAAGTGCACCGGTCATAAAAAAAAAAAGATCCATAAGTCTGACACAGTTTTTTTTTGGAGTTGGATATTGGACTCTCCAGTTAACGCTCTCTCTGTTCTTGATGAAAACGAAGGATTGTTTACAGTGTGAGGGCTTTGA
The DNA here is from genome assembly GCF_048128805.1 of Centroberyx gerrardi. Taxonomy (NCBI): domain Eukaryota; kingdom Metazoa; phylum Chordata; class Actinopteri; order Beryciformes; family Berycidae; genus Centroberyx; species Centroberyx gerrardi. The sequence goes on from NC_136014.1 coordinate 26,507,095, forward strand.
AGAGAATAAGCACATCTGATTCCACTTATCGAATGAGTGTTTGCTCTTTCTCCTTGATATGAAGAGGGGAGGAGAGGTTCGGTTCGATCGCTGCAGCATTCCTCGCTGCCTGGCGGTGTCTTCCTTCCAGAGATTGCAACAGTAGCATATTTGAACCGTCCCGCTGAACTAGAGATATCAAAAACAAATTCCTTCCCGTGTTTAAATGATTATCTTATCTGTCCCTCGCTCTGTATTGTAGGGACCGGTGGGCCCGCGCGGAGACGCCGGACCGCCGGGGCCTATGGGTCTGCCCGGCCCTCAAGGACCCAGCGGATTGTCTATCCCAGGAGAAGCCGTGAGTCTCACAAACACACACACACACAACACACACTCCCACGTCTTCAGCGACTACACGTAAATCCCAGGATACCTCTGTAAACCGGCTCAGGGGATCGTTTGGCAATTTATTACGCGGGGAATTTACAAGCCGGGGAGTAATTGTGGCAGAGTCTTGCATTCCTGCCTGTCTGGGGGGAAAGACTTGATATCTTAAGGTCCTTAAACCCCAACGATATCAACGCATGTTAATAAATCAGCGCTTGGATTTCCTGCCTCTGAAGTGTACCCAGATTAAGCAGAAATGTTCCCTCAGAAAGGTCGCACAAGACGGCGCACCTCAAGCTGCGTTTGCAAAGCGTCACGGCTTCAGTCCGGCGTGTTTACCTTGGCCCGCGGCGCGGCGCTGGCAGAACATGTTTCTTCTAACTTGCCATGTTAATGAGCAGTGAGTGTTGAGGAAATGTTCTGTTCCTCCTTCCTTCTTGCTGTTTCACGTCGGTTTGTTTCTCTCTTGCTGCCTCAGGGCCGTCCTGGACCGAAGGGAGACCCCGGAGACTCGGGCCTACCTGGGCAGAAAGTAAGTGCTGTTTTGGCGAGAGCCTCGGGGTCGGGGATTTTAAACAGGAAAAGGGGGATAATTCACTGTTCGACTACTAGTCTGGCCTCGCGCCACGTCGCCGGCCACAGACAGTATTTCAGCTGGATGAGGATTAACGAAAGAGGGGAGTATGGCTCTCAGCAGCAGGTTGAGATTCTGAATATTGCTTTTAAATGAAATTTCTTCTTGAAGTTTAAGAAAAAAACGCGCCAAGAAGAACAAATCACCTTGAAATACAGCGGCGGGTAAGTGGAGGCCGGCGGTCAGCGCTCAGTGTCGGTTGTTTTATCTGGGAATATACGAGGAGCTTCGGTCCAAAATGGGATATCCAGGATTTGAAATAAAAAATGACACCTAAGCTTATAAAACAATTGCTGGCATGGAAGTAAAGCAGCATCATGGGTTGCTATTAAACCTGTGAGTCATCTTAAGACTTTTGCTTGGGATAAAACTGTCTGGGTTTTTGAAATACTGAGTGATGAACTTCAGGTAGCATTTTTGTTTTCCCCCAAAAGATAAATAGCATTTTGAAATGAAACCACTCATATGTAAGTTTAATGGGGTGGTGACAGATGGAAGTCAAAAGCACAATCCATTTACTTCAAAGCAAATCTTTTTCCTCCTACCATGCCTCCTGACGGATACCGCAGCATTATTCAGGCTAGTTGGAAATGTCTTTCACTACACTCCAACATATTATTATTATTATGATGATGATGATGAGCAACATTTGTTTAGCGCTTTTCAAAGAGCAATTACAAAGAGCTTCACAGAAAGCAAAACAATAAGTGACAATCACATAAACAACGAAAAGTTCAGACGCGAATTAAAAACAGGCTCGCAGAAGAAGAAGGTTTGAAGTTGCCAATTTGAAGAGAAGTAGAAAGAACTGAAGCCTGTGAAGTGATTCGACACAGATTTAACTGATTTAACTGATTTAACAGATTTAACTGATCACATTTAGCCTGAATCCCAGTCTCTGTCATCCAGACTGAACTCCAGCTGATAACAGGTTAAGATCTAATGAAGCTCTTCAGTCTGAGGCATGTTGACAACACCATGAAGCTCTCAATGGACTCCAGCTTTTTCTTTTACTTTGAGCACAATAGCAATACTTGTGGAGATGGGATCTATTAAATCTGTTTATAGACAGAGTCAGAAAGCTAATGCAGAGCGCTGTGCCCCTCTGACCTGTGCAGGGGCATCTGGTCACTTCTTAAAGTCTCAACCTGTGGACCTGTGGAGGAGGAGAATAATCTCTTTTAATGCTGAGTGAAGCTTGCCCCGTTTACAGGCATCTAGGAGAGAACTGTTTCCTGCTCATGGTTAAAGAGGCCGTCTTGTAACTGAAAGGTCACAGGTTTGATCCCTGCCAACGTGTCAAAATGTTCTTGCGCAAGACGCTAAACTCCTACTTGTTTGGATGAGCTGGACAGAAAAAATGTCTAACTGTAAGCAGATTGGTGTTTTAGTTCTATAAACATTTCTTGGAGAAACTGGTTGAGTTAAACCTCAGTGGGCGGAGCCAAAGAACCACAGTTTCTCTGGTTAAGTAACATTACACTGAAGTTCAGTGAAAAAGACAAGAGGTATTTACATTGAGCAGATTGGCGCTAAACCTGAGTGGGCGGAGCCAAAGAGACAGTTCTTCAGAGCGCTAGTTAGCTAACTGGCAAACTTGAACAGCAAAGAAGGAACTCTGGTCAAAATATGAATAAAACATATTTTTTTCATTCATTCCTGACCATGTCATTCATGATGTTGAAGGTCATGCAGCTAGCTAACTAGCTTACCTAGATAGTTATAGTCTAGTATGGCTAGTTTGAACTTGAAGGTCAGCTAGCTAACTAGCTAACCTAGATAACTTAGTATGATAGATTGTATTTTTTCAGTTAGCAGCAGAGCGCTAGGCTTCATAATATTAGCTTCCTCCTCTCTTACCTCTTGTCTTTTTCACTGAGCTTCAGTCTGATGTTACTTAGCCAGAGAAACTGTGGTTCTTTAGCTCCGCCCACTGAGGTTTAACTCAACCAGTTTCTCCAAGAAATGTTTATAGAACTAAAACACCAATCTGCTTACATTTAGACATTTTTTTCTGTCCAGCTCATCCAGACAAGTAGGAGTTCAGCATCTTTGACACGTTGGCAGGGATCAAACCTGTGACCTTTCAGTTACAAGACAGCCTCTTTAACCATGAGGCCAACCTGCCAGCTCAACCCTGCCCCCCCCCCCCTCCCCTCCCTTCCCCTCCATGCTGACACAGCGCCTCTGCAGTGCCATGTACTGTAGGTTCTGGACACTGAAGCGCTCATGAGTAAGAATGATTAATCGTCTCTTGATTCAAACGCAGCAGCCTCGGTGAGTCCACCTCCAAGTGGACGGTGTTCCTGGACCGGGCCGGCTGCAGGTGACCATGTTGGAGCAGATGCTATAGCAACATGCATTTAATGACTTGCAGACTACGCTGGGCCCTGGTTTATAATGGCCAATAAAACGGATCTGGAATATATTATGTTCCCTGTAAATCTTATGCCAAGGCATCAAAGACGAGAGAGCATCGACAATAAAAACACTGAGCGGGGGTTTCTGAGCAAATGAGAGCGAAAAGGAGATTTACTGTTTGACACGCGGAAAACCGGCGGTGAAACAAACCGGTTCGGGTTGGTTGGTCGGAGGGAAGGTGACCTTATGTTACGCGGGTTGAGAGGAAAGGTAAAACAGGCTCGAGCTTGAGTGGGTTTGTTTTCCCTGTCTGTTCCCAGGGTTCACCTGGGCCCGCCGGAGCCATCGGCCCGATCGGACCAGCTGGAGTCAGGGTGAGTACAGAGTCGGTGTGGATCTTAACGGCATGGCTGGATTTGAAAGATTAAACAGCATCGGTTCAACGCGTTTTTTTGGTGCGGCTCTTGTCTCTGCAGGGCCCCCCAGGGAAGGAGGGAGGAGCCGGACCCAGAGGCCCAGCAGGCACCATGGTACGTGATGTCATGGTTTTTTAACCTTTATTCATCCAGGTGAAAGGTCTGTTGAGGAACGCTGGCTCTTTTTCAGCATCGTCCTGCTTCACTTTCACACAGTTTGACACATTCACACCTGGGAGCTGCTCAGTACAGACACAGTTTCTAGCAGTTAGCATTATTTCTACTGTTGGCCAGTTAGCAAGACACTTAAACCCCAACTGGAGCTACTGGGGTTTAAGTGCCTTGCTCAAGGACAACTTGGTGTTTGAGGGAGGGGAGAGCGTTACATTCTCATTCACTTTCCCAACAAAGATTTAACAAGCTGCTGTGTTGATTGGACTTTTCTGGTCACAAGAAGGTACTGAAATCCTTTACTTTACTTTAAAAGCCCTGTATTCAAAAGTTTCCTTAAGTAAAAGTATAGAAGTATCAGCAGTAAAATGAACTGAAGGATCAAAAGTAAAAGTTCTCATTCTGTCAGAGAGTTAAATTATTGAAGCTTTAACCTGTCAGAAATATTTTAATGTTGTCGGTCTAACTGCTCCATATACTGTTGGGGAGTTTAAACTCTAACAATGCAACATATTTTATGAGCTTATCGTATGTTTTGCATGTAAAACCTTATTCTGCAAAGTAACTAGTAACTCCAGCCGGCAGATAAATGTAGTGGAGGAAAAAGGACAAGATTTCCCTCTGAGATGTAGAGGAGGAAAAGTAGAAAGTCTCACAGAATGGAAATACTCAAGTAAAGTGCCAGAACCTCAAAACTTGAGTAAATGTACTTAGTTACTACCTTCAGGCTTTAGACTGTTCTAGACTTTATTATTTAATAATTTCTTTGCAGTTCAGTTGGGGAATAGTTCAGTAAGAAACAGATTTCTAGCTGCAGGTGATACTAGTTTTGTCGTAAGTTTTGTTTTCACCGGTTTAGCCGTTGTGGTGCTGATCCTTTGTTGGGATGCTTTGAATGAACCTTTTGAGATCTGATTGGTTCCTGTGTCGTTCCTTGCAGGGACCTCCAGGGGCTCCTGGGATACCTGGAGCTGCAGGAAAACCAGGAAAGGCCGGTGACTCTGGTCCTTCTGTAAGTCTCCCTGCTGCCTTGGTTTTCTGCCACAGTCAGCAGCATCTCAGTGTCTTGGTTTGTCGGTTGTTCGGTGAAACTAACCGGCAGTTTCTTTTCTCCATTTTCAGGGCGCTACCGGTGTGAAGGGAGACAAGGGAGAGAGAGTGAGTTTTCTACATTTAGTACTTTGACTCTGATGAAGTCCAGTTCTTGGTGGATACGCGGTAGTCGCTGTTTTTAATATTCAGCCGCTATAATAAAGGCTTTTTTGCATTTTTGTACTTGCAGACGAAGTGCCGTGGTTTTTCTTTGGGGAATTCATGCCTTTATTTCCTCATATGCACTTATATGACTGGCAAGGAATATTTTTAGTATATGTTTTAGAGAGAGTTGCATAAGTTTTGAACTCGTGTTAGAAGGTCAGAAGCTGTATCTGAAGAGTCTCAATCCAAAATGAGACATCAAGCTCAAGTTTGTTTCTACAGCTCTTTATCACAGCCTGTCTCAAAGGACTGTACAGAGAATGAGCCTATAGATCTAATTGATCAACAATCAATCATAGAACAGAATGATATAGAACAAACATCAGGAAGAGCAAGACACACAGAAACAGATTTTATCAAGACATAACAGCCTAACTACTCTACAGCCTAACCTGTTCAGCTATGTTAATATTTGAAAAAGGTAATTCCTACTAAAGCCAAGTTATTAGCTTCTTCCTCAGCCATTAACCTTCAGCATAACATTTTAAAAGGAGAGAACCATCTGTTTTTTAGGGGTTTTTTTCTGAAAGGGATATGCAGCAATTTGGCTTGAAATCCTTCCGATATTCATTACAAATCCTGCCTCTCCGTACCTAGGGCGACTTCGCTCCTCAGAACATGATGCGTTCCATTGCCAGACAAGTTTGCGAGCAGCTAGTAAACGGTGAGTGGGCCTTTTTTTTTTTTTTTTTTTTTTTTTTGTCCTGAACTCCATTTGGACGTCGTTCTGGCAGCGTCCGGCAGCCAGACTCCAAACAGCCTCCTGTCTGTCAAGAGAAGCCTGTCATTTATTTTTTATTTTTTGTTCTTTTTTTCTTAAATGTTCGTTTTCACCCTCCGCCGTCGCAGCACAAATGAGCCGCGTCAACACGATACTGAACCAGATCCCGAACGGCATGTACCGCAGCAACAACCCCGGACCCTCGGGACCGCCCGGACCTCCTGGAAATCAGGGACCCCGCGGAGAGCCGGGCCAGTCGGGAAGGAACGGTTTCCCCGGAAGTCCCGGTTTAACCGGCGGACAGGGAGAGAGAGGTAGGACAGGAGGAGAGAGAGAGACTCAACAACAACACATACCTTCATGAGTTCTGGATCAAAAAACACACCTGAATTCCACAGGAGACTCTCAAAAAGGAGTAAAAGGCAGCACATCCCACAAATAAGACAGACGGACAGACTTGTTGAGTTATTTTATCTTGTATCCAGACTTATCAAGATTATTTTATAACTTGTTTCAGGACATTTTCTTGGTAAAAGTGAAATTGTCTTGGAGAAAGTTTCTTGCTTCCAGATTTTCTTCATTGTTTTATGATGATTTCTTGAAAGAAGAAGTCATATTGGCATGAATCAAGTGAAATTTATTGAAACCAGCAAGATTATCTGCCAGTGCAGTGAGATAATTTGACTAAAAATATCATGAAATAAGATGATAGGTCTGGAAACAAGTTAAAATCATTTGACAAGTTGTCAGTTTATTGCAGTGTAAGTGACAGATTACTTGCATTGCAGCGCGTTTATTGAAAAGCAGAAAACCATCACAAAACGCTAACGAGGTTTGGCTTGTAAGCCTTCGTCAATAAACCTTTTGCACTGTAGGTAATCCATCATTTTGACTCTTATTTGAGCGATGTGCTGCCTTACTCATTTGTTTAGATCTCCCATGGAGTCTAATGTACCGAGCGTCTTTCAGTTGTCTGTTTTTGATTTAAAGATTAGCAGAAAATAAAACCAATAATCATAAATAAAAATCAAAAGTGTGGTAATGCTGCAGCTAGCATAGCTTTGACAACATTTGCTCATACACCAACATTACATGAGGTTTTTTCAGACTTTTTCCATGCTTCTGCTCTATTGGATGTCTTGTATATTTTATTTACTGCTAACTAGAATAGCCGCACACTAAGTAGAGCATGACACTTCCAGGAACTAGTGGATCTTGTGTAAGAGCATCAGGTTGTTGCAGAGAGGAGGAGAGAGGAGCTGATTTGTCTTTTGTTCCACTGGCCAAACCACTTCTGTAACAGGATGAGAATCAGAATCGCTTCACTTTCCACGTACAGTAAATGTACTGGAGTTTGTCTCGGTGGCGTTTGTGCAAAGAAATATCAACAACTTACATAATAACATCCTGAAACACATCGAACAAGGACAGGAGTCCAGAGCAAGACCTGCAAGAGACAGACAACTATACATATCACTCCACTTACAGACAGTAGACTATATCTATATATATATATTACACCTTAGCAAAGCCTTTATGTGGCTTTCCACAGTTTTATCTTCTGTGAGGGCACAATCTCCTGACCTCTGACCTCTTTACTGTTGGAAACTGAAGCTCATTCCCCTGTTTCTCTCAGTTTAAGAGCTTCATCCAAATAACTAAAATGTAAACGTAATGTAAATGTTTGCGTGTTTGTTTCAGGTCCTGCAGGGGAGAAGGGCGACCGAGGGCCGGCCGGACTGGGACAGAGAGGACAGAGGGGGCCGCCTGGTACGTCCCACACTTTAACTTTAACCTGAGCAGAGCAACTGCAGCGGCATCTGCACTACCTCCACATGTCACCCAGATAACACTAGTGATGTTTCATTTGATTTGACTTAGAAAAATACATGATTTAACATATATTTCATGCATATTTGACCCCAGACGATCAGAGAAAGTGTAACTTATTTGCCTTTTTGGTCCTTAATGGAAGACAAAATACCAATGCAATTCAAAACACAATCAGAAGCTCATAGGAGATACACAGCACCAGCTAAACTGTCTTAAAGGATAAGGCTGGTGTTTTTTAATGCATTTCTTACCGTCAACAAATCCTATGAAAATAACAAAATCAACAATGCGTTTGCTCTACTCCCGTTACTTTCTGACTTCCCACGTTCCGTTTTTATCCATCAACCCGGAAGTCATTGGCTCCAATTGGAAGCTAAAAACCTTTAAATACAGCTCACAAAGACATAGTTTACATTTTAAAAATGGCTAACTGTTACCATGAAAAGTCAGGCTGTTGTAGTTATTACCAAATCAAATTCAAATGGGAACAAATTCTTCATTACGCCGGGGACTATTTTCTGTGCTACGGAACTACTTTCCTGAGATGGAAAACGTGTTTACGGCCGGCTTATTAAGTTGTTTGAGGAAAAAGTCGTCCGGCCCGGTGCATCGTGATGATGAAATATGCTGCAGAGCAGCAGCATGGCTCTGTGACGGGTTTTTAATAGTTTTTTAATACAGTAGAGTTCTATGGCTGCTGGGACATGAGGCTGCACTGGGCACCGGCTACATGGACGAGACTTGTTAGCAAAACAAATTCATTGCTGATTTTGTTATTTTCATAGGATTTGTTGACAGTAAGAAATGCATTAAAAAACACCGGCCTTATCCTTTAAAACTGACCGCTTCTCAATTTGTTGCAAAGTAATGTTCTCACTTCACTTACTAGTAGGACTAGTTCAGGTCAGTCAAAACATCCTTAAGTAAAAGTAAAATTACTGATTTAAAAATTACTCAAAAAAGTACAATTACATGAAAAAGCTACTCAGCTACAGCAACAAGAGTAATTGCAATTAGTTTCTTCCACCTTGCAAGATTGCGTCTCTACCTCCAAGGCAGCAGGACTTGAGCCTGTCAACCTCAGAGCTACAAACATGCATCTGACTGTTAGGACACCGCTTCCCTCCAAAAAAAAACCTCCCGGACCGTAGCCGCCCGTCCCGCCAAGACCGGCCCATACAGCAAGTAACATGAGCTCATCCTGCCAGCGGCTGGAGAGCAGCTCCGCTAATCACACACCCATCCAGATCCAGGACGCCCCGCCGCAGCAACACGACCCCAGGAGAAACCAGCCTGTGAGGCGGAAGGAGGGGGGGAAAAACACAGCGTTTGTGAAGCCTACAAGGTCAAGTTGTGGAAAATCTGGAAGTAAGAGTGTGTGTGGTGGGGGGAGAAGAGGGGGGGTGGGAGGGGGGGAACTGTCCCAGATAAGGAGGAAGCGAGCGGCGAGTGAGTCATGGTGGAAGGGATTGGCGTGTGGAGGCCCTTCCTGCCGTTCCTTCATTCACAACACATGCTGAGGAGGAGGAGGGCGAGCGGCTCGGAGGAGACGGAGGGGCAGGGAAACTTTCCAAGCGAGCTTTATGAATGTCTAGACATAACGCAGAGGGGGGAAAAAGGATCAGCAAATCCCCCTCTTTTCCTTTTTTCCCCCCCTCTCTCTTTTTTTTCTGATGTTCCGAATGTGGTGCCCGAGACGGACAGCGGTTGCCACAGATTTTTTTTTATTCCAGTCGGAGGGGCGGAGCTACGCCTCAGGTCGACACCGAGGGGTCGTTTTCTGATTGGTTCGGGAAGAAGACGACACTTCGCCCATGGAGAGAGACACTTCAAGTCTTCATGTCAGCCTTCATCAGATCATGGATTGATTTGGTGGTTATTTGTCTACCAGGAGATGAAGAAATAACACCTGAGTTTTTAGCCCTGGACAGCAGGGGTACTATGGATGATATTGTCGGTCAGTCGGTCGCTCTGTTCATCACTTTATGGTCACATGACCTGCAGGGAGTCAGACTGCAGACTCTCAAGACTCGAGTTCGATTCCTGGTAGAGACGCTTCCACAAGATTCAACATTGCGGGGCTGTTAGACTCGTAGTCTTGTTTCAGTTTATCAGGCAGTTTTACAAGCCCATTCCAAAAATCACATCAATTGAAATGATCAGGGATAACAAAACAAGTCCGAGGCTTATTTCCATCGTGGCCTTTGGTCTTAAAAACACACAATGCAGCGTCGCAAAACAGGAACAAAATCCACTGGACTTAAAATGAAGAGTTGAAGACGTTTCACCGCTCACCCGAGAGGCTTCTTCAGGTCAGAAGAAGAAGAAGCCTGAACTGAAGAAGCCTCTTGGATGAGTTATTAATTTAAATAAGCAAAAAAAATCAACAAAGAGCTTTCCATCATCGCCAATCCTTTATTTGTTCATCCAATCGCCCTTCCCTAAAGTAAATACTTGCCTGAATTTAACCGTTAGCTAACCGTCTCACATGATAAACACCAGTGGCGTATCTAGGACTTCTTAACTGGAGGGGCAGAGGAGGGGGGGGGCACCACTAACTCGGGGGGTCCAAGGACCATAAGCATAAAAATGAGGTTGAGTGTTAAAAAAATAACTGTAATGCAGTATAGTTTGATTGTTTTTAATCAGTTGTGTATACTCAAGTTTGAATATGTTCAGAAACAAATTATTACCTGCAGGACAAAGTTTCTATTACAGCAAGGACTCATTTGACTTATATTGTCCAGTCATTATTTAGGTGAAAAACAGATTATGGACTGGAAATATCTGGAAAAAATGAAACATAACATCAACACCTGTCACTCTTCAGCATTTCTTTCTGTCTAAAAGGAAGCCTTGGTCGCTTAAAACAACACAGTCTTACATTTCAGGCAATTTCAATGTGTCAATCAAGAGTTAAACAGCCAATGATGTACAAGGAAATTTGGGGTTAATCAGATTTCAAGGGTAGGCAGTGCCACCCCGGCCACCCCTTAGGCTCCGCCCCTGACAAACAAGTCAACATATCTTGATGGGTCTCTGTGTTCTTCTCCAGGTCCACCAGGTGAAAGCAGGACAGGACCTACAGGCCCTCAAGGCTCCTCCGGAGCTCGCGGTCCCCCCGGACGTCAAGGCTTCGCTGGGATCCGCGGCCCGCCCGGCCCTCCTGGCTACTGCGACTCCTCTCAGTGTGTCGGTATTCCTTACAACGGGCAAGGATACGGAGGTACGTAAGCAGAACTGGACTGAAAGGTCTAGTCTGGTCTCAGGAGATGTCGTGAAATGAGCACCATGTCTTAAAATGCAAATTACGTGGAGAAGAAACGACTAGAAACAGGATATAGTTTGACATAATTTACCTTCAACTCCGACAACCCAGGTTTTCTAACCGAAGTTTTTGTTGCCTAACCCTTAAGTTAAGTTGTTTTACTTGCTTAAACTGAACCGTTCAAAAACCTTTTCACATGACAAACACCTGAAAATGTCGAGTCCAATTCGTGCCATTGTCACAGAATTATTTTGTGGTGAAGGTTATCTTCACATAATTCGTGTCCACAACACGTAATCTGCATTTCAGAATTCGTGCTCATTTCACGAAACTTTGTGAGACTTTGTTGAATTGTCTGACACAGAATCTATACATGTAAACGAAGGGTTTCATTCCAAAACGCTGTTTTGCTACAAAAATGTTACATGATGTTTGATTTTCAGTACCATCAATACATCCTGTAAGATGTTATAGAGTGCTAAAGATAGCCAACACCTCCAATAAGACTTACAGTAACAGTGAATTTTATTTTCGGTGATGTGTTTTTCATATGTTGGAGATCCAGTTTTGGGATGAAACCCTTCACATGGAGATTAGAACGTCTTAACAGGAGTAATGCATGTGTGGAATCCATAGCCTCATAGCCAGTTGATAGTCACTAATCATCAGAGTAACATGTAAGAGATGTAAAGTTGTATCAGGGTTGTTATTCGCTGTCGTCTGCTTTGACCTCACTGACACCTTCCATCCTGTTTGGCCTGTTTCAGGTTCACAGTAAACTTTCTGTCGCCTGTGCTGCTTTCACTTTGACTTCCTGAAAAACCCCAAACCAAAACACAAAGTCCTGTTACTGAAACACTCGCTCACACGCTCTAGAGCTGTTTTAAGGATAACCGCCAAAGGAATTAACAAACTATGCTGAAAACAACGCAACAACAAAGAGGAACCGGTACTAACAACAACTTAGAGCCGATAGAACAAAACACCAGCGGTGATGGCACCAACCTAGTGGCCTGTTTGCATCTTGAAGCCAAAGAACAAACACAAAAAAGAGACCTTCTGTTCGGTGGAGGAGCATGTACCAAAAAAAAAACCCCAACAAATACTAACAAAGGTGGATTTGTAACAGAGAAACAACTGCAACTACCACAGCATCATCAACAGCAACAACAACAGCAACATCAACATTGTTAACCATTACTCTCGAGGTGACATCTGTAAATAAACTAATTTGTGCCTTGTAAATGATGTTTAAGTCACGTCCACTAAAAATTTAGTTTAACATCTGTAGTTTTAAAGCTTGTGCCTTGCAACAACCTGCTGCTTGCTGAATGCCAACACGAATGCCTCTTTTTTTTTTCTGCCCTCGTTCTTTTTTAGTTTTTTATCGTAGCTGTTTCTGTTCGGACTGCTCAGGGCCATTCGATCACTTCTGTACATGTGACCCTGGAGGTTTAGGTTTCACTTTGTTTTCCACTTCATGTACAAAGTAGAATCTTGTGTTTCCTTTTTTTTTTTTTTTTTTTTTTTTGCTGTAGTATTCTCCTAAAACCAGCTATACTGTATCTGTACGTTACGAACACTAACACTGCAATCCCAAGTATTATTATCTCCAGGCTGGTGGTAGAAGAACTCGTACTTGATTTTTTTTTTTTTATGTAGTAGAGATGTTTTGTTGTATTTTGTAAAATGAATGAGTTGCAGAAAAAAATGACAGTGTTGATTCTGGAGTGATGAAGTCACCCGACTCTCAAAATTGGGCTTAATCTGAATGCTAACATCAACAAAAAGAGCAGAAAAAATGCACTGAACTGTTTACAGAAACATCTTGTCAGTGCGGATGAGATCAGTCCAGTCCAGCTGCTTCACTGAGCGCGCTCACATGCACACTAATAAACCCGTCATAGTCCCACGAAGGTAATCCCCCAATTATTCAACTGGTCATGTAAACATTTCCTTTGATCGGATAAAGGCCGATATCACATTATGAGAAACACGAGCTAGGTTTTTGCCAAGTCTTGCCAGTTATTTTCCGCATGTTTACCCTTAGTCTGATTTATTTCATTTTGTTGTGCATGAGCGTAAACGTAACCAGATAGATAACAACGGTGTGATGTTTCAAACTCGCCTACAAAGTGCGAAATCCTATTCAGTTTCTATGAGCAAAAACAAAACAAAAAAATTCTGTGGTTGCTTTTTCTGTTCTGATAATTGATGTGAAATGTATACGGTGTAAATCATTTGTCGTTACCTTTTCACGGTTATCAAAGAACTGCATTATCATTAAAATGTTTTTTTTCTGGAAGTCACAAAATGCTAACAAGCTAGCAAACAAGAGAGGAGTCATGCTAGCATTTTGAATGATAATGCAGTTCTTTGATAACTGTGAAAAGGTAACGACAAATTATTTTCACCATATACATTTCACATGAATTATTAGAACACAGAAAAAGCAACCACAGAAAATGTTGATTTATTGTTTTGCTCATAGAAATTGAAAATGGTTTCGCCGTTTTGCCGCGTCATCGCGTCTTATCTATAGAGAACAATAAGCAGGAAACATGTAACAGCATACGGTGAAGGGTAAAGTGTTGTTAAACTGTTTGTTAAACTGTTTTGCAGCTGTAAGCAGTGCAAAGTAATGAGACTCTGAAACCTGACCAGATGAAAGTAAGCTAGGTGCGGCGCCAAAATCCAAAACGACCGACGGGAAGTTTGAGTTTTACGTCACTTCCTTAAAGAGAGAAATCCAAATCTGACAGAATTATGTAAATCACGGTTTTCCCCATTTTCACATTACTACAGTGCATAGCAACACAGAAGCGTAACCTGATTATTCCCAGTTAACGGGTTTATTAGCGTGCATGGAAACGCGCTCACTTTTAGCTAGCAGCCGGCTAGAAATACAAATTTAACCCATTCATTCTTCTTCTTCTTGTGCATGCTGAGACAAAACTTTGACAAATTTGCCAACTCACATTCAATTGGGCCAAACGCTATCTCCGAGCAGACCGGTACCCGCCTGAACCCGACACCTACGTCGTCCCGATCCCCGAGGAGGACGACGACTCGCAAAACCAGCGGCGCAAGAGATCGCTATCAAGAACCAAGGCATCCAAAAGGCTAGCATCATAAGAGGTTCTTGTGTTTTTCTTTTCTTTTTCTTTTTTTTTTCGTTGTTCAACCTGTGTTTTGTTGTTGCTCTGTTCACATATGTCATCATTAAGGAATATGCACATTTCACACATTAAAAAAAAAAGGGGTTTGACACCTCGCCTTTATTTGGAAAAACCTTTAATGCCTTAAATCGTATGTGAATATTCATCCTGTGTAGTGGGGTGGGGGGGTGGGGGGCAAAAAAAGGGGAAAAACCTGAAAAAAAAATCCACGAAAATGTTTCTTCTTCTGTCACAGTTCATCCAATATGTCCGATGATTATAAATCCATTACGTTGTCTCATTCTTTTTTTTTTAACTTAAACGTATAGCCTTGTTTTTGTTCAGTGTGTCTTCAAGGAGGTTCAGTTTCAATATGGCAGTTAAACACAGCTTTCATTTTGTATCTCTAGACTTAATATTTATCAGTTTTCTTTTATTCCGTCACAGCTGATTTTACCAAAGGTGGAATTGCATGTCTGTGGTGTATATTTAGTACATTTTTTTGTTGTTTTGTTTCATTTTGTTTTAATCAGAATATAGTTGTTGTCATTGTTGTTTTATCAATATCGAATGCAGTTGGAATCTGCGTGCAAGACTATGGATATGGTATTGCTGCTTCATGTTTTAACTGCAGATTGTGAATTCCACAGCCTTATTTTCTTATTTATTTCTGAAACAGAAGAGGCATTTTTCAATAAAACTACTGAAAATTTACACCTGTGTGGCTTCTTCGTGAATCTGAGTCGTTCGTCTTCAGCTTCTGCTCCGTTTTGTCTGAGAGGGAAAGACTTCTGTCCTGAGATGGAAACTTGGCACGGCAGAGATAAATATGGCAGTCAGGGAAAAATTGGGAAAGTGTCTTGAAGTGTTATTCTCCTCTTTGAATGCTCACTCTTAAATATACGGCCCTAAACCCAGCAGGTCCTGAGCATTATCTAACTCCACCGGACTGATTTGCTCACTTTCTTTTCAGACGTTTTCCTCCTGAATCGCTGCCATGAACATAAAGCTTAATAGCTAAAAACACAAGTAAGACGCACTAATCATCTATGAGCTATAAACATAAGATCCTAACCAAATAACTACATGGAAACACTTCATCAGCAGCATGCGTCTGACTGTAAAGATGAGTTCATCTCTGCTGAAGTGTGACTCATCTGTAGCTTCAAGGAAATTAAAAGGTAGTTCAATGCAAGTCCAGAGAAGTTGTCCAGTGATTTCATCTTGTTTCCAGACCTATCAGCTTATTTCATGATATTTTTTGTCAAATTATCTCACTGGACTGGCAGATAATCTTGCTGGTTTCAATAAATGTCACTTGATTCATGCCAATATGACTTCTTTCAAGAAATCATCATAAAACAATGAAGAAAATCTTGAACCGAGAAACTTTCTCCAAGACAATTTCACTTTTACCAAGAAAATGTCCTGAAGCAAGTTACATTATTTGTTGAAACCGGTAAAATTATGTCAGTGCAGTAAGATGATTTCATATCCAAGATCTTGTATCCAAGTCTGGATAGAAGATAAAATAACTGAACAAGTCTGTCAGTGTTTGCAGTGTTTAGATTATCAAAGAAGAAAAATGAAAAATATCCAGTGGGAATGGCCTTGGCACCAAAACATCTGTGCTGAGCTTGTTTTTGCATATTCTGCACTGATGAAAAACGATTTATAATACAGAAATATGCAAATGAAGTAATGGTGCAGACAATTCTTATTTAATGCTAATTCTCTAGTGGATCTACACACCAAAATAGTCTTTCTCACTGGGTGGGCGCGGCGTTTTTCCCCCTCAGGTACTTGTGGATTAGCTGTTGAAAGGTGGAAAAAACCCTCTCCAGTAAGTAAAAACATGGCGTAATTGTTGCTGAGTGATGCTTTAACAGCGTGTGAAGCGCCGCCGGAGCTGCTCTGCCGAGGCCGGGGTGATAGTCGACAGGAAGGTTTATTGATTCAAGACTAAACAACAAGAGGTTTCATATTTTCCTGACTCTTATTTAGTGGGAACACACAGAGCAGCGAGGAGAGCGCACTCACGAATTATCTGGAAAAAAAAAAAGAGCTGCAGAGAACGTTGGCTCCGGTGTTTTTAATCAGCGGACCGCTGGGATCTAATTGGAACGGGATGAGGAGGCGGAACAGCCTTGTTCCTCTGAGAGAGAAGCTTATCAACAGCTTTGAAGTTCCTCTCTGGAGCTTGCAGAGAATACAGATTAAGATGCGATCTTTGATGGTGGCAGAACTCAAAACATATCCTCGCATGTTTAAATGCTTCAGGACATTTTTATCGGTATGAAATCTATACCGCACACACCGTCCTTGATCCTGCTGAGGAGAAACCTGATCAAAGACAGTCCTGAAGAATCAGAAATACCATAACTCATAGCAACTGTCGGTTTTATGCAGCAAGAAAAGACAATGGCATTACTGCTGCGTACATTACAGACATTACATAACTTACTTTAAAGGTGCAACACTTTTAAACATCAATATATCTACCTACCTTGGTATAATTACTGTAAACCACTGAGATCATGGTCGAGATAATTAGTCGCCTCTATCTCACACCAGTAGCATCGTTTCTCCACATTAAGACTACATTTCCCATAAGCCTCGTTGCTTTGTATGGTGTAAAGCAGGACTCCCCTCTCCTCTGTGATGATAAAGGAGTTGGATGGTCTATCTAAACATGGTGAAAGTATCAAAACTAAATCCACACAATCCATATTAGAAAAGCGAGCCTCTAAACGAGCCGTTTGGACTTCCGTAACTTTGTGGCGTCACAAAGGTTCGCTCATTATCATTTCTGTAAGAAATAATAGACTAACAAAGTGTTTTTTTCAAAGCGGTCGAGCGGTCGTCATCGTTTATTACCGGAGAGTTTTCCCTACCTGTAGCCGCCGGGCCGCGGCGTCTCACGTTTCACTCTCGGAACGGTTAGCCGATCGGAACAGAGGGGTCGTTAATATTAATGAGCCTTAAAGACACGGCGACAGAAACGGCCTGTTCTTGGTAAGGCTCAGAGAGATGCTGGAAAATGAACGTGGAGAAATGGATTGAGAGTGTTTTTGGTTCATGACACCACACACACAGCTTTGAATGGACCTCAAGACACAAAATAAAACTCTGGAAAGTGGAGAATATGGACCTTTAATAAAAGTATGTGTTGAGGCCAGCAGCGGCTCACATGCGTCTGCTCACACTGCAGCATGTTGTCTTGCTGCCAGACACATTTGCTGCTCAGCGTCTGCAGCTCGCGTGCCTACTGCTGAAAATAATCAAACACTTGGGAGTGAAAGCTCATTTGTCAGCGAGGCGCTCTGTGATGGATGATCCACGGCTGCTTAACAAACACTCAACCTGAGGAGCGGGGACAGACTTCCATTTAGGAGCGTGGTGTTTTCAGTTTATTCATGTGAACTCGACAGAAGGAAGCCAATTAACCGAGACACGTGAAGTGAAGTTTTTATACGGTCGATCCGGATCCAGATCCAGATCTGTGTAACGACACCTTACGGCATCTGGGGAGAAGCGAAGGCTGAGAGCGGCTTTCAGCGCTGCAGACGCTGTTTATACGTCGCTGTTAAGTGCAATAAAAACTCATCCTCTGTCCCGGTCTTGAGGCTCTTAGCAGAACTATAAACTGCGAGGCTTTCTGAGGATGACCTCATGGAAAGAGGCAGTGGAGTCTGGCAGCGGGGCCGCTTCGCTCAGTTTGAGGTGTTCCACCGGTCGCCACCGTTCACTTCAAAATCAGCTTCACTTTAATCACCAAGTACAATATTTATGCAGGAATTTGTCTCGTGGGATTTGAGAAATATCAACAACTTACAGATACTGACAGTACTGACACACACGGTGCAGGAGCTGACAGACACAATGAAAGACAGTGAGGACAGGAGACTATAAGCCTATCACAGACTGAAGTTTTAGTCATGAATACAATCTCATTGGTTGAGTTAAACCTGAGTGGGCGGAGCCAAAGAACCACAGTTTCCCCACAGTTAGCTAACTGGCACAAGTTAGCTTAGCAAACTTGAATAGCAAAGAAGGAACTCTGGTCAAAATATAAACAAAAAAATATAAATGGCAATGATTTCTTTTTTCATTCCTTCATGTCCATGGCATCATGATGTTGAAGGTCAGCAGCTAGCTAACTAGCTTACCTAGCTAGCTATAGGCTAGTATCTATTCTGAACTTGAAGGTCAGCTAGCTAACTAGCTAACCTAGATAACTTAGTATGGTAGATTGTATTTTTTCAGTTAGCAGCAGAGCGCTAGGCTTCATAATATTAGCTTCCTCCTCTCTTACCTCTTGTCTTTTTCACTGAGCTTCAGTCTAATGTTACTTAGCCAGAAAACTGTGGATCTTTGGCTCCGCCCACTGAGGTTTAACTCAACCAATCAGATTATTTCTGCCTCTGAGAAATGTTAAATCAATTCTACAAATATACTTTACGCAGTCTGTTGTATTAACCTGAACAATACAAAAACAACAAAAGCCTTATAAAGTTACGTATGTCCATCATACCTTTTCTACCAAAATAACTAGACTACATGTTTATATATTTTTCTGCTAAATTAGCTGCATGTGTATACCGTCTCTGGTGAAAAGTAAATATAATCACTATAGAGGGTACAGATTCACCTTCATGGGGTATTTTACAGTATATCATTTGTACATTTTTTAACCAAAAGGTACAAATTTGTGAAAGTTCCTGAAAAAGTGTACAGTGCCAGTGAAAGATGACATACACTCATTTGTTTGACTTCTTTTCCTCTTACACAGTGTAAATATAACCTCACTAGACCTTGTGGTTTTTACAAGACCAGAGGGTTAGCTGGGCTGCATTCCCCAAGCAGAAACCCTTCATGACTAAGTCCTGACTAATCCTACATCACCGCACAGCGTATACAATCCCACACAGGGTCAGTCGGAGGAAAGAGAGAAAGCAACCATGTGTAAGTGGAATAAAACGTTCAGATCCCGACATCAGCTGCCTCTGTAAAGCAGACGCAAACATTTTCCAACAGTTCATCTGCAGGAAAACGGGAACTTGGAAATCCAGGTGTGTGTGTGTGTGTGTGTGTGTCTTTGTCAGTGACTGTGCCTTTGCAAATTCCTTTTTATGTTATTTTTGATCACAAAACATGATCAGAACCAGAACCACTCTGACTCACCAAGTACAACTGGTGCTCAGGGAATCTGAGCTGGTTAATAGGTGCTGACACATGACACACACTACCAAACCAAACCCCTTCATTTTATCCCTCAAGTGTCATTAATTTCTCATTACATAAACATTAATTATCCATTATGATTTATTCATGGGTTGGTTCATGGAGACACTAGATATGAAGGGATTTTTCCTGCCTTTTGTGCAGGTTTACATGTTATTAACGAGTTATTAATGGAAAGTTCCTGTCTCCCTGAATTTTACTTTAAATTAGAAAGTAAGCAGTCAAACATTAAGGGGGTGTTTCAGAAGGTTTTGATGGGGTCTCCTCCATTAATAACTCCCTTAACTCATTTAAGGGGATTTTGCATGAATTAAGGGCTGAATTCCTGTAAATGTAAGGGTATTTTAAGGGATTTTTGGTTCGTAGACACACAGGATCGACACACTCCTGTGTGCTGTGTGTTCAAAGCCAAAGAATTGTTCCAGTAAAACAGCACTGGCTCCTAACAGCAGTAAAAGTGACCTTTGGGAGTACTTGTGTCCCAGCATGACTCTGACACTAAACACACACACACACACACACACACCAGAGTTTTACACTATATCCACTCCACAGGGGAGAAATCTTCAGTATTTAGCCTTTTTGTTTCCACTATTTCGGAGACAGAGACGCTCTCATAACAAGTTCACCATGAGTCAGCTTCAGTGAGGGGGAGGGGGGGGGGGGTGTTCAGAGAGGTGAGGTGCTGCTTTTCCAGGTCAGATATGACAGGTTGGGGGGCCTGATGTAATATCTTGTAAGGGGGCCCCAAATTCTGTACATTCTCCATACATACACACACTACCAGTCACCAGTCTGGACCCACCTGACTGAATGTTCTCTGTTTCTCATTATCTTAAAGCCATTTTGATCTAAAGGCTTCTGCTTAAATGCTTGAAATTAGTTTCTTAGACAAATATAAATAGTGAAGTTGATCCTATGTATGAATTTCTTTCCAAAGCCTTTGCCTTTCCATCAAGGCAAAGGGCGGCTGCTTTAAAGAATCTAAAATATAAGATAGTTTTGATTTAACACTTTTTTGGTCGCTGCATAATTCCATTTGTGTTATTTCATAGTTTTGATGTCTTTACTGTTATTCTAAAATGTGGAAAAATAAACCAGAAAATAAAGAAAAATGTGTCCAAACTTTTGACTGGCAGTGCAGATCCACACTGTACAGCGAGAGTCAGAAGTGCGGCTGCAGACAGTCTCAATTGGTAATTAAAAGTCATTTATACAGCACTTATCTAAAAGCGGAGTTTACAAAGCACTAAGTACCTTTTAATCTGTTTTAGTTTTGTGTGGGGTAAGTGTCACTTTTTCTCCAGATTGAGGAGATCTCCTTGTGATCGCGTGTCGTCGGCGTGGCAGAAGCCCAGGACTCTCAAACTGCTGAGTTTACATTTTGCGGGGAATGTCGTCACTGTCACTGGAATATAATAAAAAAAACATCAAAAGACGATGAAAACGATTCCATAAACTATCGCTGCTCTCACTGTTTCCCTTGAAATGTCCAGCGCTCCATACAGAGCAAAATCACACGGTTCATCAGTCTATAGAAGGGCAGTATTCCCTCAATCCTACATGGAAATCTCACTTTTATGGGGCAGGCCTGGGAATGTCAGCAGTTTGAATCCCTGGGGGAAAAGTATGGGAGGGCGATATGAATGAGTAACCCAAAAAACTCCCGTTCAGCTGCTGCAGTAAAGCCGCTCGGTATCAAACAGCCTCTCAGGTGTGTAACCTCCCTTTATTAAATAAGGATTAAATAAAAAAAAACAGCTTCAATAATTGCTGGAAATCAAAATTAAATCATTTTCAACTGGATCGCGTTCAAATATGGGCGTTCAGTTTCTGATGTTTATTGTTTTGCGTCTGGAGTTACAGCAGATTTTTGCTTCACTTACTCACCGTTGGCATTCTCGCAGTTTGCCTTGGTATCGTAATTCTGTTATGACTGCAGGACAGCTACTGATTTCTTTCTGACAAACAGCTTTTCTGTCTGATGAGTCCCATGGAAGCGGTTACCATGAATAGAAACCATCACTGATCTTTACTGAGTTCAAGCTGAGCAACAAGGCTAGACGAGCACAAGGGCTTATGTATAGTTTCCCTTCAGTTGTGTTTTGCTCTGTGTGTAAGATGCTGTTGTGCTGTTCATGTGTGTCCATATGTCAGGTGTCTCTGCACTGATGCCACCAACACAAACTCCTGTATATGTGATTCTGATTGGTAGTTTCACAGTGAATTTCGATGAGCGTCGTCATTTTGTCCTTGACCTCATCCTGTTCTCTGATCCAGTATTTATTTATCAGCATCAGACCTCACAGGGTTAACAGGGCTGAGCTGTAAACACAACCTCACTCCCTGGCAACAGTCAGAGCATCTGTAAAATGTGTGAACAGTTTTACTCGGTGGGGAAACGATGCAGTAAGCAGTGTTGGAGTTTGAAAGACAAATGTCTTACAACTGGAAGAATCTGCTTCACTTTAAATCACACACTGCAGCAGTGATGTCACACCGTGCGACTGTGAGATCAAAGAATGACGCTAGTTGGAAGAGCGTCCTGGTTTGACTGTAGCTTTAGTTCTGCAAACATTTCCTAGAGGCAGAAATGATCTGATTGGTTGAGTTAAACCTCAGTGGGCGGAGCCAAAGAGCCACAGTTTTTCTGGCTAAGTAACATTAGACTGAAGCTCAGTGAAAAAGACAAGAGGTAAGAGAGGAGGAAGCTAATATTAAGAAGCCTAGCGCTCTGCTGCTAACTGGAAAAATACAGTCTAGGGTTAGGGTTAGCTATCTTACTAGCTAGCTAACTAGCTTACCTAGCTATCTAGGTTAGCTAGTTGCTGGCCTTCCAACATCATGATGCCATGGTCATGAATGAAAAAATAAATCACTGCCATTTATATTTTTATTTCTTTTTTGACCAGAGTTCCTTCTTTACTATTCAAGTTTGCCAGTTAGCTAACTTGCACTTGAAAAAAAATGGTTCTTTGGCTCCGCCCATTGAAGTTTAACTCCAATGGGAGCCAATCAGATTATTTCTGCCTCCAGAGCAGCTCTGCCTCTGAGAAACGTTTATAGAACTGAAGAACTAAAGCAGAGTGACAGAAGGTCACACAGTAATAGAAGGTCACACGGTAACTGAAGGTCACACGGTAACTGAAGGTCACACAGTAATAGAAGGTCACACGGTAACTGAAGGTCACACGGTAACTGAAGGTCACACGGTAACAGAAGGTCACACGGTAATAGAAGGTCACACGGTAACTGAAGGTCACACGGTAACTGAAGGTCACACGGTAACAGAAGGTCACACGGTAATAGAAGGTCACACGGTAACTGAAGGTCACACGGTAACTGAAGGTCACACGGTAACTGAAGGTCACAGGTTCAGTCCCTCCAGCAGCATGTCGGCTGACCCGACCTGGGTGAGAGCGTCAGATAAATAACTCACATACAGTCGACTGAGCATTAAATAAGTTGTTTTTATGGCCATTTTCTTGTGTAATTGTGCCATAACTTCACATTATGCTTTCAACATCATGATCAATTGGAGCTATTCACTGAACAAAATATACTTTACATTTGCCAGTGGAATTACTGGCAGCTTTGTGCGAGCCACACTCGCACGTAGGTTATTTATTTGGTAATTACGGCCGGTGATATCCATCTCTAATTTATCTATATCATAAAACTGTCTGAGACCGAACCCAAAGAAAATGATTCTTGGCGCTCACGCTTTCAGGACTGATAATCGTTAATAATGAACGGCGGTAAATGAGCCGTGAGGAGAGCCGCCGCCGGTCCAAAGAAAAGCCAGTCGATCCGGTGCGGAAATTTGAAAGCGGGAGCCAGAGCCGAGGGCATCGTGGAGCGGAAACCTCGCTCTCCTCCACATCTGATAACGAGCCGCCGTCCTCCTCACGAACAGACGCCGTGACTCAGCCGGAGCGCCTCGCCCGGCCGCTGCGTCTGTGTGTTTGACTCGGGATCGGACCGGGCGTCACGGTAAGCGGAGAGCGTTGGCTCGACACAGCGAACGGATTACACAGTCCAACTGGAGATGGATTTCAATATTTCAATCTGATTCCACCGGAGTGTGTGCCGTGGATTTGGCCAAGACAGACAGCGAGGTGCCAGCTCCGCCTGTTTGACACAACAGTGTTGGTTGTCATAGTAAATGGATAATATGGGCAAATTTGAAGCAAATTTCACTATATACACACTTCATTTTGAATATTTCCTTATTTCTAGGCTGCAGGGTGGCCCGGTTAGAGAGGCGTTCCCATAATAATACGTTTTTGGTAACACTTTCTATGGAGCCCGTGTCTATAATACATTATAATCATACTTATAACACATTATAATGCCATCATAATGCATTATAAGTATAGTTATAATCATGCATAGACAGTTATAATGTTTTATAACATTACTCATAATGTGTTATAAAGCTTTTTCATTGAAGTGGTAATGAAAAAGCTTTATAACAGATTGTAAGTAATGTGTTTGAAAGAAACATTATAACTGTCTATGCATGATTATAACTATACTTATAATGCATTATGATGGCATTATAATGTGTTATAAGTATGATTATAATGTATTATAGACACTGGCTTCATAGAAAGTGTTACCAAGTTTTTTTATTATGTATAAAACAAAGAATATGATATTGATTACAGTGTATACAGGTTAAATGTCGACTGGCCATCTGAAGCGCCTGGGTTTACATTTGTTTTTCCTTGGAATCATTTGTTTGTTTCCGCATATTATGCACACCTACTTTAAATTTTTTTGACGCTTCATAGATCTGGTCACTTCCTCGACAAAGGGGGGGCGGTCCGATCGCTGGTACGTTCTGGCATTTTGATTGGATGGCGTCTTGGATGACGGCGTCATCAGTCAGGAAGCAGAGGGAGCGAGGGCTGAGCCTGCTCTCTGCCCCAAATGCTGACAGTTATTTGCAATTATACAACAGTTAGTTCCGGTCGAGTAATTTGATTGGACAGGAGGCATATTCCATGAGTGCTGATATACAGTCTAACAGCAGTGGGACGTTTTACTGTGTATCAATCAATATCACATATACAGCATATAGATATACGTACAGCATAACAGCATGACCTCGAGTGTGATATTGCTTAAAGGGTAACTTCGGTATTTTTCAACCTGGACCCTATTTTCCCATCTTTTTGAAACATTTTTCTTTACCTTTCACTTGATCCGGTCTGTGTGCAACCAAGTCTCGCTCAAGTCTCGCGAGAGTTGAGTTGTTGCAGGAAGTTACACACAGACCGGATCAAGCGAAAAGGTAAAGAAAAACGTTTCATTTCTCTGTAGGATCCTTTCCATAATGCTGTTGTCCCCTTTAGTCACTTAGACACAAAAAGATGGGAAAATAGGGTCCAGGTTGAAAAATACCGAAGTTAAACTTTAAATCCTCGTTGCCTCCGGTCTGGTAGAGCTGCATGTCGGAGGCTCTGGTGAAGCTGGGAACATTTATGTTGTGGTGTGGTAAAGAAACAAAACATGACACCAAGGAACCCGCCGACCGCAGTACAAATAACTCTTGAACTTTTGGCGTTATCCTTCATGAAATGCTTCTAAAGATTTTATTATGTTTTAAAAAATTGTCCGATAAACTAAACAAAAAAACTGTGATTAGTATTTTCCATGCTGCCTTCACATCACATGTATAGGTCCTTGTTATTTTGCTCCTGGATCTACTTTATGGGTTTAAATTCCTGGCTATAATACAAGTAATGTATTAAATTATGGTTATAAAATCCATTTTTGTTTTTATTGGAATATTGCGTGGAACAAAAGCAAAAACAGGTGTAAAACAGCCCCAACTGATGTATTTCTGTCAATACGACCACAGCAACACGGCATCAGAACTTACAGCAGCGTTCTGATTTTTGATCAGATTTGGTCCAAACTGTGGTAACTGTGGTCACAAATAATAATGCAAAAATAAATCAACCATTCAACAAAAAAATCGGTTGCTTTCCGGTCCGCCGAGTCTCTCAGCAGTTCCAGCTGACTGGGGCAGCATTAGAAAACTTCAGCCTGTTCCTGTTTATCTCTGTAATCAGAAGTGTAAAAAGTGAATGAATGGGAATAGAAGTAGTAGTAGTAGTAGTAGTAGTAGTAGTAGTACTACTACAACAACAACAACAACAACAACAACTACTAGTAGTAGTAGTAGTAGTAGTAGTAGTTGTTGTTGTAGTAGTAGTAGTTGTAGTAGTTGTTGTTGTAGTTGTAGTAGTAGTTGTAGTAGTAGTTGTTGTAGTAGTAGTAGCAGCAGCAGTAGTAGTAGTAGTAGTAGTAGTAGTAGTAGTTGTTGTAGTAGTTGTTGTTGTAGTAGTAGTAGCAGTAGTAGTAGTAGTAGTAGTGGTAGTAGTAGTAGTTGTAGTAGTAGTAGCAGTAGTAGTAGTAGTAGTAGTAGTAGTTGTTGTTGTAGTAGTAGTAGTTGTAGTAGTAGTAGTTGTTGTAGCAGTAGTAGCAGTAGTAGTTGTAGTAGTAGTTGTTGTAGTAGTAGTTGTTGTTGTAGTAGTAGTAGCAGTAGTAGTAGTAGTAGTTGTAGTAGTAGTTGTTGTAGTAGCAGTAGTAGTAGTAGTAGTAGTAGTTGTTGTAGTAGTAGTAGCAGTAGTAGTAGTAGTTGTTGTTGTAGTAGTAGTAGTTGTAGTAGTAGTAGTTGTTGTAGTAGTAGTAGCAGTAGTAGTAGTAGTAGTTGTTGTAGTAGTAGTAGCAGTAGTAGTAGTAGTAGCAGTAGTAGTAGTAGTTGTAGTAGTAGTAGCAGTAGTAGTAGTAGTAGTAGTAGTAGTAGTAGTTGTTGTAGTAGTAGTAGCAGTAGTAGTAGTAGTTATAATCATATTAGTAGCAGTAGTACTACTCATCATCATAAGAAGAAGAACAAGAAGAAGAGGAGAAGAAAGAGGAAAAAGAAGTCAACTTTTTGCTGTAACATGTAGAATAATTAAAATTCTGCCCAATGATCACAGGCAGAAATCTGACCTACCGTCCTCAGATAAACACTTGTTGATCAGAATGAAGATGAGGCTGATCACCAAAGTCACAAAAATCATTCCAATGATCACCCATAACCAGATGTAGTCGCGTGAAAAATCCATGGTGCCGCTCACTGCAGAAGATGAAATCAGATCAGAGATGAGAATCAGATTACAGCCATCAAATATAAATAGAATAAACAACAGGATGACATCTGCTCTGCTTCTCAGCACAGCGCTGTGCATCGGAAAGAAAATGATTTACCACTTCCCCTTTTTTCTCAGCTGACTAAGTCTCAAGGTTATTTTGGTATTTACAGTAAAATCAAACCCTTCTGACAAACTGTACTGACAAACGGACTTTTTCTGGTGACAATGTCTACGTATGTCAACGTCATTCATTCATTTGATTTATGAGTAATCCAAACAGCCAGTGACACTCAGTGACAACAGTCAAAATGTGGTAGATTTCCCCAAAAATGGTAAATTACAGCCATTAAGACCCACTTCCTATTTGTGCTTCATGCCACAACACCACACAGGGCCTGATAAGCTCAATATATGTGGGGATTTTAAATAAATAATATTAGAGGTCACATCACCATCACCTTAAATTAGAGCAGATTTGTTGGGAATCATGAAATCCATTTATTCTACTGTGTTGTGGTAAATACCAACCCTTGAAACCGGGCTGGGGAAGACATGTTTCACATGAATTACCTTTGCCAAGCAGAAAGTGTTATTTATATTCCCTTATCTCTAAGAACAGAATGGCACAAATGCTCCTTTTTTTTTTGTTTATCTGTATTCCTCATATCCTCTCACTGTGTGTCTAAACAGCTTCCTGCCAACTTCCAAGAGAAAGAAAGAGAAACGATGTTGGATATTATGCTCCTCCTTTACAAATAGATACACATATTGAAAGGATCGCATTATTTTCTTTTCATCGAATATTGTTTAGCATAAGTTACTGTAATTTAATCAACCCCAGAGAGACTCTGTTCTAGCTTTACTTGGCCTTTAGTTGGGCTATTTCAAGCCATTTCCTAAAGAACCAATGATCTCATACGGTGCAGTGAGACATACTGTATAATAATAATACTTAAACACACGATAGGCCTACATCTTTAGATTCATGCCGTTCAGTCAGAGATGCCACATGACTTTACATCAACATCTGTCAGAGTGTCTTACCTCTCCAGAAGACAGCTGGCAGGTTACAGCGGGCCGTTGTCGTCAGTCGGGGGACGACAGTGTGGGACGGAGTCATGATGAGTTTAGAGGTCGGCTTCTGCTCTTAAATCATTTCCTCAGTTCACTAAAGGAACTGGAAGACCCCCCCCCCCCCCCCCCCCCCCCGCTATGCTCCACTGACCTCTGAACGTGTGTGTGTGTGTGTGTGTGTGTGGGAGAGAGTTAAACAAGCATATCCAATATATACATCTGTGTGGAGCAAGGTTATTATAGTTTTGCATTTTTCCATTAGTTTTTATTTTTTATTTCGTTTTGACTTTTTGTTTTCAATTTCAGTTTAGTTTTAATTAGTTTTTAAAGCAGGTTTGCTAGTTTAGTTTAGTTTTTATTTTTTGAAAATGCTTAGTTTTAGTTTAGTTTTTATTAGTTTCAGTGTTAGTTTTAGTCTTTTTTTGTAATATGGGGTATTTGTCAGGGGCGAGATTCAAAAAGGTAAAAAAAAATTGAAAAAAAACATTTTCTCTAGTTCGTTTTGTAGACACACAATACAGTTTCAGTTAGTTATCGTTTTTTTGTAAAGCCTCGTTTTTTGTTTTTAATTCAGTTAACGAAAATGTTTTTTCACACCTTGGTGTGGAGACTTACTGTGTGTGTGTGTGTGTGTGTGTGTGTGTGTGTGTGTGTGTGTGTGTGTGTGTCAATGCAGGGATGTAATTAATAGTGATTGGAATACAAAACATTGCAGTCCAACTTGTGAGACAATTGTCATAATTTTGGTGCCGCAGGAGCTTGTCTGAGCAGCGTTAGGATGGAGGACAATGAGACAACAGAAAGAAAGACAAAAAGACAACTTGATATTTTAACTTGGTATTTGGGGAAACGGCTCAATTCAGTCAAAACTGAAAACTGAAGAGCATACCTGAACCCAAATGTGTTTGAAACAAGCGAGAGAAACATAGGTACAAAAATGGATGTGGCGTCTTTTGTTATTGTTTCTCTGCACACGCGTGTCTTTTCCACATCGCTGTCGGTTCAGATATGGGTCACATCCGAGAATAGATATGAAAAATCAGATATGAGCAGGAATTGAGAATGAGAGAATGAAGGCTGCAGTGTGAGTCTGGACGGTCCAGGACACAAACAACTGGCTCAACACTTTCTTCAAAGTGAGGAGAAGAGCGTCTCATGTGGAAATCATTAAAGAGTCTTGCTTTGATTCCTTCAGTTGACTCCTGGGAATGGAAAATCTTATTTCTCGCAGTGGGAAGCAAAAAATTGAGAATGGGAAATGACATTTTGTTCATAATAGGATAAAATGCCCAATGACTATCAAAACGCCTGCATTCATTTGTCTCTTCATGCTGTAATATGGAGTGTGACAGAAAGACTGGCAGACTGAAGAAATGCATTGAAACATGTTTGTGAGCAGTTTTGTTCCCTTGGCCGACAGAACGACTGTCCAGACTGAAACCATTATGTTTTACAGATATTGAACGATGAACATGAAGTAATTACATTTTTTTTTTGCATTTCTGCTTTATTGGATAGTTGACAGTAGAGACTGACAGGGGGATGACAAGCACCGAAGGTCCCAGGCCAGATTCAAACCTCGGATGTACAGCTGGGACGGACCGGGACAAGAAAACGGCCCGGGACTTTCTGACCAGACCGGCCCACATCCAGCCTGAGAATATCCCACCATCCCCCCATCCCACCCCAGTGACGCATGCATGAATACAGCAAGATCAATATTGTTAATTTAGTGTTAACCAAAGGTATAATATTGTATTTTAATTGAGATGAACTATTAATATTGAAATTTCAATAATAATTACTCAATTGTTAGTTAATATTTCCAATTGATAGTTAACTTTATGAGACTGATACAAGACAGATTTTTAGATATTGTAGGAATATTTATCTTACAATTTGTGCCACTTTATGAAAATTGATAACTCTTCATAATGAGTGCCACTGTGTGAAAAGACCCGTATTCCTTACATTAATATTACCCACATGGGTAGGAGGACATTCCCTACAAAAAGTAACACAAGTTGTATTCTATTCTACTCACATTTTATTCAGCGTGAAGAAGGAAGGATGTCATTTTCACATCATTTTCTGTGTGTCTTGTTTTGGGACAAGGCACACTTTGTCTAACCCGACCCCTCATTTTTTATGCCTCAGCTTCACGGGCCTTCAATTTTTTTAATTCCTCAATTTCTCTGCCCCACCTTTTCGTTTTTCGGACGGTTCCTTTCCGTTTTGTTAAGTTTTTCTCCAAAATACTGTCTGATCGGCTCATCTGACGCTCCGTTCGCGAGGGGTGGGTCTCTCTCTCTCTCTCTCTCTCTCTCTCCTCTCTCTCTCTCTCTCTCTCTTATGAAATAGGCAGCTCAAAGTGCCGTGGCGAGCGGCCCACCGGGAATTGTCCCGGTCCTCCCGATGGCCAGTCCGCCACTGATGTACAGTAATGTGTCACAGTAATGAGTTTTAATCAGGCGGCAGAAGGCTAAAGGTTAGAGAGAAGGGAGCTTGTGACCAGAGGGTTGCAGGTTTAAATCCCCCGACTGGCTGGGAAAATGTGGGCGGGGAAAGTGAGTAAGTAAGAGTTACCAACATGAACCAACCTGATCTCATAAAAAGTTGTGAAATGAGCACAAACTCTGAAGCACAGATTTACGTGCTGTGAACATGAATTACGTGAAAATGACATTCCTCAAACTGGATTCTGTGACAAAAACATGAATTGGACACAATATTTTCAGCTAAAGGTTGACTAACAGTTAAGTTTAGGCAACTAAAACAACTTGGTTAGGGTTAGGGAAAGACTTTGGTCATGGGTTGTTGTCAAATTAATTTCATTCATTTTTTAAAACTAGCTTGTCTCCTCCCTCGCTGTTTGAAAGCGGCGCTCTCCCCCTCCCACTCCTGAAATTTATTTTTAAAAAAACTAGTGAACTTGTTAAACCAGTGACCTTCAGCAGGAGAAAGATCTGTCAAAGTGAGACTGGTAACCGCGGTGACACTTCTCCATAGGTACGATTAGCTTAGCTGTTAGCATTTATCCTTCCATTTGTCATTCGTAGGCCTCCGTAGTGAAGTGGCATTGCTGTGTGTTATTTACAGATGTGTTGCGGTTTCTGTCGCCCTCTAGTGGTTGGAAAATCGCTTAGTGCAGCTTTAAATTCCACTCATGCTAGAAATTTCCTTCGTACAAGCTGGGAACTGAACTCTGGTCTCCGGCATTGAAGACAAACTCATGGTCCATCCAGCACCCGACCACAGCACCGTGACTGTCCCTGAGCTGCTGCACTGAGACTCTGCTGCCTGTTTACAGTCGTGTCTCCTTCAGGTAACCGGTTCATGCTGGGAAAACAGAATTTTGACACTTTACCTGCCACAAACACGTAATTTGGCGTCAACAAATCAAGTTAATTTCATGTATTTGTTTGAGATCAGGTTGCACTGAACCCCCCGGCTCCTCAGTAGACTTTTCCTGGGTAAATAAAGGTAAATAAAAAAAAAGATAAAAACTAAAATATCGTCAAAATTAAAGCGTCTGGTTTCCAGGCTCTGGGCTGAATCAAGGTAAACAGCTGGCAGTTGTGTTTATGAGTTTTGGTTTACAGCTCATATAGGATTAACACGGCAGCTCACATAAGTGTCGATATTAAACAAATAGGCAGCGAGGCGCTGGCTCATTAAGTGGCTGTGGATTTTCTTCATTATCATTTACGGCTGCTGTCATAATCCTCGGCAGCGAGTCGGGCGGCCAGCGTTCCTGAGCCGTTACACACACACACACACACACACACACACACACACACACACACACACAGGCTCTAAATGGACCTGACAGAGTGAAGGTAAGCTCTCTCTGGGTTTATTCCCCTTGTAAAACGTGCTTAAAATGATTCCATTAGTTTATTTATATTTTTAAGTCCAAAGGTTTTACATCTAGTTTCCATAAAGTGCAACTGGCAGATCGACCCTCCTCCTCTAATGATGCGACCTCTGGAAATCTTCCTGCTTCCTGATAAGTTCACAGCCTGCTGGGAGGAAAACAGCAGAATAAAATCTGCAGAACTACAGCTAAACATTAAGGGCAAACAGAAAGCAAATAGAAAGTGCTTCACAAACTGTTTCACAGAAAACAACACACACAAATACAGATTAAAAACAAAAGCAATATGCAAAATAAAAATGACACGGCTCTCTAAGTGTGTGGAGGTTATTTTCTTATAAATAAATGTTCGTTTTGCTCCTCTCCATCGCTGCCTGCTCTAACTCAACAGTGATCCAACCTACTGTATATCCAGTTCATAAATCTTTTCCAAGCTCCGCCCCCACACTGTTTGATTGACAGGTGACCTCTGGGAAGTGCAGTGCAGAAACACCACAGTGAGGCTGAGGGACAAAGATGGAGACTAAGAAAATAAAACAAGAATCTCGCAGATTAAAAACAAAACATAAAACGGAGACAACATTAAAAAAAAAAAAATTAAAAAAAAAATGAAAATACAGGTATTACCACTTTAATCCTCCCTCATAACTTATTTCATGTACTTCATCTTATCCAGTAGAACGACCTTGTAAAAGTATGAAAATGTTGCCGATTATTACTTTAAATGGTGAAGTGTACAAAGGACTCTCTCTCTCTCTCAGTAGATACTTGCTAAGAATAAAGCACGGGGGTCAAAGGTCGACCAGGCAAACCATCAGTAGCCGGTTATCCTGCTGACTCTGCAAATGGAGTGAGTAATGGGCTGGACAGATGTTGACCGAGGCTAACAGAGTGAGCCATTTCCCCTCTGATTAATGAGCGGTGGAAAACACTCTCCCCCGTCCAAAACTCATTAGTGAATCACCACTGAAAAAAAAAAAGAAACTTAAAAAAAATAATAATAGCCCTGAACTCCCCGTCTCTGTGATTTCCCTGCGGCGCTGGCAGCGGCTGGCTGGAAAACACGGAGGCTGAGGAGCGCGAGCGGCACGAGTCTGAAGGAGATTCATCTTAAAGCTCACGGTTTTATTTTTACATCGCGGTCAGAAGACTCGTCATGCTGTAAAACACTTGTGAATTATATGTTGGGTCAAACATGCGAGTCAGAAAAAGGTTTGAATGCAAGAGGCTAGATATCCTTTAAAATAATTAGAAATATTATATTACGTTAATGTATCATTATATTATTAGAAATCAGAGGTTTTAATTGCTTGAGACTTGACTTGATGCATGAAGAGAAGACTTGAGACTTGACTTGACTTGGGTTCTGGTGACTTGGGACTTGACTCTGACTTGTACTTTGATGACTTGAAAAGGTTTCTAAAGTCTTGACTTGAGATCTTGTGTTTGTGTAAATGACTCAGATTGAAAGTGATGAGATTTGTTCCAGCGGACGACTGAATTTAAATTCTGTTTTCTGAATTTGTATGGAATGATTGAATTTATTGAAGTTGAAACTGATTATAGAAATCAAACTCATGATGCTCTTACCAAGTTTTTATCCTATTAATAAATGGCTAAAATATCCTAGATATTTAGTTTTCTTTAAGATATTAAATTGATACTGGGACCCAAGCGAAGTCACTCACATTACTAACCACTGAGAGAGAGAGAGAGAGAGAGAGAGAGAGAGAGAGAGAGAGAGAGAGAGAGAGAGAGAGAGAGAGAGAGAGAGAGAGAGAGAGAGAGAGAGTGTGTGTGAAACCAAACGATGATTTATTTTTATTTTCCCTTTTCACTCTGTTTCATTTCATTAATTATAAGAGGAAGCCAAGAGGCTGCAACTGTAGATCAATTAACAAAAGAAAACAAATACTTACAAATTTAATAAGAGAGAGACCAGGGATGATGTGGAGAATAAACCCACCTCAGTTTACTACCTTTTCATTCACAAATTAGAGTTCACCTGCATATTTAGACTGAATCTTTATGACATAAATCCACAGCACATCAGAGTCAGTAGCATCCAGCTGATGTTGGTTATAAGGAAAAAGGCAGAATTCAATGCTTTTCTGAAAATATATTTGAGTTTTATCTGTATTGCCTCATGATGATCACCAACAGCAGATCATACTTTACCCTCCTGTTCATTTACAACATGACTGCTGCAGCCTGTCCACAGTGTTTCCCTGCCTGCTGCCCAGTGCATGCTGGGAAAGGCTCCAGCGCCGTGACCCTGAATAAGAATAAGCGGTTAAATGAATGACTGCTGGTATCTGAAAGGCTGTGTGTGTGTGTGTGTGTTTTCACTGGCTTCACCCCAGCTCCTTATCTGACCCTCCAGCCACAGACGGACTGTTTATCCGTTCCTTCTATTTAAAATACATATTCAATTGATTTCTTTGGCGCATTTTGTCTTTTTGGTAGATGATAAGTACAACACTGTGTAATTTGTAACAGGGAGAGTTTTTAGTGAAGCTGAGGAGAGCGGTGGAGACGTTCCACTCACCGCTGCTTCATGAATTAATTTTCTGTATTTAGAAAACACAAAACATATGCATTTGAATTAAACACACGTCTTTCTCCTTGGACAGTGTTTGTTCATTTAATCTGATATCTGTTATTTGTCCCCAGATGCCTCTGCTTGTTTTGTTCTCATATCTGCTTCCAGTGATTGGAGGAGAGATGCTTTCACTTAACTTAACTTTCTGTTTTCACTTAACGCTGCTTCGCGATTCCCACCTCTGTCCTCTGGTGTCATTACAGCCATTCAGAAGAGCTATTACAGCGATTAGTGGAAGTTACAGCACTTTTCTACCATTCAGAGGCCGTTAGCGATGACTCACACTCACCGGAGACAACGTTTAAGCTGCTGTTACTGCAAAAAACCTCCATCTTAAGTCACTTAGTCTCATATTCAACCTTCAGATCTTATTTTTCTTAACCCAAGAGAAACATTCTGCAGTGAGGAGAGATAACTCCACTTGTCTCCAATGCAGCTTCACTTGTTTCAGGAGTTTTCTAGAACAGAGTGTCAGTCTGTTGAAACCAGTCAGAATAAGGCAGATCACTGCACTGCTGTCAAGGAAATGACTCTTGATTCTACTAAATTCTTCAAACAAGTTGATTTGCATTGGAAACAAGTGAAATGATCTGGCAGATTTTTTTCACTTATTGTAAAAAAATCACAATTTTAGGACTCAATAATAGACTAAATGACTTGTTAAGATGGAGATTTTTTTGCAGGGTAATAAGATATTACCAGAGGAGTGACCAAGTCAACTTTGCTCGAGTCCCAAGTCAGTCTCAGGTCTTGAAGCACAAGTCCCAAATCTAAAAGTAGATTACCAAGTCAAGTCCATGTCATTAATGTCAAGTCTCAAGTCTAAATGTAGAACAGCAAGTCAAGTCAGAACAAATCAAGAGTCCAGTATCAATTTAATATCTTAAAGAAAACTAAATATCTAGGACTTTTCAATGCAATATGGTTTTAATAGGATAAAAACTTGGTAAGAGCATCATGAGTTTGATTTCTAGAATCAGTTTCAACTTCAATAAATTCAATCATTCCATACAAATTCAGAAAACAGAATTTAAATTCAGTCGTCCGCTGGAACAAATCTCATCACTTTCAATCTGAGTCATTTACACAAACACAAGATCTCAAGTCAAGACTTTAGAAACCTTTTCAAGTCATCAAAGTACAAGTCAGAGTCAAGTCCCAAGTCACCAGAACCCAAGTCAAGTCAAGTCTCAAGTCTTCTCTTCATGCAGCAAGTCAAGTCTCAAGCTATTAAAACTGTGACTTGAGTCTGACTCGAGTCCGAGTCATGTGACTCCAGCTCTGGATCTCACCTCAGACGATCAGGATCTTCTGACTTGGATTTCAGAGTTTTGTCTCCTGCAGCCGAACCTGAAGTTTCAGAGAAAAGGTTTTATTGCTTTCTTTCTCTCTCTGGTTGAAGGAAGCTCCAGCATTGTGTATGTTTTAGTTGCCATGCGTAGTGTGAGGGAAAACAACAACAGTGTGGCTCCCTATAATCCCCATTTCCTCTCCTAAACTCGCTGCCAAAGGCAAACATCCGACCTCCCAGGAGAGACTGGCTGCTTAATCCCCGAGTCCAGAGAAGAAGACTGACGAGGGCCGAGAACCCACAACCTGCTGACACCTGATACAGCTGCAGAGAGGGAAAAGGCCTCAAATCCTTTCAGTAACAGTAGCAATACCATAATGGAAAAATACATCATTAAGAGCAAAAGTCCTGCATTCAAACGTTTACTTCAGTAAAAGTATAGAAGTATCAGCAGTAAAATGAACTGAAGTATGAAAAGTAAAAGTCGTCATTCTGTCAGAGAGTTAAATTATTGAAGCTTTAACCTGTCAGAAGTATTTTAATGTTGTCGGTCTAACTGCTCCATATACTGTTGGGGAGTTTAAACTCTAACAATGCAACATATTTTATGAGCTTATCGTATGTTTTGCGTGTAAAACCTTATTCTGCAAAGTAACTAGTAACTCCAGCCGGCAGATAAATGTAGTGGAGGAAGAAGGACAAGATTTCCCTCTGAAATGTAGAGGAGGAAAAGTAGAAAGTCTCACAAGATGTCTGGTAGAAGTGATGCGTTTTATTACATTTCCGGTTTGTTTGGAATCAACAGAAGAAGAAGAACTGGGTAGCTAGCATGAGCAGTGATAGCCACCATGACTGAACAGACAAAGAAAAGAGAAACTCAAACTGCATCAACAGGAAATCCAAGCTCCGCCCACACTGTTTGATTGACAGGTGATCTGTGGAAAGAGCAGTGCAGAAACACCACAGTGAGGCTGAGGGACAAAGATGGAGACTGAAGAAAATGAGAATCTCGCAGATTAAGACTAAAAATGAATAAATAAATACAAATTATCCCATTCCTTCTTCACTGTTGTCAGACAAAGCCATGCATCTACATGAAGGTTTTCAGAAATGAAGAAAAGAATGTTTATTTTCTCACTGTATTAAGGTACTATGGGAAATGACTAAGAACGTGCTCAATTCAAAACCCTCAAGAAAAAGAGAAATCCTCAAAATTGTAGTTACATGTTTTTTTTTTCCCCAGCAACAGCAGTTTCATATCTTGCTTAAATCACAGAGGTCCGGCTTGCCAGAGCAGAGCCCGGGGGTATTCTGTCTTGGAAATATCACACTTCAACACGGATTCCGGGAAAATTGCCCGGCTTAATGGACAAACTTCAGGAGGATATGAGATTAGACGCACTCGCTCCATCCTCACCACATGCAAATTTCTGAATGTAAGTGGATTTTGCGGTTGTGCATAGCTCAAAGGGTGGAGCAAGGCGTTACACTGCCAAGGGGTTCAGATCCTACTGGGATCCCCGTGCTAAAACCTAGGATTAGACCGATATACACGCTGATACTGGCCTTTTATTAAAGGTCCCATATCATGTAAAGCAGGACTCCCCTTGCCTCTGTGATGATAAAGGAGTTGGATGGTCTATCTAAACATGGTGAAAGTATCAAAACTAAATCCACACAATCCATATTAGAAAAGCGAGCCTCTAAACGAGCCGTTTGGACTTCCGTAACTTAGCTGGTTCGCTCATTATCATTTCTGTAAGAAATAATAGACTAACAAAGTGTTTTTTTCAAAGCGGTCGAGCGGTCGTCATCGTTTATTACCGGAGAGTTTTCCCTACCTGTAGCCGCCGGGCCGCGGCGTCTCACGTTTCACTCTGGAAACGGTTAGCCAATCGGAACAGAGGGGTCGTTAATATTAATGAGCCTTAAAGACACGGCGACAGAAACGGCCTGTTCTTGGTAAGGCTCAGAGAGATGCTGGAAAATGAACGTGGAGAAATGGATTGAGAGTGTTTTTGGTTCATGACACCACACACACAGCTTTGAATGGACCTCAAGAGACAAAATAAAACTCTGGAAAGTAGAGAATATGGACCTTTAAATATTAGATATCATCACCTCTGATATGATGACATTTTATTCATTCATTTAATTGTTCAATTATGTTTTTGTAAATGACTCAATCTAAAAGGGTCTATGTGTAATTTATTGGTCCAATGCTGGCCTCTATCGTTCAGCGTTACCGCATGTTTTTAATTCGATGGACGAATTCAATGGCTGTGATCAGGATCATTTATATTCATATTATTAGGATGACATCACCACGATTCCTGCTGTCTGTGGATTTTTGGAACATATCAAAAGGTAAAGAATCGCTATTTTGTGTGTGAAGTAACTCCACTTCACTTCCCCGGCACATAAATGGGCCAGTCCGTTAAAATTCCAGCTGTTTGGAGGATTATATACAAGCCGAATTCACCAGAACACCCTACCGATTAATAATAAAGTCTCAAATGATATTTTCCGATGTGTGTTTTTTGCCGATAAGCAAGGCAAAAACAAACTGCCAGATTTTTGAAGGGACCTTGGTGTGGCAGGAGGCCTTCAGCCTCGGCCCGCTCCTGTTGAACCTGCTGATATTTACTAGTCATGTCATGCTTCAGGAAAGCTGAAATATTACACATAGACACTTTAAAAGGCAGTAATGTCTCCCAGAGGTTCTCTACCATTGAATAGGTGTGGTGGGTCACTCTGTCTTAAAGAGCTGCTGACAAGAATTTCATCAGTCTGGGTTTCAGTGGAGAGTTTTAGTGTCCCATGATGCTCTAAATGATGTTTCAGAGGCTTTTCCACCCTGACAAGAAGAAAACTCTAGGAGACAGACACTGAATACTTGGAATTTCTGGAATGAAAATGGTCAAAATTACAGAAACTGAATATTGGCAGAAAATACATCCACCCATTGCCAGATGTTGTGTTGCTTTTATATCTTGCAGCTCCACTCTCAACAATCCTCCAACAGGTTCAGATGTCTTTGCAGGACTGGCTTTCTGCTCTCATGTATATTTATGCACTCTTCTTCTGCTTCTTTTTTTCCAGTGTATCCTGAGCAGGGAGGGCACACCTGGAACCAGACTCTCAGTGTGTTCCTGTCTAAATAAAGACTGAATGAAAGCGTGACTCCCCGCCCCCCCGCTGTTTGATTAAAGGGTAGCTGCATGCAGATATCAAATCTCCTGGGGAAATTTTGAAGCATTTTTCCCCCCTTTCTTGCCCTTTGGTCTGACAGCCTTCACTGCTCTACAGTTCAAACCCAACACCTTTCTTTTTTTTTCAGTTTTCATACCAGCGGAAAACAAACAGCTGTTTGAGCAGCACAGGATAGTAATTTGTTGCGATGCAGGAGTCGCATTAAATGCCAGATGTCTGAATCGTGAACTGCACATCCGTCCATTAGTGTCTGTTTGAAAACGGGACACTTTCAAACATCTCCTCCTGTGTTTTTATCCCATTGTGAACTAATTAAAGCAGCAGTAGGTAAGATCTTTATGTAAAAATACATCCACCTAAATCACAGGGAGGCTGCAGAGAGGAGCGTCCCATTCACACTAGTTGTGATGCTGTAGATACATAAACATTCATGTGTACATGCGTACAGTCTCCCTACTATTAAATAGGTGGTGAGTGAACCTTAAAAATATGCAAACACTAAAAGAATTTGGGTTTCAGTGGAGAGTTTTAGTGTCCCGTGATGGACTAAATGCTGTTTCAGAGGATTGACAAGAAGAAACTTCAGGGGAAAAACAGTGTGCTGTACATATACAGATACATATAAATAGAAATATACATATACTGTACATATACAGATATGACATATACACATAGATATATGATTGATATTTTTCTCAACTCAAGCATAACAAAGAATGTACATATACATTATAAACACAAAATATGCAATACTGTCATATATATACAAACCCATAAAATCATATACACATATATTGTATATGTCTTATATACTTTTTTGTAATTCAAATACAAATGCAAACAGCCTGCCATTCATACCAATACTAAAATATTTGCAATTCAATTCAAACCTTATTCAAGACTCATCTTAAAAAACAATACAAGACAATTACACAGAAATAGAAAAAAGAAATATAAACATAAAAAGAATAGAAAAGGTGCATTTTATCTACAGAAACCTAATTTTCACATTATGTATACATAAACAAAAAAAACTTCTTCTGTACATTTATTAGTTGACAATATTACACCTCAAAAAATACAGAATATGAATTAGGATCAGCATCAGGATGTATGATGATTTAGGCATATCACAGCTATTATGTGCACTTGAATTTGTCTGTATTTGTTCTACAGATATGAGAAACTGTCTTCATGATTACCTCCTCTCCTCTGCCACAGACGGACCAATAGGCAGTGAGTCTTATAAAGCGTCTCTGCTGGTTCCAGTTTGCAGCCCACACCTGCTGCAGCTCCGCCTTCATCTGCAGACGAAGCTGCGGAGCGGGATCCATCACAACATCCACCGAGGAAACACCTGGCTCACCGCCTGCTGCGCTTTCCTGTTTCACCTTTATTTATCCAAGGAAGACTTTCTGCTGAGAAGGCAGGCTGTCCCACCGCTCCACCGGCTTCACATTATGTAGTTATGGCTTAACTACATGTAGTTAAGCCATAACTACCCTTTATACAACAGTTAGTTTCGGTTGAGTAATTTGATTGGACAAGAGGCATTCCATGAGTGCTGGGACTTTTTACTGTATGTATCACTCCGCTTCACAGGTGTGCTAATGTAACCTGGACTAGGCTGCGTTCACACAGTTTGTTTGTGTGGAGAAAGCTCTGCCTGGAGCTTCTTGTGAGGAGAAATAAAAAGCGGATCACGACAACATCATCTGACGTTAGCGGAGTAGCTGCTAGCTAACCAGCTGGTTAGCACTTCTAGCAGACAATACAGTGTTGTGCAACAAACAAACACTTACCAGATATTCCCAATATACGGCTAAACAAAACTCTAACTTCATTCACACCTAGTAGCAACAGCGAAGAAAGTAAGCTGGGAAGAAAGTAGCTGAAATCGTCTGTGCTAACCTCAAAGTAGCAGCTAGCCTGCAGTCAGGAAACAGTTTACCTGTTGCTTGGCAACACTTGAGGGAACCTGAGGGAACTGTTTCTGTTGGCGGAGACAAATAACAGACAAAAATCATCTGTTGTCTCAAATTACCATTACTTGATGAATAGCTTTGTTTATACAACTGTTGTATAAAAGCAATATCACACTCTTACTTTCTAATTTAATGTAAAATTCAGGGAGACAGGAGCTGTCCTTTAATAACTCATTAATAACCCTGCATGAAAAATCCCTTAATTACTCGTGTCTCCACAAACAAACCCATGAATAAATTCGCCGTGACAAATCCGTCAGTCCAGAAAATGTTCTAGAGATGTAGATGCCATCTTCAGACCAGAACCAACTCAAGATACAGAAATCCTCCTAATTTTAATAAGCTTTCCAATTTACTTAAAAAAAAAAATCTATAAACAAATGTCAAATAATGTATATTCTTCTATTCTTCTACCAGCTTTTCTCCTTAATTTTGTATTTGATGTCTGATGTGTTGCTTG
Source organism: Centroberyx gerrardi (assembly GCF_048128805.1). Classification (NCBI taxonomy): domain Eukaryota; kingdom Metazoa; phylum Chordata; class Actinopteri; order Beryciformes; family Berycidae; genus Centroberyx; species Centroberyx gerrardi. The sequence continues at coordinate 26,548,177 of NC_136014.1, forward strand.
TTAGTTCTTACTTCTACTTAAATGTGCTGTGTACTTAGGCTATTTAGTGTGTGTGTGTGTTGTGTGTGTAAGCATCTGTGTGTGTGTGTTAGTGGTTGGGGATCAGGAAGCTGGGTGGGGCTGGTGGGTCATGAATGGCTGCTTTTCTTACTGTGTAAACATTAATATTTCTTTATGTGTACTTGTTTTGTTTTCTTTACTAAGGGAAACCCGCTAACAAGCCCCTTGAGGGTTTTACAGGATTTTTTCTGCAACCAAACTTCAGAAACGTTGTCTTGACTTGAGACCTGGGCTCATTAAAAACACATTTCTCTTTCATTCATGTCATTTAGAGGTCCAGTAGAAACAGACTCTCAGCACGGCACCCGGACCCACGAAGCTTTGCCTTCCACTTAGTTGTGTATGTCAGGAAATGTTCCCTCTGATCTTGTTTTATTTATACTGAACAAAAATATAAACGCAACACTTTTGTTTTTGCTCCCATTTTTCATGAGTTGAAATAAAAGATGTAAGACTTTTTCTATGCACACAAAAGGCTTATTTCTCTCAAATTTCGTTCACAAATTTGTTTAAATCCGTGTTAGTGAGCACTTCTCCTTTGCCAAGATAATCCATCCACCTGACAGGTGTGGCATATCAAGATGCTGATTAAACAGCATGATTATTGCACAGGTGTGCCTTGGGCCGGTCACAATAAAAGGCCACTCTAAAATGTGCAGTTTTATCTTGAAAAAAGACATTTATTAGGCACTGAACTATGGATCTCACATGACTAGGGCTACAGATATGCATTTTTTGAAAACCAGTCAGTATCTGGTGTGAGCACCATTTGCCTCATGCAGTGCGACACATCTCCTTCACATAGAGTTGATCAGGTTATTGATTGTGGCCTGTGGAGTGTCGGTCCGACGACTGTGTGAAGTTGCTGGATATCGGCAGGAAGTGGAACACGCTGTCGTACACGCCGATCCAGAGCGTCCCAAACATGCTCAATGGGTGAAGAAGAACTGGGATGTTTTCAGCTTCCAGGAATTGTGTACAGATCCTTGCAAGAAAATTGAATACCCCATTAAGCTCCGCCCACTCCCCAGGCTTTAAAAGGCAGGGAGAAATTTCACTAAGTGTAGAGACTGGAGAGAGCGATTGAGAGGTAAGAGGCTAGCTCTTCTTGGTTTACTATAGCCTAGCTTACTTTAGCCTAGTTTACTTTTGCGTTAGCGTCTGCTAGCATGTTAGCATTTCTGATTTTTTTTATTTTTAATGCTGGGAGAGATAGCTTATCCTGTTGGTAGCTGTTAGCATAGCATGTTAGCATTTCTGATTTTTGTCTTTTCAATGCTGGGATAGATTCACTGCTTTGACAATGGCTGAACAAGCTCCGAAGAAGTAAGACCTTAGTAAGATTTGCTTGTGTTACTGGTGTTTCCTTCAGTGGAATTTTTCTGCATTTTGAGCTTAAGAGTTCCTTATTTCACTGTTATGAATGTCTTATCTTTTTGTCATTATCTTGAAGGTCTGCTGATGGCAACTTTGTGCACTGTTTGTTGTTGTTTGTTGTGCCACAAGCCGCAGCACAACATCTCCGTACACCTGACTAGGGCCTGCATGGAAAACCGCACGCCACAAGAAGTAACGGCTGAGGTGCAGAGGGCAAAGGAATCCTCCCGGGAGTGGGTCCGGGCCAACAGGACCTGGGACTACAACAAGCTGGTTGAGATCCTGCCCCACGACCCCTCTCGTTTGGCGATGGTGAAGGAGCTTCTTGGGCGTGGTTTTTTCATGACCAACATGCCCCATGAGTCAGAAATGACCTTAGACGCTGCAGGTGATGCTGCCACCGCCACCACTGCCCCGACCCCCACTGCTATCACCTCAGCAACCACCATCGCCGCTTCCTCCACCTCCACCTCCACCTCTGCAAAACGAGGTAAATTTTTGCCTTTACTATTCATTCTGCATTGTCCTATTATTACTGTTATTGTTGTTTACTACTACAATCCTGAGTGTGGTGTTTTTAATAACCTGTCTCTCTTTTTCTCTATTTTTTGTTTAATCTAGATATATGAAGGGCTCACGCAGCGTTGCAGAGTGCCAGGATATTTTGGAGGTTGCGAGGGCAGACTTCCTGAACATCTTCAGGAAGTTGAACAAGTCTGACCCCCAACGTCTCCGGAAGTGACAAGACAACATGCCGCTACCACTTAGAAGCGGTCACGGTGTTGCGTCACTTTCTGCAGCTGTGGAAGGCATGACTGTAAGTGCATCTATTTTAACACCTTGAAGGAGTTTGTCCCCTTGATATGCTGTAATGGTTATTTGGAAATGTATGCATTAATACATTTTCATTTTTCATTGTTTTCCAGGTGTCAGAGTGGGTCAAAAGACAACAAGATGGTGGTGGCAGGGTTGGGTTTGGCTCACTTACCTTGATGCAGGAGGAGGAAGCTGTAAGTTCTTTAGCAGCCAAATGTGCTTACCATTGATGTTTTAGTATGATACAAAGTATATTGCTTACAATGTTTTACAGTCAAGTAATTGTCTTTCTTGTTCCCACAATGGTTCCAGGTGTACTACCAGTACATCAAGCATGTACACATCAGCGGTCACTGCGACCAGTTTTTCCTTTCCTGCAGTGGCAAACCTGTTCATGTCACAAATGACATAAATCGCCTCCACAACAGGTATGTACCTACATAAATCCATGTGTTGATGTGTACATGTTAACACTTTCTTATATTTTACCCTATTATCAGACAGAATCATATCACAATTAACATTTCATGTCACATTTTCTTACTGCAGCTACGGCGTGGAACCTGCCACCAGTCAGGAGGTCCAGAGGGCTGCTGAGACGGAGTCGGTACGGTAGGTTTCTTCATCTCACACGGACATAACACATCACAATTACATCTGACAGTTGTTTACCAAGTTGTCCTAATTTGTAATAATTTAACTCATATTTTCCTTCATTTTACAGCTCTTCCTCTGACACCCATCTGACTTCCCCTCCACCAAGCATGGAAGCCCAGACTTCAGGGAAAGACTTTTCCGGCTTTCTCAGGAGATTCCCGGTCACAACAGACGGCCAGCCAACAAAACGTGACTGGGTCGAAGCAGAGACAGGAATATCTGCTGTGTAAGTACTCCAATCCATAAATACAACATTGACTACCAAATCAATAAATCACTCAAACTTGGCAATGTATTTAGTGTGACAAATGACTCGCATGACTGAAGTTATTTTATTCTTTCTTTCAGCAAACTGTCATCACCGGATACCATCAGTCGGGAAGGTGGCAAGACTGATTGAGAAGGAGGGGTGGAAGGTCAACCATCCAAAACCGGAGGACATTGTTAAGATGTGGAAACCAGCCCCCCAAAGTCAGCAGCCATCAGCAGTTAAACTAGTCAGAGTGATTAAAAATAATTTTCATAATGCCATAAGAGGAACAGATATTCTACAAAACCACAGAGTCATTGCAGCGTTCAGAAAAAATAGAAACCTGCAAGATCACCTGGTCAAGGCCAGAATTAAACCACTGTTGACCCCAAAGGTCAAAGGCCGTGGGGAATTTTTTAAGCACCAAACTTGGTTGCGCAGTAAATACAATAACAATGTTTTTGAAACGGCAGATTGGGGGAGTCCTCTTTCTACAAACTGTATCTACTTAATTACTTGTGCACAATGTGGATTACAGTATGTTGGGGAAACTGGTAACACTATGTTGGTGAGATTCACCCAGCACAGATACAACATTGTGAGGAACAGGGAGTCACACACTTCATTAGTCAAACATTTTACATTACATGGATGGCAATCTGTCCAATCCACAGTGTTACAGAGCAATCCTAGATGGAGCACAGCTCAGAGAAGACGGGCTGTGAGACTCTGGATTGCCAAATTGGACACTGTACACCCTAGGGGCCTAAATGACAAATAGATCTGTCTCAACAGGACGCGGTGGGAGACGGGGAGTGAAGCCTATAGTCCTTTTCCGTACCTTTTCTCTTACCTTAACCCCTCTAGACCAATTTCCTGAACCCTAACCCTAACCCGCTTCTTCCCAGATATCAAGTACAGGGACATAAGGAAACACAAGAGGCTCTTTTGGAAAGAGGACACCTATGTGGAGATAATGAAGGAAGGGCAGGCGCCGTCTCCACAGGCCAGGGCAGCCGCACTGACTGGGGACGTGTGCGCAGAGATAGAGCGCAGGGGCCTGAGCTATGCCAGAAATCTGGAGCGGTACCGGGACTTTGGCATGCCATGGATGGAGAGAGCGCTGATTCGCCTCCCACCTGGCTTCACCCGTGTCCAGGTCCTCCAAATTCTCACCTTCGTGAGCTCCATCGGCATGTTAATGAATGGAGAATACGTGTCCTATGAGCACCTCAAGACCCTGATTCAGGAGTTGCCTGTCCCCCAGTCCCGACTGCAGACCCTACACCTGCAGTCCAACTTCACCCTGCCCAGAGTATATGGGATGACACTGTGGAAGCTGCATGAGAGCCTGCCTTTTGCCATGGCTGCTAAACCACAGGCCATACCTAGAAGGAAGAGGAAGACGCAAGACCAGGACGAGGAGGAGCGTGAGGACGTGTTGGAGGATGTCCAAGGTGTGGACCCAGAGGAGGACCACCGCACACTCCTACAGCCTAGCCAATGTGTCCCAGCAACAGCGAGGTCTCTCTGGAGTGCAGTGGAGCTGAGCCTCGTAGACTTGGACCCACAGAAAACCCTGGAAGAGGCCTACCAGAAGTACGCCAAGGAGGCCAAACGCCGGCATATCCCCGTCAGAACACGCATGGCGTTCAAACTGAAAAGACAAAACATGAGGAAGGGAAACTAAAGACGAGTGACTGGCATCGCAAACTTTGTAAATACTTCTTTGTTCTTAGTTCATTGTTGCTTGTTTGTTATAAAAAATACAAAAAAAAAACAAAAAAAAACAGAAACAATTTTCCTCCACATGGACTCTGCCTTGTCGTGGCGTGGAGGCTTGTGTGCCTCTGTGAGAGGCCAGACTAAAGAGTTCTAATGGGTAAAAACATATCACTTACCTGTTCCATGGCTCTAACCATTGTTAGACCTGAACCAGATCCAAATTCGAACCTCAACCACTCCCTTCCTGGTGCCTGAATCCAAGCAATTCAATGGGGCTCAATGGCGGCACCTAGCTACAAACGAAATTTCGCGTCGGACCCAATGCAGGCTGAGTCGGACTGGCCTCAATGACGTCCTCAAAAAAATTCGATTTTGGACTTGGCCCTTAGTGAAATTTTGGAATAGTTTTTGCATTGGAGTCTATGGCAGCTACCACTTCCCGTGGTCGTAGGAAGTTGGGGGTGGTACCGTTGGATCGGGCGTCCCCAATAACCTATGGGCGGAGCTTGGTTCCGAGTCTCTACGACCTTCAGAAAAAAAGTTATTCAAGAAAGGGTCTTCCCGGAGTGGTCTTCATTGCGGTTTCGACCACTTCCGGTGGTCGCAGGAAGTCGGGGGTGGTACCGTTCGGTCGGGCGTCCCTGAAAACCTATTGGCGGAGCTTGGTTCTGAGTCGCTACGACCTAAAAGTTATTCAAGAAAGGGTCTTCCCGGAGTGGTTTTCATCCCCTAACCCTAACCCTAGGCCCACTTTGGAGTGGTTTTCATCCCTATTCCTAAAAATGTGCAAAACCCATAGTAGAGATAAAAAAAAACCAACAAACATATCCCAATCGACTCCAAATGGCCTGAAACGTGCTCCTAGACACTTTCTGGGGGAACAATTTTGGACTTAGCACTTGGTGAAATTTTGGATTTTTTTTTGAATGGGGAGTCTATGGCAGCTATACCAAAGGAAGATGCTAGGGGCGCCAAACCACTTTAGATCAATCTGAACTGTTGATACGAGTCCAACGATCCCACTCCCGACTTCGTATGACATTCTGATCAAAAGTTATTCCTATCGGTTGGGGGACCGAGATCAGTTTTCTGCCTATAACCCCTAACCCTAACCCTAAGATGTGTTCTGAAATTTAGCTCCAAATTTGAAAAACCAAACAATAATAAAAACAATAAATAAGATAAAACAAATATACAATACTATCTTGGGTGGAGTGGAGAACAAGGAGGCCAGACAAGGCGCGCAAGTTGAATGCCCAGACCAGAGTGGTAATAAAATAAATAACACTAGTCTTGATCATATGAGTGAACACCCAGCCCAGAGTTTTCCATTCATATTGATACTACTACTACTACTACTACTACTACTACTACTACTACTACTACTACTACTACTACTACTTCAAAGGCAGAAGGAGCGAGGTGCAATCTATTTACGGTGGATGGCCAGTGCCTGACCTGGATAGCTCTGGTAAAAAGCCGTTCTGTGAAACCGTTGTGGTCAGAGCTCTGGGTAAACATCTACACACAACCAACCTAACCCTAGGACTGGGGAACATAGGAATGACTCCACTGTCTTGTTGTTAACACATCTGATTAGCACACTAGCTAACGTATCTAGCAGCAGCTAGCGTTAGCATGTTCACTTTAACATCAGTGTGTTTGCCGGCTAGTTAGCTAGCTAACAGTTTGTTCAGGTTAACTGAGCTGACTCTTCTCAAGCTACAACTCAGAGTGTTTTGGAGTAGAGACTAGGGCTAAAGACAAGACAGTTTACTGTGTCACAGTAACCAAATCCACCTTATCACACTATTCACTTTTACTGAGAACGTTACTGAATGGATCTACAGCCACACCACAACAAGCTGACTCAGCTGCTCTCTGGTCCTAGCTGCTTGGTAGAGATTTAGCACAGCTAATCCTCCATTTGACCTCCATGATGGCGGCAGATAGTTGCTTGTTGATTTGTGATAGAACGGCCTCTGTAATACAGACTGAAAGGGTCAAAGCCACAGCGCCTTGACCTTGCATCTTGAATATATGATATACACAAAATATTTCTGTGTCCCTACAGTGTTTAGTGGGGAATCTGTTCTGGGTGAGTCATCAAATTGGATGTCTGTGCTGTACTGTAGTTCAGAGTCCTGCTGTCTTTCTGTCCCAGCAGGCAGATAATTCCAGTTAACTTCCTTCACCTGCGGTGCGTTTCATTAGTCGTTTCAACCGGCCCTCGTTGACTTCCCCTCGGGGGAATCCCTTCCCGTTCCATTACTGTTATAACTGAAGTGAACTTCCTGAGATCGACCCTTCGAGGGCCAAGGGAGCGAGTCAACAACGATGCAGACTTCACAAGCGCATCTTTCCCAGGATGCATTGTGATCGTCCGTCAATTCCGGTGCACGAACAGGTGATAAATATAAATGTAAGAAAACAAACAATATTTAGAGGATTTAGACGTATTTATGAAATTAACTCATCTGCAATATTTAATTACTCATTGTTCTGTGTAATTGTTATTATTTATTCTTATTATTAATTATTAGGCCTGCTTAAGGGCAAGTGCATTCCATTTAAAATACTCTGCTCCCCCTCGGACCCTGCCCCCCTGCTATGGTCCTACGTATTACCAAGTGCCGAGGGGAAGTGAAGGAGGGCTGGTTAAATGACTAATGAAATGCAGCTTTGGTGTCCCAGGTGTAGATCAGATCCCGATTAGATGGCTGGAATGGAAACCAGCAGACTGAGACTGAGAACCACTGCAGTGGATTTGGAGACAGATATGAACACATAAAACAAGCAAATAAATGAATAATTGGGTCAAATTGGATGTAGTTTACCCACCTTTTTATTTGTGGAATAGAGTTTGCCCATTTGTTTTAGCCAGACATGAACCTTTATAACAAAAATTCATAGTATTGTTGTAAGTAGTGTCAAACTGATGTAGGTTATAGGGCCTTTTAAGGAAAAGAAGCATAAATTAATGCTTTTCAGAAAATGTGATTGATTTTGTTTGTATTGGTGGTTGTTTGCCTTCTGATGATCACCTATCCATTCCTCGTGTCTCTCTCTGTTTTTCTAACTGTTGTTTCGGGGGGAAGGAAAGGAAATGGCTGACTGTTGTTTTTGGAGACGCGCGGCTTCGCTTATTAGTTCAGCGTGTTCACACACACACATCGAGATAAATTACACTCTGCTGTTATTTACACAGGGAGTAAACACACACACTCTGCACCATGTGTCAGCGACGTGCAGACGCAAAGAGCTGGCATTCAGGATCTAGACCCAGTCAAACATGTGAACACCTTTTGTGGTGACACACACACACACACGTACTAACATCTCACACACAGAAATATAGAGACAGATGAATAAACTGACAGAAAGCCACACAGCAGTTATTTAGTGATGAAGTGTTGTCATTTACTTTTTTGGTGAACCCACTTCCCCTCAACCTGCCTCGTCTACTTCTACTGCAGTTAGTGATTTACCACATTTCCCAGAATGCCTTTCAACAACCCCCAGAGAAGGAGGCGGGAACTTGTAGCACAGCTGGTTGTATTCAGCTGGGTTAAAAGTGTAGGAGGAGAGAGGAAGAAGATCCCAGTCAGGAAAACCTGTCTCCCTGCTGCAGTGCATTCTGGTCTCTCTCCTGCTCCTGTGGGTGGAGAAACTGGTCTCTCTCCTCTTCTACGATGGATTTCTCCCTGTATGATTGTTGAACGTCTCTTGGTGCAAAATGGCGGCTCTAGAAAGAAGCCCTCGCTCTTTGATTCTGAGGGACTGACACCAAAACCTGACGTTTACCGCTGATGTTTTACATCCTGAAACATTTTCTCATATCAAACTGCATTGGAGCTGCAGCCAGGCAGTTATCCACCAAGAAGAGAAATACAACACACTACTGAATGGAGGCAGGAATGAAAAGTACATCAACAATAGCTGATTTTAACAGTGTAGTCTAAACCTAATCCTAATTCTAAAGTTTATCCTAAACCAAAGTCCTAATCCTAAACTAACACCTTGAAGAAGTGAGAAGCAGCAAAATACAAAAACTTAACAGAAAAGTCGGCACTCTGAAGCTCAAACTAGTTCTCACAAGGAAAGCAAAACAAATACACAACAACACACACATACACACACACACACACACTTGTGATAACTGACTCCATTCAGTTCATTACAGGATTAACACCTGTCGGAGAGATTGCACTTTAAGTAGCGGAGGACGTGTGAACATCCTGCCGGTCTTTTAAACCGGTTTCTGGGTGACATTTGTGAGACTTCATGCCGTTTTATAAGCTCCTACATGCTGCACTTGTGGTTTTTATAGGCCGAAACGGGGAGCAGGGAAATTTCACTCCGCTCTTCACACACAACAAGGACTTCGGCCAAGTGTGTGTGTATATATAGGTGTGTGTGTGTGTATGTATGTATGTGGGCCTGCAACAGTGTTACTGTGTCAGCACTTGTTTTAAGCTGCAGGGAGGACCAGGTGGGTGGGGTTTACCACATCAGATACGGTCATGTATGTTGATAATCGCAGAAAAGATTGCTAAACTGGCCTTCAGATGCTTGGTTGTCTGAAACTTTTTGGTTCAAACTATAATGCAAACATACAGGCAAGGCAAGTTTATTTATATAGAACATTTCGTACACAAAGGCAATTCAAAGTGCTTTACACAAGGTATATAAGACATTAGATAAATACAGGAAAAGATATATATACAAAAATAAATGTGTATAAGAAAAATAAAGTGTATCAGAAGAGTAGCCCCACCACTAAAAATCAAAACAGCTAGAAAGAGATTTTATTCCAGTCAAAAAGGATTGACGGAGCTCTTTGTTAGGAAAAGAGTTAGGGTTTGACCAATATGGCTTTTGAAGGCTGATACCAATATTTTCAAATTGAATTCGCTAATAGCGGATATTTCATGCCGATATTAAATATATTTATCTTCTTGTCAAAGTGGAAAAGCGTCTGAAACAGCATTTAGACACTAAAGCTCTTCACTGAAACCCAGACTGATGAGATTCTGTTAGGTTTAGCAGCCCCCTAAAATAAAGCTGAAGCTGGAAATATTCATAAAAGTATACGTATGTATAGTCAGACTTTATTTGGATAGTCCAGTGTTGATACTGAACTTTCTATCAACAGCTTCAAGTGATGTAATTGTGTGAAAAGTAGTCTGTAGATATTCAGTGTCGGGGCAAATTTAGGGGTAATGTTAGAGAGGGGGTCGGGTTAGGGTTAGGGTTAGGTCAGGTTTAGGATTACATAATCTGTAGAGATGCACCAAATAGAGTGACACATGTACTTTATGTCACCTGATAGTTGAATATCAACACTGGACTATGCAAATAAAGTGTTACCAAGTACACAACTATAAATGTAAAAGTTTATATTTGATTTATAAAAGATTTTACTAAAAAAATCCATAGAAAAGCAGCCTGAGTGGCTCATATTCAAGTCAAGGTTTCATCCTTACGCTGTACTTTTCCTCTTAAGTAATTCCTTCAAATCGGTCATGTGTTGAACCAAAAAACTTTAACCAAAAACATTTCAGGAGCCAGTTCTACCAGGAAGAGTTTCTGGGAGGAGAACAGCTCTGTGGACACGAACTGAGCAGCAGTTGCTGCTGAGAGATTACACATTTGGCCGCTGTACATCTGTTTTTAAGACGGACTTTGGCAAACAGCTTAGTATTTTTTTTTTTTTTTTCTTATCTTGGAATCAGTCTGAGATGTTTGTTGAAACTCTCTCAGCCAAACTGAGGAAAAACAAAAACTTTCAGGAATAATTGGGATATTCTGTGCAACCAACCACTGTAGTTTAGCTTTAACAGGAATGTGTGAATGTACCCATAAGTCACATGGTTGAATAAATCCTGGACTTGGGCTTTAAAGGTGTGTTTGTTGTTTTCACAGTACAGAACAGTATCAATCAGGATCAGAAACACTTTCTATACTGAGATTTGTCTCAGTTGCATTGGTATAGAGCAGTGATTCTCAACCTTTTTCATATCAAGGACCCTCATTTAGTCCACATTAGAGCCACAGACCCCCATTTGATGAGATTTTATATTTTTATTGTCAGATATGATTTTGTCCAGAATCCCATCACTATCTGTATTGTAGGTAGAGAGATAACAGAGAAACTATGATCAGAACAGTCATTCTTCTACATTCTCTAATGGTGTTAACTTCTTGTAAATTAAATAATGCTGAAGTTTAACAATTCATCAGTTTGCTGGGGGCCCTCTGGAACCCCCTCAAGCACCCCTGGTGGTCCCCGGACCCCACGTTGCGAACAAGTGGTTTAGAGAATATCAACAGCTGCAAGTCGTAAAATAGACAGTCCAGTTTCACTTATATATTTCACTCTGCATATATACACAGTATAAATTAAGTGATTATAATTTTGATGGTTGCAGCTTCACAAAAACTAAGATTTGCTGCTTTTCTCTGTTTCATATCATTATAAAATAAAAACTTTGGGTTTTTTGGCTGCTGGTCAGACGAAGTAAGAAATTTTAAAAATCACTTTGGGCTCTGGGAACTTGTAACGGGCATTTGTCATTATGTTTTACATTTTATAGTCTAAATGATTAATAGATAGGTTATTCAATAATGAAAATAATCGTTGCAGCCCTAATACACTACATTCATCATTCAATATCTATATGCATCCAAGCCATATAGCATCCAGTATGGCTGCAGCTGGAGGAGGCGTAGTGAATTAGAAGATGATTAATGATCACTCTGCATACAGCAGGCGTCTCGGAGAGGGCAATGAGTTCATTACGCTTAAATCTGAGCCTCCCTGGCTTCCGTACAGCGCTGGTGTAGTTGTGGGGGCGAGGTGAGGAAGGTAGCCGGCCGCGGCGTGCCAACGGGCCAACAGCTGCTTCGCATCGAGCCGCTCGGTGATCCTGATCAGACGAGATGGCCGGGCCACGGAACGGGAGCGGATCCTCCAACTTTACGCTCCCTGCATCCAAGCGGACATGATGTCAGTGGAAATATTTACTTGTTTAATGAATGGGTCTTTCTGAGCAGAGATCCCCCTCCTCCCCGGAGCCCGGCGAGGCGGAGACGCGGTCCCGGGACGAGATGCTGCGAGGGGGTTCATGTGCTGTGGAGTTATGAACATGTCACTGCTGGGAAAGGGTCAAAGACACAGCGGCAATACAGTAAAATACACAAAATATTTCTACAGTGTTCTATAGTGAGGAATCTGTTCTGGGTGAGTCATCAAATTGGATTATCTGAGCTGGACTGTAGTTCAGAGTCCTGGTAGCTTTCTGTCCCAGCAGGCAGCTAATTCCAGTTAACTTCCTTCACCTGGTGTCCCAGGTGTAAATCAGATCCTGATTAGACGGCTGGAATGAAAACCAGCAGACAGACTGAGAACCACCGCTGCAGAGGATTTGGTTTGTTAGTAGAGACAGATATGAACACATGAAACAAACAAATCAATGAGTAATTGGGTCAAATTGGATGTAGTTTACCCACCTTTTTATTTGCCCATTTGTTTTACCCTGACATGAATCTTTATAACATGAATTTATACTATACATCTTTCTAAGTAGTATCAAACTGAGGATAAGGCCTTTTAAGGAAAAGAAGCATAAATTAATGCTTTTCTGAAAATCAGTCTGAAAAAGACTGAGAACCACTGCTGCAGTAGATTTGGTTTGTTAGTAGAGACAGATATGAACACATAAGATAAAAAAAATAAATAAATATATTGAGATTGACCAGGGATGTAGCAGTTTATCCAACTTCTTATTTGTGGAATAGAGATACTACATCAGTAGTATTAAACTGATGTATAGAAGCATAAATGAATGCTTTTCTGAAAATCTAAGTGATGATTTTGTTTGTATTGGTGGTTGTTTGCCTCATGATGATCACCTATCCACCTTTTTTATTCACCACTGCATCACTGGTTATGAACGAAAGCAGCCGCAGCGTTGACTTGTGATTTCGAAATCTAGGATCTGAAGCTTGAAATGTACTTTCAAGAAGGAAATATGACTTAAATGACATAACATGTATCATAATAATTGACATACATTTGTAAACCCTTGGTATGTATTTTCAACACGGTCTCACGGCAGTTCGTGAAATAGTCACGAAAATTTAATCCATTGATGGACACGATTTTGCCATTTTTTCGTGAGACTCAGAATGACTTAAAAACAACCTTTTTTTCGTGAAATGAACACGACCTAAAAAACGTTCCTCCACCACGAATTTGAGAACGTAAGTTTAGGCAAATAAAACAACTTGTGTTACGGTTAGGCAACTAAAACAACTTGGTTAAGGTTAGAGAAATGGTTTGGTCATGGTTAAATAAGAAAAATGTTCATTAAAAATTTAAATGTGGCTTACGGTTGAAATGTACTTTGAACACGCTGGGAATCGAACCCCGGTCGTCGGCATCGAAGGCAAACGTATACGCCCATCCACCACTGTTTTATTTCAACGTCACACTACTTCCTGAGTCCCGACTGACAGAAAAAAAACGTTAAAGATACTTCCAAGTTTGAAAGTCATTCTGAGTGTCACGAAAAAAATGGGAAAATCGTGTCCATGTACACGAATCAATAGATTACATTTCGTGACTATTTCACGAACTGCCGTGAGACCGGGTTGGTATTTTAACACTTCCCACGTATCCAAGAAACAACGTTGTAAAGCGTCGTTAATGAACATTTCGCCTACGAAGACGCTCTGTCCTGTAACGCGGTGTGAAGCAGGATAACAGACAGGACAGGGTCTCTTTCTTGCTTCACACAACGTTCCAGCAATGCAATTTTCCTCTTGGTCCTCTGTATTCATTTATAGATCTCATAGATTTATTTATTTTTTTTTGGCCATGTCAGACGTTCCAGATTCCTTCCTAAAGCGGCAGGGAGCAGCTTTAAGAGGCTTTGGCCAGACTGGTGAAGCTCTGGCTCCCGTCACATCCAGCCTCAACTAACGCTGGATCTCATAATGTCATTTTTTATTTCAGGGGGAACATTTCGCCGCTGCGGATTAGCTGGACACCGACGGACACATGTTCAACACCAGACTCGCTCGGTAATTGAGAGATTGCTTGCAGAATTCGGGGCTGTGATTTTTTTTTTCTGGAATTCCATCTATCCCCGCCGTCGAGCCAAGCCTCTGATCTGCTGAATGTGTTTGCTCACAAATGTGCCGCTTGTTTTTTGGAACGCCATATAAACTGAAATATAACAGATTCTTCCACTTGAATAATCAGCAGTTACAATAAACCACATGCTGGCAATCTGGAGACACTTTTCCCTCGTAATGCCCTGCCATAACTGTTCAATCTATTAGACCGCATTATACCATGAGGTCATGTTTTCTGGATTTTGCCTATACACCATGACGTCAAATTTGTTACTGGCATCTGTGTACTGGGTCACAGAGATTATAAAAACATCCATAAACACTTAACGTCCATTAACACCCAACCCTAAAACTAATGCTTTTCACTGGCCGTGTTCCAGTGCAATAACCTGTTTAATACCTGTGTGGATTGTCTATGGAAACATACTGTAAGTACACACTCATAGTACTGGGCAACGAGTACTGACACTACCAGAGGTGAGACCAAGTCAACTTTGCTCGAGTCCCATGTCAGTCGCAAGTCTTGAGGTACAACTCTCAAGTCTAAATGTAGATTACAAGTCAAGTCCAAGTCAAGTCCATGTCATTAATGTCAACTCTCAAGTCTAAATGTAGAACAGCAAGTCAAGTCAGAACAAATCAAGAGTCCAGTATCAATTTAATATCTTAAAGAAAACTAAATATCTAGGACTTTTCAATGCAATATGGTTTTAATAGGATAAAAACTTGGTAAGAGCATCATGAGTTTGATTTCTAGAATCAGTTTCAACTTCAATAAATTCAATCATTCCATACAAATTCAGAAAACAGAATTTAAATTCAGTCGTCCGCTGGAACAAATCTCATCACTTTCAATCTAAGTCATTTACACAAACACAAGATCTCAAGTCAAGACTTTAGAAACCTTTTCAAGTCATCAAAGTACAAGTCAGAGTCAAGTCCCAAGTCACCAGAACCCAAGTCAAGTCAAGTCTCAAGTCTTCTCTTCATGCATCAAGTCAAGTCTCAAACAATTCAAATTGAGACTCGAGTTCCCACCTCTGGATACTATACATTCAAAATCACAATTATTTCACTTTTTATTAACTAACAGTGCTAGTATTTCTGAAATTAAGCCTATATTTCCCATAAATCCTGCTGCTATTTCATTCTTTTGCTGTTCTTATCTGTAAAGCAGCTTTGTTTTTGAAATGCACAATAAAAATAAAGATTATAATAATAATTATTATTATTATTAAAGGTGCTACATGTAGCATTTTTAAACATCAATATATCATTGTCAAATTAACTGTGATACCTTGCTATAATTACTGTAAAAAAAATGAGAGCATGGTGGAGACAATTGGTCTCCCCTATCTGACTCTAGAGCAGAGGTCAGAGGTCAGGTGTCTGTATTGTTTTAACCTTTATTTAAACTTGAGTGTTTGAGTGTGCATGCTGTTTTTCAGCACCACACTCATGCAGTTACAATGCTGACCACAGAGCAGCTCAGGTTTTATTTATTTTTTTTACATTTATTTAAAAGGCAGGTCAATTAAGAACAAATTATTATTTACAATGACAGCCTAGCAAGAGGACAAAAGGCCCTCTAGAAGGCTAAGGGGAACGGGATGACAGTAGAAGGTTTATGTGCTTTGCTCAAGAGCAGCTCAGCAGTAACTGGTCAGTCTGTGTGTGTGTGTGTGTGTGTGTGTGTGTGTGTGTGTTCACTTTCACTCATTTAAACCAGCAACCTTCCAATCACAAAGCAAGCAAACAAGCAAATCTCTACCGACACCAATAGAGCAGGACGGGATTCATTTTGCAGATCACACACAAAAAACAATTATGACATTTCATACAACAATGAAATGATTATTATAGTAACCAAATGTTATTGTTATAGCATATTATACAATAACCAAATGGACATGGATTTATTGTGACATATTTTAACCAAATGGTTATTATGACATATTTTAACCAAATGGTTATTATTATGGAATGTTACATAATAACCAAATGGTTAGAATTACGGCCTATTTAATTGTTTTATTACTTACATGATATCAAAACAGTTGTTTGTGCCATATTATATTATGACCAAATGGTTATCATTAAGACGTAATTTGACCAAATGGTTACTATTATGACATAATAATAACCAAATGGTTATTATGGCACATTCTAAGAAACTGGCTCCACATCCTTAGTTCTGGACAGATCTCAGCATCAAACAAATGGCTGCATGAACGAATGTCCAAATGATACTAAGCTAATACTTAGTTATAATGTATAAAGAATCTTTAGAAATATTCCACATTAGTAAACATATTGCATCAGGAAGCATTTTTGTTGCATTTTCTTATCAGTCGGTGTAAATGATTTGACAGCCGGTGATTTTACAGAGTCTGCCTCTTGTCACCCGAACCTGAACACCGTCAAATAAAAAACACAAAATGCAATAAAAACAATATTTAAATTGTGTCATTTTGTATCGGTGTTGGCAGTGGGTTTTATCAGCCTTTGTTAGGAATGATGCATCGACCTAAACGCTTTTTTCCTAAAGCGCAGCAGCCAGAGCTTCATTAGACGGAGCTCAGTCTGGCACACAGAGCTGCAGACCTCGACGGGGTTTATTGGATTTACCCAAATGTTGCTAATACAAGGTCGAAGTAATGGAAAACAAAAATATGTTTTACAAGCTGCAGAATGCACTGTAGTATACAGTCAGTAGAGTACAGGGACAGTGAAATACATTTGGATGCTTTTTGCTTTAACATGGAGGCCAGTGAAGATCTATATTTTCATCAAAAGCGGAGAATTTTGCCTCTTGTCCATCTTTTAATGTTTCATCTGTCTCCAAGAAGACAGATGAAGTCTTCAGGACTGTGTGGTCCGGTCCTGAGAAGCACAGCACCGGGCCGGGGCACCTGAAGGCCAGAGGAACAGGTTTGTGACCACACTGTCGCTGGTTTGAGTCCCTGGACAAGCTGGGGAAGATGAATGGAGGGAAGAACAGCGCCCTCTTCCTGTTTCTGATGTTAAAAAGCTACATATAGCACCTTTTTTATTTATTTATTTTTTAAGATTATTTTTATTCGACAGTTGAAAGTATAGAGACAGACGGGAAAGATTGGGAGAGAGAGGGATGACATACGACAAAGATCCTGGGTTGGATTTGAACCATTTGGTTAATAATAACCATTTGGATTTGGACATTAATTTAGTCCACATTAGAGCCATGGACCCCCCATTTGATGAGATTTTGTCTCTTGGACCCAAATCTGAGAATATTTGTATCGTCAGATATGATTTAGTCCAGAATCCCATGACTGTCTGTATTGTAGGCAGAGAGATAACAGAGAAACTATGATCAGAACAGTCATTCATCTACATTCTCTAATTGTGTTAACTTCTTGTAAATGAAATAATGCTGAAGTTCAACAATTCATCAATTTGCTGGGGGACCCCCTGGAATCCTCTCAATGACCCCTGGTGGTCCCCGGACCCCACGTTGAGAACCACTACCTTAGACCACCCAGGACGCCCCATGTTGCACCTTTACACTGGCTGCTACAAATTTAAAAGTCCCCTAGTTTGTCTAATGTTTCTTTTTTCAAATAATGCACCAAATCTTTCAAGCCATTTACCACTGCAGTCTGGACGCTCCTCTTTATCTACTGTGCATGTTTTCTGTCTGTTGTAAATTCAACACTGAGCCGCTGAGTATATCTCACAGCCGATGAGTCTCCTGCTGCCTGGTGTGAAGACAGAGAGACGGATCAGGGTTTTAAACAGCAGGACTGCAGCTCCACATAAACTGAGACATAAACCAACTCTCTCCCTCTGCCCCTGCTGGAGAACAACTTCAATAAAAAGTAAACTTTCCATAGAGACCAAACCTCCAAAACAACCTCAGAAACACACTACCTGTAGCAGAGCCGTGTGTTTTGACTGCTCTCTGGGTGACTCACGGCCTACTTGCACTGGAAGGACATTTGCCACATCAGTGTGTGACCACACAGCCCACAAATGGCATGACTGTATTTCAAAACACAGGCTTTTCAAGTAATGCACAAAGCTCAGCATGAACTCACAAATTCCCCATAACTGGCAGGGAAAAGTTTCTCAGTACAACAGGAATGCATGTAAACATTTGATGTGGTGAGATATTTCATATATGGTGCATTTCTCTTAATGTCTCCAGTATATGGATGTATATGTATAAAACTCAACAAGATATATATTACAAAAAAGAATGCATATACAATCTTGCAAAAAACACAGAAGCCCATTCTCTTACAGACTAGTTCACATTAAAAGTACAACAGTCTCTGACAACATTAGAGAGGAACTAAACCCCAATTCCAAATCTGTGTAAAGCCTGACATCTAATGGTAAAAAGCATGCTGCTGAAAAGGCCATCTGCTATTGGCTGATCTTTGGTGCTAGGTGATGTCACCTTCTATAGACTACAACAGGTGGTGACATCACCTGGCACCAAAGATCAGCCAATTAGATGTCAGGATTTCCACAGATTTGTTTTTTTTGTTTGGGGGTTACACAGCTTTTGAGTGTGGAGAGTGAATGATTTCTCTTCACCAACTTCTTTTTCTCATTATTTTCAATGGGAGGGAAACAATGTTGAATGTTTAGGAAAAGAATGCCACACTTCACACAGGTTTTCAGTAGTTACTAAATAATAATAGTTACCAGAGCCAGCGTTTCTACCAAGGCATTTCTTTAGCACTCCAAGCTGTAGAAAACAAACTAAACAAACCCAATAAATAGAATCAATAAATAGAATACATAAAATCATTGTAAGCTTGTAAGAATTTAGATGTTTGGTCCATGTTTCATGGAAATAGTGGATTTGGATATGGACTTTTCTGTTTCTGAGATGCTCAAAGTTGATTTGAACAGCAGAATCAAACTTTTGAGTGTCTGTTTTTCACATCTATGTTTTTACTCCAGTAGGATCAGATCAGATCAGAATCTGTTTTTGACTAGCTAAGGTTTTGAATGGGTCGGACTTTGCAAAGGCAAATAAATTGCAGTGAAATCCTGAGGCCAGGAAGCCACCTGGTGCGAACGTGTGGAAGTGAATGAAAGAGGAGGAGGCTGATGCTGAAGAAGCTACATGCTCTGCAAAGCCTTTCCTTGATAAACAACATGATGAAACGATTTTAACCGTTTCAATCCAAAATGAAATCTCTACCATTTGAAAAAAATGACACTTACTCATACAAACCAATAGCTGGCATGAAAGAAAAACACATTGTGGGTTACTATGAAAACTGAGTCATCTGAAGACCTTTACTCACTGCATAGTTATGCTTCTGAGGACAGAATAATCTGTTTTGGGGGAAATATTGACTTGATGAATTTCCGGAAATAAGATTTTTTCCAGAATGGATATGTAGCATTTCGGAATAAAAATTAGCATTGTAATTGCTCAACAGAACACAGATTCTCCTTTAAAGCCCGTCATCGGTGGATGAGTAAAAGTCTGCCTGGCTGTGTGTGTTTCCAGCTCGCTAATTTTGACCACATGTGGCGCGGGGCGGCCGCCGGACACACAGGCTCAACAATAACGGATGGGATGACGTATCGCTCCTGTCGGACCGACTCGTGTATCTGCAGAAAGTAAATTTTTCACCGCTAAAGAACACGATGCTTTATTTTCCCATTGACTCCCACGTATGTGTTTTAAATTAGATAACTGATTTCCAGCAGGTTTTAAAACGAAATTCACTGATCATATCAGTGCAAGTAAGAAAATGAAAGGAAATTCCGTGTTTTATGTTTTCTTTTTCAGTGACAGGATCAATATGATCAAAAGGAAGACACAAAAGGCTGAGTCAGTGTTTTGAATGTGACTCCCTCTGGGCTGTCACTCTGCAGACTTGGAGCAACAGTTTACCAGATGCCACATTCATGTCTCATATGACAAGTGTTAACACTGTGTTCAACATCTGTATACCGCTACAGTGCAGACAGTTAAGATGGATTACTCTGGTCTATGTTTTAAGGAGACGGACATAGGTGAATTACTTTATTCGACTATTTTATGCTTTAAAAACAAAATCATGGCATTTTCAAATGAAACAAAACATCATTTTTTCTTTGTCTTTAGGAGGCAAACTTAGCCACAACTGCCTTTATTCAGCAGTTACTAAAATGTTTTGCAGTTTGAAGTTTGGTGCTGGTGGTTAGTGTTTGGAAGGTCGCCGGGTTCGAGGCTGGAACCAGCCGGCTGCTCTGGGAGAATGATTCTCCCTGTGGGTGTCAGAGGTCGCAGGTTCAAATCCCCAGTGAGCCCTTAATGAAAAACTGTGGCTCACTTTGTGACCTGCTGCTACACAATTTCCCCTCAGATATCAGTGAAGTTCATCCTGTCATAACAGGAAGACAGGAACTATATATGTGAGCTATCACTCAGCATAGTTTATGCTAAAGTGTTAGCGTGGAGCTACTATCACTCAGCATTGTGTATGCTAAAGTGTTAGCATGGAAACTACTGTCACTCATAGTGTATGCTAAAGTGTTAGCATGGAAGCTACTGTCACTCATAGTGTATGCTAAAGTGTTAGCATGGAAGCTACTGTCACTCATAGTGTATGCTAAAGTGTTAGCATGGAAACTACTGTCACTCATAGTGTATGCTAAAGTTTTAGCATGGAAACTACTGTCACTCAGTGTATGCTTAAGTGTTAGCATGGAAGCTACTGTCACTCAGCATTGTGTATGCTAAAGTGTTAGCATGGAAACTACTGTCACTCATAGTGTATGCTTAAGTGTTAGCATGGAGCCTACTATCACTCAGCATAGTGGATGCTAAAGTGTTAGCATGGAGCCTACTATCACTCAGCATAGTGGATGCTAAAGTGTTAGCATGGAGCATGGGAGCCAATGATCTACTAGGGACACATGGCTGATTTTGGTGTCTATATTCTCGTTACTTAACAGCTAAGTTGACCAACGGGACCATCTCCTAACAACTTGTCTGTATCTCTCTCAGCCTTCCTACTGGTCCTGTAAAGTCCTCCAAATGTCATGTTACTGTCCCAATAAAGAAAAAACTATTGAGCGCTCCTTTTCAAAACAAGTCGATTTCAGCCCAGATAACATAAGAGAAAACATAAAGTACAATCGTGGGCATTCCAGTTTGCTGCCTCACCAACTATAATTATCTCCACATGGAAGCATAATTAATGTCTGAGTGGAGCATCCTGGCCCGGGGCTGATGACTCTTTTAAAAAGCTTCCCGGCAATAAGGCAGAATTTAGTGGAGACCCTTTGACTCCTGTCAGAAGTAAGATATAAGATTTAAGCTGGGCTTTAGCGGTCAACCAGGAAGTTTAGCTCTTACTCTCTGTTTTACTGCAGCATTAGACAAGTCTGAATATAGTATTTTTCTGTTGCAGTTCCTTCTCATTTCCCTCTGATATTTAATATTTTGTCTATCAGAATTGAGCTGTCAGATGTAGTTTTGGTAGATATTTCGATCTTGTTATATTCCCTTATGTGCTTCCATTTTCCCACCGATACTTGCCAAGCACTTTTGGTGATCTGAGGTTTGTTGTTTTATCTCTTGCAAAATCCTGCTGGCTGTGCAAAAGAGCAGAACATCAGAGGGAGTGGGAACTCCTTGGGAAATGCATTTTTTTTTTTTTTCCCATGCATTGATTTTCCTGGTTCCCATTCATACAATTACCCATCCAATCTGGGGATTTAAACTGATGAGCTGACCTTCCACTGATATTTCTTTATCAGGTGCTCGGGAAGAGAACTTCAATAAGAGCCAGACTCTGAGTGTTCGTTTGTGTGTAACACTTTGTGAGATGCACACTGCTTAGGTGAATTACGGTACGCACTGTTCAGGCGGTGCAGAGGAGAAATCCAGTGCGCTCATACACCAGGCAGTACGGTAAATATACTGTATATTATATTATTAAATTTGTAAGTATTTCTTTTCTTTTGTTAATTGATCAACAATTGCAGGCTCTTGGCTTCCTCTTATAATTTCTCTCTCTCTCTCTGTCCATTTTAGATGCTCCCCCTCTCTCTCTCTCCCTCTCTGTCCATTTTAGATTCTCCCTCTCTCTGTCCATTTCAGATGCTCTCTCTCTCTGTCCATTTCAGATGCTCTCTCTCTCTCCATTTCAGATGCTCTCTCTCTCTCTCTCTCTCTCTCTCTCTCTCTCTCTCTCTCTCTCTCTCTCTCTCTCTCTCTCTCTCTCTCTCTCTCTCTCTCTCTCTCTCTCTCTCTCTCTCGACAAGGCTTTCCTTTGATTTTACAGGTCACTAACCAAAAGAGCTGAGAACCAACATACAGGGACATTACTAGGAATCCCCCTAAAACACACACACACACACACAGGTGACCCCAGACCAAAGATCAAAAGCTGATTGGTCGTCTCCCTGCGTTAGAAGCTCAGACTTGTAAAAGCAGGATCCTGTTTTAAAGCAAACCTTTATAGAGTTAATGTATACAATGTTTACAGTGTTGATTCCTCTTCCTTTATGCTGTTAATGTTCTAGTTTTAACGGTGTAATAAAATGTATTCTGTACGATACGTTATGTTATGGTCTCGTTGGCTTTACTGCAAAGTACCTTGTAACTTTGCTTTAAAAAGGTGGAATACAAATATAGGAAGGCCATGTGTGTGTTTTTGTAATTGTTTAAGTGAGTATTTATTTATATAGTGTAGTGCAGCTTTAGGTAATGATGCATGTTGGGCTCCTGTTTGGCTGCCAAGGAACTGCTAATGCAAACATGTTTTTACTATATTTGGTCCCTGTTAAAGAGATGAATTTAATTATATTGAATTAACACTCAAACATTTCAGACTTGAATACCTCTGCTTTGAAAATGTCCCTCCATGACTTTTCCACGACTCACTTTGATTACATTTTCAAAATCATGTAAGGAAATAGCAGATAGAATTATGTTTACCCCCTTCAAATATGACTCCTCACCCCCCAAAATCCTTTGCTCTATTTCTTATATATTCATTCATTTTTCATACGCGCTTATTCGTATTCAGAGGGTGGGGGGGGGTGTGTGTGTGTGTGTGTGTGTGTGGGGTGGGGTGGGGGGGGGGGGGGGCATGCTCTGGACAGGGTGTTTCCCACAGTCCATCACAGGGTGAACACACACAGACAGACAAACACACACTGACATTCATACCTTAGTTATTAGTAATTACACTCCCTAAACTTCCAGATGTTCTGAGATTTGCTCCCACTGTCACTGGTTATTATTTATTTCTTTTATCTATGTTTTAATATTATCCTTACTTACATATTTTGCCTAATGTGCTAATACAGTTTGCTTCTGTGCAATTTTGAGTCTCCAGTCCACCTGACCTGCAGGTCTTTGGACTGTGGGAGGAAACCAGAGGAAACCCACGCAAACATGAGGAGAACATGCCAACGCCACACAGAAAGGACCAGGGCTGAGCTTCAAAGCCAGGACCTTCTTGCTGTTTTGAGTGTTAAATAATTGATTTATTACACTTTTCCCAGAAGACCTCAGGCGGTTCACCTGAGGCCCGGTCCCTCCAGGCTCCAGCCTCCAGCAGACAGACTTTATCTCCTGCATCAGCAGCTAGTAAAGATAACACCGCAGCAAACTGATACTTTAAGTCAAACAGAGCTTTGGCCCAAGCTGTTTAATCCCTAAACCCAAATAATTTTGTACATGAGTGTCTAAACTAGAAAGACAAACTATAAACTGAAAGGATTAAGTGAAGTTTAGCCTGCGAGGCGAGGAGTGAGAGGGAGGAGAGGATCAGTTACTGCTCAGCAAACATTCAGACGTGGGATAGATGTTGATACTCCGGCCTGCAGCAGCGATGACGACGTCTGAATATAGAGCCAACATGAGAGATGAGATGTCGTCCGTCCTGCTACCTGCCTCGTTTGTGAAAGTGGGATATAAATATATTATCTGATATAAGTTCAAAACTGAACCAAAGCTGCTCTAATGCAAATTTTGGAAACACTTTACTTTACAATGGCCTTATTCCAGTATATAAGTCTATTAACCTGTGGAAAAGTACAGTAAGTACACAATATTACTGTGTAATCTCCCTAATACATAATGTACTTACAACGGTGTAACAACACTGTTTTAATGAAGCCATTTGAATGGTGTGTTACTGTTCTAAATACATTATGTATTAGGGAGGATTTTCATCAAGTACCTACACAGTAATACTGTGTACTTACAGTACTTTTCCATAGGTTAATATACAGGTTAATACACCGGAATAAGACCATTGTGAAGTAAAGTGTCACCTGAATTTTTACCATGACAGGCTTAATACCATATTGTTTATTTATTGAGCCTTCACATCATGTAAACTGAAGGAGCTGGACTTGTAAAGACGAACATGTAACCTCGCCACAGAAAGCCAGACCAGGAACCAGGAGAGTTTTTCCTCTACAGTTGATTGACGGAGATCTTGACAGGCTGCGAGGACAGAGGAAAACAATGTGAGCTGTATCACATCAGTCTGAGCGTGCTCTGTTCAGTTTAACCAACACTCCCCCTAAACATTTTTTTTTCTTCAGGTTTCAGCAGCTCTTCCTCTTCCTCCCCGGCGAACAGAGAGGAATGCACTTCAGTCTGAGGCCAGAGCACACAGTCGCTTCAGAGGTAAATCCAGATCAAACTTCAAAGGCTCCTGTAAAAGCAACTGAAGAGTCATAAAAAAAAATAAAAGGGAAAAGAGAAATAAAGTTCGGTCTAAGATGTTATGTTTTCATTTTTTAGGTACCTTCTGTTTAATGATTTCCTCCTGAGAGGCGGTTTAGTGAAGGACTGTGTGTTCGCCACCCACAGAGGTTATGTAACACATCAAAGATATTAACACACTTCATAACGCAGCGTCACATACACAGCTACAGTACAATATACTTACAATATACTGAAATAATTAGATTCTAAAGTTTAAAGTCACTTTATAACAACAATCCCAAATAAATGTGAATATATCATTAAG
Source organism: Centroberyx gerrardi (assembly GCF_048128805.1). Classification (NCBI taxonomy): domain Eukaryota; kingdom Metazoa; phylum Chordata; class Actinopteri; order Beryciformes; family Berycidae; genus Centroberyx; species Centroberyx gerrardi. The sequence continues at coordinate 26,573,197 of NC_136014.1, forward strand.
TAATGTTCATGAATAATTATTTAATGGTTAACTAACAACTAATTAAGTTAATTTACTATCTATTCTACTATATATTACTATCGTACTATCGATCTAATTTACTATCTAACCCTACATTGTTTACTAATTAATAGTGAATTAAATGTACATTATTTAACCTTTGATTAATTACAGGTTAATAAATAAATAAATAATTTATATTATATCTTTTTGATTGTCAACAATTTGTTAGTCAAGTGTTATTATCCAGGTTAAAAACGAATAAATACTAACTACTTAGTTAGGTATTTGCAAATGATTTACACATGATTTGTAAAATATAAATAAGCATTATGTGGGCTGCAATATAAAGTAGGAAACAGATTTCCAGTTGGGTTTCCAGCAGATGTTAAGTATAAAGCAAAAAACAAGCTTCCAGTTGCGGTCTGGCAAACAAATTCCTCTAAAGCCCCAAATTTAGGAATATCTATAGGACAGGATTTTCATAACACATTAAATTTTAACCGAACCAGCAGTGAAACTGTACAAAAAAGGACACTTTCTCAGACCGGTTCTTCCATTCCACGCTCGCAGGCTGGACCAGTTCACTGGATCATTTATGAGGCGATAGAGACGGACGTAAAAGCTAATTGTGATGAAAGTTGTGAAAGTCTGAATGGATCATTTTCCACATAAAACTCCAGTGTGTCTCACAAAGCACTTGAACCAAAGTTACCCACCACAAATATACGTCTGAAATGAAAAAAACAAGAAAACATTGTCTTTGGTTAAAGGAATTACTCTTTAAATTTGAAGCTTTTAAACTCTAAGCATTTCTGTTTTCCAGCGTCGTGAAGAGCGGTCTGGAAGAAGAGTGACTGGCAGCGCGAGTCGGAGCCAGGACTCCTTCCCAGACCGGTTCTGTTACCACACTGTGACATTTACAGATCTCCAGTACTCGCCCCGCTGTGATCCAATCTGAGCGACTGGAGCTTTAGTTCTACAAACATTTCTCAGAAGCAGAGTTGCTCTGGACCTTGTTACCAGCTCCTTTCCAAGAAAAGTAGCTATTTGCTGCTCAAAAAATTGCTAGAAGTCGCCAGATGACGTCATACACTAATTTGCATATCAATATGCTACAGTCCCTGCTTTTAGCGGAGGTACGGGGGTTACGCTGTGTTTGTCTGGATTAGACAAACAAGTAGAGCAAACCAGCATCAGCTGTACCGATTTATTGCCAAATGCTTTGTGATTCAACACATTTACACTGTTCCCCATGGCTAAAGAAAGGCGCTAGATTTGTCGCTAGTCGCTTTTGAGAAATAAAGTCACCAGGGGTCTGAAAACTCACTAGATCTGGTGACAAAGTCGACAAATTGGCAACAGTATGGTGAGATTGTATAACTATAAGTTAGCTAGTTAGCCTAGCTGACCTTCAAGTTCAAACTAGCCTAGAGCTATCTAGGTAAGCTAGTTAGCTAGCTGCTGACCTTGGAACATTATGAATGCCATGGTCAGGAATCAATGCATTGCATTTATATTGATATATTTATAGTTTTGTCAGGTGATATCACACACGACGCCACCAGTCTGATTTTGACAAAACTTGGAATGAAGCATCACGTTAGTTCAGGTACACACAAGTCATCTGCGCCACATCAGCTTATCGTCAGCTGATCTAAACAAACACAAATGATGTTCGAATGAATCTTTAGTATTTAGTATTCATACAATAATGGTTTAAACTTCATGATAAAAGTGTGATGCAACTTGGAGGGATGATGGATCTTGTTTACTGATTGGCCCAAGGGGAACCTGCATCCTTCAAGGGTGACGGCATGTTTACTTGTTTATTTATGCTTTGACCAGAGTTCCTTCTTTGGTGCAGTTATAGCACTTCATTAATCCAGCTGTGTTTTCCCTAGCATTTTTTTCGAATACGTTTGTTGGACGGATCATTTGTCTTAAGCTCCATCAGTTTCAGTGTTGGTTTCTCATTTGTCTGTTCTTAATCACATTAGGGCCATTTAGGAAAGCACTTTGGTTGCTTTTGCAATTCAGCTGGCACCATTGTGGCTGCCTTTAAGTATCCTTTCCTCACCCCTTAACTTTTATTTGGTTAGTTTGATTCATTATCACTTTATTAGGTTGTTTTGGTTTATCCATTAAAAGAATGAACTGAACTGGACTGATGGGACCAGAATACGCTGGATTTAGGCTAATTGCGTCCAATCCTTGAAGTTAAAACCCATGACAGGTAACAGTTTGGAAGGAAGCTGTATTTCACGCTGCAGTAAGTTCAGGGATATGACATCATGGCAGGAAATGAGGATTAACTGCTTCAGAAATGTGTGTATCTAGATTTATGACAATGAAATGAATCCAGAGACCACCTGGTATCAATCGGCACCCCGACCCACTGCTGAAGGTACAGGTGTGGGAACAAAGGCTCATGTAGCTGCAGGCGACAGACGGTACATCAACACTGTCTGATGATCGTCTGCAGGTGACCTGTTCAAGCCTTTCTATTCTTTACAGTATGAAGCATATCATGTTTCTGCAAAGTTGTGATCTACAACTGTTCGTTTTGTTGAAGGGTGGTAAGGAAAGGAAAGGTGGTGATTTCTTTGGCAAGGTTTGCTGAGTTCCTATGCACCGAGACGCCTGAAAATGCAAGTATATCGGTCCTATTCTACGCAAGCTGTGGTGCGGTTTGCTAGGGCTGAGGATGTTATTGTACCAACTACAGGAAACAACACCAAAACTGTTTTTATGGGTAGAAGGAGACGGATGTTGACATCTGATGGCCAGCGGTTCCTCATGCTTGGAAAGCCTAGCAGAGAGCAAACTTGGAGAGTGCAGAGAAGTCCATCGGAAATCTCTAACCTGGCGTGATGACAGGTTATCAAAACTCTGTCCAATAAACAAGCTACTTGTGAGTCCATGTGACTTTTGTTTACAAGCCCTGGTTGGCTAATTGGACACTGTGAACCTAAGGGAAGCAAATACATAAATTCAACAAAGTAAACTCTTCCTCTATGGTTCGGACCAAAGAGAACAAACTGTGAAGTGCCTTGCTCAACAACACTTAAAAGTTGCTGTTGAAAGAGAGGACAGTATTACTCAGTCTCCTCCCTGACACCAGAAACCTTTCAGTTACTCGTCTGCTTCTATAACTTTTAGTCTTCCACCGCCCCTCTGTCTCTGCACAGCTGTGTTCTGCAGCTTTTCTCCACTTTTGTATTCCATCCTGCTGAAAAACCGATTCAAAGATAGTTGTGGTTGTGGACTTGACAGAGCAGTTAATCAGTCTAATCAGCGGCAGAGAAAACTGGGATCTATTTGTTTTGGTGCAAGATGAAGGAGAGGATGGGAGATATAAAGTGATTTATTAGAGGCATAAATTGCTTTGTTTATGAAACTGCTCTCATGTCAACACAACATGGTGTTGTACGCCACAGAGGCTGGGAAATTACCACCAGCTACCAGTCGAACTGTGGTGAATTTTGGCTGTGGTGGGAGGGTTTGTCGACTCTCCTGCTTTGGCAGTTGACCAACAAGGCCGTCAGTTGGATCTGTCAAGGTGTGGCACTCACCATACATACACACACACACACACACACACACACACACACACACACACACACACACACACACACACAGGTGAGTCCAAACTTGATCCTAGACTTCATCATTATAATGGAGAGCAAAGAGCAAGCAAATAATTGCCAGAAATCGATTTGGAAGTCATCCTATAAAAACAAAATCCCATCAGGTGAGCATCAAAGACCAAGCTGATAGTTTGATGACAGACTATCCAGAATTTATCACAAAATTCACCAAATAATATCATGTCAGTAATCAGTCATTTGCTTTACTCGTAAACAGAAATTTTGTCGATGTCGTAAGCTGGCTTGGAAGTTTTGGTGGCAAACGGTTAATTAGATGCAGGGATTTTACCAAACCTTAGGGCAGCGTTTCTCAACCATGTGCACATCGAGGCCCAAGAGTCTGCAGGTTTTCATTCCAGGCAAGACGATTTCACTGATTAGTTCCTCCTCTCTGGTTGATGGTGTGTTAATCAGTGAAATGAGCGGTTTGGTTGTAATGAAAACCTGTTGGACTGTGGCTTATGGTTTAGTGAACTGACCCTCCTGCAATTCTGCTATTCATAACACCATATTTGGTTAGTAAAGCTGTTAAAGTTGCAGTTAAATTCTGGAATCCGTCCGCTACTGTGGCTTCTTGACCTATACTACATAATATCCCTGTACATTTTGTTTTAAATGTCATTATGCAATAGCAACTTTCCTTACATTCCTTCCTACATAACACTTTGCACATACATAAGAAGAACAGCAGGATTCCTACATGGCAAGCTCGCTCACAGTGAAGCCCGATGCCACATAGTAGTCTGAATGTAGGGAACAAATGAATAGAATCAGTGGAAAACAGCAGCCTGGGGTTTTATTTTCCTCAATATGAAAAGAAACTCTACTTTCAAAGGAATCCCTAATGAGGTTGTAAATACACGCATCTGGTATCAAAATGGCCTATTCTTCTAAACTCTGAGAAAAAGGCCGTGCTGAACCCGGATCCTACTGAGAGCACGGCCTGACTGTGCTGCACATAACGCTGTTTTAACTTCTGACAACCTCCAGTGACAACATGTGAAAACAAAACAGCGATTCTGATATTAGATACCGCTACAAAGTGTTTATTGATCGACACGTAAATCAAAACATTTTACGCTCTTTATTTCTCAACAGGGTTTCAATCATGTTACTTTTATATTAATGCCAAATGGCAGAGTGTTCATTTCCGCATGTCATGTCAGTCTGCTTTCGGGTTTTTAATAATTAAATTAGAAAGAAAACAACAAAATAGCCCGTGTTGACTGATAGCTGTATCGAATGTGGCAGTAACATTTGATTAATCAAGGGTGAGTAAACATAAGGTTTTCTTTTGTCAAACAAAGCATGTTGGATATTGGACAAAGCTACGTGGTGACGGTGATATCCGACTCTATTTGGCAGCTTGACTTACGGACCTTATTCCCACAGCGGCCATTTTGAATTTATGTCTCACTCTGGGTGGGAAACTCTACAAAGAAGAGCAAGTCCAGCCCAGCTCTGTCCTGCTGTTGTGTGCCAAGATGGACGTCATACAAATGCTGTGAAACAGTTTTCAAAGATTCCCCACTGAAAAACATATTACTATTAGAAACAAATGGATCTCAAGACTCTGGAGGGATATTGGTTCACATTGTGAGATAATATATCTGGCCCACTATAGCTAGCCAGTGGAAGCTAGCCTATGTTACTAGCTAAACGAGCTAACTTCCTTGCTTCAAGCAGTTGTTGTTGAGATTGCTAGCTAATTTGAAAACTTTTAGGTCTATCTGAAATGGTAATTTATTGGTAATCTTTTTGGTTGAGTTTTCCAACCTCAGTTGTAATAAATTAACAGGTGATTATAATCAAATGACAGCAGCAGCCAATGAGCTATGTATATGGTAAAGCACCGTACTTGTAGGAAATAAATGTGACATCATGGGAATACTATGAGTAGATGAAGAACTGAGCAGTGATAGCCACCATGGCTGAATAGACAAAGAAGTGACGCATTACGTAATTTCAATCAGGAAGACTACTTATCATTCACTCATGCTTTCTCTTTACCCAATCAGAGTTGGTGAACACTTTCCCTCTTTTCCAGAGAACCAATCAGAGTTAGCCGTCACTTCCCTCTCTTTTTCAAAGAGCCAATCGTCTAAGTGACGGGAGTATATACACGTCACCTTCTATGCTATTGTCCTTCTCTCAGATCTATGCCGTATGCTGCTGTCATTCCAGTCGCTGTGCTTACCTTCGTCCCTCCACCACCCTGTCACCACCGATGTCCAGGCTCCAGAGGAACTCCGCAGGCGGGACGTCCTGATTCCTACGTCTATCCCGGATGTACTCCTAACTTCACGAATGGGAGGAGTTCCTCCATGGAGCTTACGCCAAAGTTTACATCTTGTTCTATGTCATGAATAAACTTTTCATTCGAGCATTCATCCTAGTCTCTCCTGATTGAAAAAAGAAACTCAAACTGCATCAACAGAAAATCCAAGCTCCGACCACACTGTTTGACTGACAGGTGATCTGTGGGAAGAGCAGAGCAGAAACACCACAGCGATGAGGTTGAGCAACAAAAATGGCGTGTCTCACATTTAAAGAATTTAGCGGGTGCTCTGATTCATATTAATGAACAAGGAGTGAGCAGAGTTCAAGGACACGGTGCACATTGACTCGAAATGGAGATTGAACCTGTGACATAATTCCTGGGACACGTTCTCTGACCACAAGGCAACTTTGCTTCACATTGTTTATCTTCCCACTGTGGGCTGAATAATATTCTAGTGATCTGAATGTTTTGGAAAAACTCAAGCTTCCCTGAAACCAGAACTGTGATTCCCAGCACCATGGAAAGAGGGGTGGGAGTGGGAAACCCCTGCAAATAATTGGATGCACATTGTAATCTTAATGGTCATGATGTGTAGTTACAGTTGAATGAAATACTTGTCTTGAGTAATTCAAGCATGATTTGATAATAAGCTTAAAGTGGAATATTAATATTTATGACACGATACATGTGTTTTTTAATCTCTGGATCAGAGTCGCATGCAAATAATCACTGATTAATTGTTTCTTCATCTCCAAGGAAAATATTGTTTCATTCTTCGCTCATGATGACTTCAGAAGAGACCAAGGCCTCTCCATACATACGACTAAGGAATATGTTTTATTAACCGTTCGTCTGAGCTCATGGATTCTTAAGCGAAAGTCCTTGTTGAGAATTTTTAGTACCATTTAAGGAAAAATGCAAATAATTCTCTAATACGTTACACCTGACATCAAGCTAACCATTCATATTTCCCTTATATCCCCTTTTACCATTGTGAAACTGATTATAGAGAAATAGGAGGGGAAAATATAAGGCTAGCTTGTTAGCTACATCTGACATTAGCATTTGTTAGCATTAGCCATGCTAGCACAGATTCCCTCTGTCTTAGAACCAGTATAAGCAGACAAAAAAACAATCTTCTAAATTCAAAACTCCAAGGATCTGCTTCATTAACAATAAATTGCTTTTATAAAAACATTATCATCATAAATTAGAATTAAAGTCCAGGAGAATTACACCAAACCATGAAATAATGCTTTCTTTCTTTTACTATAACAAGTGTTTACAGATGTGCTGTCAGTTTTTTTTATTTTTTCGTTTGAAATAACAGTTCCAATCCAATACCTCTTCATCGCTGGTGTGATGATACCTCCAAGTACCGTAAATCCTCTAATATTGGCCCGGGCCTTTATTTACCTCAACTGCAGAGGGTACCAGGCCTTTATTGGAAGCAGGCTTATATTAGAGACAGGCCTTTATTTCTAATTCCCTCTGTTTGATAAGTATATTTGCTCATATTTTAGTACGAAGCCTCCTTGTTTTCTGATCTGCTTCTGTTGGGGTACGTTAGGTAGACCTTTTTTTGTTACTGCAGTGCATTACGATAATTACGGTAATCGACGACGGCACGCTCCAGAGACTTCCGCCGGCTGAGCCGTCTTGTGGCACTTGTACGTTACTACAAACTACAGTTACAAACAGGCATCAGGAGTTTACCGGTATCCACTGTTGTTTGCATGTAAGCTGAAGCTAACTGAAGCTAAGAATAGAATCTATACAGTTATATCATATTGCCGTTTATTTCGATGCATATGCGCGAGCTCAGTCCACCTGACAGCCCTCTGTTCTGTCGGCGGAGAGAGAGACACAGACAAGCATGGAGGTTTCGGCCAGTGCCGATAGCTGGGCGCCAATGTGTTCCCGGTGATCCGGTCGAGATTACGGCGGGGGTCCGGGGCTTGGATCGGGAGGATCAATGCGGGCCGTGGGCGCGGTGGAGAGGACAGCGGCGGAGAGAGGAGACGGACACGGTCCAGCCATATACTAGGTTTTGACCTAGTCTTGTTTCCTTTGTTTTTTTCCCCGGCCTGTATTTGAGGCCGGCCTTTATTTGTTTGTGTCGACCACGCCCCTGGCCATTATCGGAGACCCGGCTTTTAATTGACTACAGGCCACTATTAGAGGATTTACGGTACACCTGCTTCAAGTTCTTAGCAGGCAAACATTATACAGCAACTATTAGACGATCCATCTTTCAGGTTCAGTCAGGCCTCAGCTCAGTTTTTGATTATAAAGAACCTTTTGGGAGGGGTAAATTATATTGCATATGTTGCTGTGCACCATATTTATTGGTTCCAGATGTCAACGTTGTGAATGTGTCGTCTCAGATGTGCGTCTTGGTAACCTGGGGAAATCTCTCTGGACTGGCAGAGAACCAAGGGATGGAATACAAAACTAAGACCAAACAGAGATGTCACTGAAAGGTCAGGTTATTAGTTTAAATCCCCAGGTCGGATGGGAAAACGAACGAGTAAAGCTGTCCCCACCCTTAATAACTACCGTTGAGATGGCCTTGAGCAAGACATTTGACCCCCAGCTGCTGCAGTAGAGCCAGCAGTAGAAGACTGTAGTTCTACTGGGATGCTGCCAGGTGTAAATGTGGGGAACTGTTTCAATGTGAAGAAGGATGTTGCTGAAGAAGACCTCTGGTGCTAAGGAACCCTTACCTGCCTAAATAAAAGTTTAAAAAATGATGTGGGTGAGAGCACATTTATTAACACTGGGTTCTGAAAAATGTCAGAGAGAAATCATGTTGCCACTTGTCAAAAAAAACCAACCCAATCCTTTTCTTGCACTCACAAACATTTCTGGGAGGCAGAAATAATCTGATTGGTTGAGTTAAACCTCAGTGGGCGGAGCCAAAGACCCACAGTTTCTCTGGCTAAGTAACATCAGACTGAAGCTCAGTGAAAAAGACAAGAGGTAAGAGAGGAGGAAGCTAATATTATGAAGCCTAGCGCTCTGCTGCTAACTGAAAAAATACAATCTACCATACTAAGTTATCTAGGTTAGCTAGTTAGCTAGCTGACCTTCAAGTTCAAACTAGCTATACCAGCCTATAGCTATCTAAGTAAGATAGTTAGCTAGCTGCTGACCTTCAACATCATGATGCCATGGACATGAAGGAATGAAAAAAGTAGTAATTACCATTTATATTTTTATTAATATTTTGGCCAGAGTTCCTTCTTTGCTATTCAAGTTTACCAGTTAGCTAACTTGTGCTCAGGAAAAACTGTGGTTGTTTGGCTCCACCCACTGAGATTTAACTCAACCAATGAGATGATTTCTGCCTCTGGCAAATGTTTGCACAACTAAAACTCTGATCTGCTGTCTGTCTCTGCCATAAGGGCAGAATTTCCTGTAATTATTTTGTCCTGGTCTAATATCCATCCTATTGTTTTCTTTCTTCAGCCTTTAAGAATTAAATAGTCAGGAGACTCTTTGGTCCTTCCTAGATTCTTAGTGTGTTTTTTGTCTTTACACCAAACACACCTCTGTTGTAGTAAAAAAGCTGACTACTGCAGGACTGAGCTACGTCTGGCTGGTGTCCAAAAACATGTAAAGACTAAGCAGCAGTAGCTTTTTTTTTTCTTCTTTATGCAATCCTCATGTACAGCCAAGAGATACTAGCTTTTTGATGTGATTTTTTTTAAAAGCATGATCTTTTTATGTGAAGAAATGAAACTGAGTAATTAGTCGACAACAGTAAACGAGGTAGCAAACAAACAAACAAAGGCCAGCATTTACCAGGAATGAGTGAATCAAGGTGTCTAATGTGTTTTGAGTTCTGCTCCTGGCACCAAATGAAAGAGCGTGCCGGTGCAAGCTGTTGAAAGGAGAATTCTTACTTTTTATAGGATGCATTAAATTAATTCAGTTTGTCAGGGTTGGGGTTAGCTGTTTAATTTCTCAGGGAAACAATCCATATTGAATGTGATAACTATTGACAACAGATTGAAACAAAGAAACAAAGGAAAGGTGGTTTTGGATTTATAGCATTGCACTTGATGTTTGCAATGCTGGTACTGTTGGCCAGTAAACATTGATTTAGAGTTTAGTGCTACTCAGTTTTTCTGTAATTGCCTTTGCATCAGTATACAAACAAACGGTTTCATTTTCTGACTTTTTTAATATTCTTCATAGTTCTCCATATAGTAGCATACTAACATAATGTGATACTTTATTGATCCTCACAGGGAAGTTCTCTTTTTCTTGCCCCCAACTTTCACAGGGAGGTCAAAGGTCAGGATCAGCTACACCTAGGGCCGGTAGGGATTCAGACCCTTCAGCAGGGCGGTCTCTTGCCGACACTGGGGTTTGAACTCGGGTATATTTATGTTATGGTATCATATTTCTATCTGTTTCTACCCCAACTACGAGGTAAATATATGTAAAAATGCGACATAACGTCGCCACAGTGAGAACATTCTTAAAATCGACTGGCATCCAAATCACATGTTTGTAGCAAGGAGAGAGAAGATGGAGAAGGGTTGTGAAGCTAACAGACACACATGGAGCGGTTGATCAAAGTGGGACAATAATGCAAGCTGAGTCCCCACTTCTGTCATTCAAATCACATATTTCTGGATCCTCAGTGGACCAAATCTGTTGTCCACATATCTGCGTTGTGGTTTTTTTTTGTCCAGTCATGATGGAAGCTGTGTCCCCGCTAACATACTTGCCTCTCTCTGCTGGTAATATTGGCCAGTTAAGCTGCTAAGTGTGCAGAAGTTTTGCTCTTCCACGTTGTTGATCTTTGACCTCTAGCACCTTAGCAGAAGATACTAGTCGAGTGTGCGGTATAGACTCTAATGTTGGACAGGTAAAAATGCAAAAAGAATAAATTCCAGCAACACTTGGAGTACTGAGAACAAATACTTGTTAGTAAAACCGGTTCGTGGCCTTCGTCAGGGTTTGTCAAGGGTTTACTAAGAAATATACTATACTATAATAATACTAATATCTCAGTACTGCAAGTGTTGCTGGAATTTACCCTTTTACAGTGTTACCTGCCCTTTCCATGCACCTTGCCAGTGGGTGACGTTGTGCCAGAATTACTTTTTGATCCAATGCTGGTTCCTCCGTCATCCCATCATGTGCTTGTGTGGGTTCAAGCCGGTCAGTCCGGCTCATCGCCACACCGGCTCTCTCATCCCTGCAAGCCAAACCGACGAAAAAATCTGTCCAATTACTGACCAAATGAATTCATTCAATAACAATGTAATTTACTATCTGTCCCTGCGGCTATGGGAACATGGCAGACCTCCTTGGCGGTATGACATCATCAATCCCAGACCATGTTGTGGCTGTGTGTGGCTCAGCGGGAAGAGCGGGGTTATGGCTCAGATTCCCACTGGGGTCGCTCGTGCCAAAAATGTATGCAATCATGCATACATTATGTTATGATAAAGATATTGTCAACGCAAAGACATTTGAGGATCTGAGGTTTCCAGGTGGAGGTAATGCATACCTCACATTCTTTTGTTTGTTCTCCTCTTATTATATGAACAAAACACATAAAGTTTAATGGTTCCCTCATGCCTTGGTCTTGCTTTTGGCTTTGTTAGCCTGGTCGGGACATGTTCTTCAGCCCTCCTCCTGACATTAGCCTTGTTTCCATTACCTCCTCAGCCCACGAGGCAACACGGCGTGCCAGTCGTGCCAACCGGATACCACTCAAGAGGCTGTGCAGGCACATCTTACCAAAGCCATGTGCACGTTCTAAACCTCAACAAAAGGCTTCCTGAAAATCCTTCCCTTTTAGATTCTGCGGTTTAAAGTACAAGTAATTTCGCTGAATGAAGATCCTGTGATGAATCAAAGGCATTTTTAATCTCAGACAAACACGAACTGGCAGACGTATCTCCAAGCTGTTCTGCAGTTGAAGCGAAAACATATTGGCATGTGCCCTGACTTGGTAACTGAACACCAGCCCCGCACCTTGTATGGTTATAATTTAGTGTCACACAGGACACTGCTCTTATCTTTACTCTCCTACACTGGGACCAAAAATGGCAGCGTTTTGAATCATGTGGAACTCATAAAAGCACTTCTCTCCTACCTAAAAGCTACAGTAGCTCGGTGTTGAATTTCTCCTGCTCCCTGTGTTGTGGCTATCGCAGGACGATAACATCCATCACTTTCCTTACTTATCTGGGTCAAGCAGAGCAGGCCAGACGTCCTTTTCACCAGCAGTTTCCTCCGGCTCCTCCTGAGGGAACCCCAGGCGCTCCCACACAGGCATGCTGGGAGGTGTAGTCCTTCCAGCGTGTCCTCGGTCTGCCTTGGGGAGGTCAGTCGTACCTGGGATACCCCCAAAAGGAGGTGTCTTTTGCTCCTCATGAGCTCCTCATCCTGTCATGCTGTGGAGAAACCTCATTTTGTCTGTTTTGTGTCTGCCATCTCATTCTTTCTGCCAAACCCAAAGCTTGTGACGATAGGTGAGGATCGGAACGAAGATGGACCGATAAATTGAGCTTTTCCCTTTGTGTCTGACCTTAACAGACAATTGGAAATTACTTGAGGTGTTCTGGTACTGTAAGTGTATTTGAGTTTAGGTTTGAAGTGAGAGTGAGTACAGAGGAAAGTTGGCAGAATTCTGTGTTAAGCTTGTTAGGCCGTTAAGCTTCTGAAGGCGTTGTGGGAATTTCAACTAAACATCAGTAATGGGACGTGTCCAAACTACCCCCCTTCCTCTTCCTCTAATATCCAAACCAGGTTTACATACTGTAGGTGCTCACCCAAGTTAATTAGCTCTTTTGTATTGTTAAATGAGTTACTGAATGAGTAATGTCAAATGTCATGAAAGAGACCCAGTGGCTGGACAGGAAGCAAAGCTGTCCTGCTTTAAAGCTGCACTATAGGCAAGATTTTTTCGGGGGGCATTTTCGCCTTTATTAGACAACTCCAAGAAGAGAGAGACAGGAAAGACTGGAAGAGAGAGAGAGGGGGATGACATGTGACCCCCACTAGGCAAGGTATTTATTTAAAAACCCACCCATCTTCTCAGCCGGCTGCAATAGAGAAGAAAGTCCCATCTTCACTGAGACGCCGTAGATTCACTCTATTTGCCCAAATGGAACAAACCGGGTGTCGGGTACGGACGCTTCGCCAACATGAAGTGACGGATCGAAATTTAAAAACAAACTGTCTCCTAAACAGCAGCAGAGAAAGAGATCTTTTCCTCTCTCTTCTCTTGCAGTTTACTGAGCTTTCCGGTTATTGAAGTTCAAAGTTTTTCCAACAGTTACCTCTCGCTGCCATTTGGGGATGCCAGCATGCAAAAGTTGCCTTGTGCAGCTTTCACTGTGTCGTAAACAAGGCTTTTATTTTATCTCATTTCTTTTTCTCTCGCGGTGTAGTGGCTATCACATCTGCCTCACACATGAAAGGCTGATTCACAAACGGGCAGAGAGATTATTTTCCTCAGAGTGGCAGCAGGCACAGGTTCCGTTCCCACAGCCGGTTGCGGGACGATCTCTCTAACAAACAGACCGTCCCGCAACCGGCTGTGGGAACGGAACCTGTGACTCACAACGGGACGGTCTGTCTCACTGCCATGCCACACACACACCAGGGTCACAAGTCACAGCTGAAGCCTTCGTTCCACAAACCACAGGGTTTGACCGATATGGGTTTTTTGAAGGCCGATGCTGATTCTGATATTTTTAGATTGAAGCCGCTGACAGCTGACATCATGTGCCGACATTCTGCGTATATGATTTTGACCGTTTTCAAGCCAAAAAATTACAAGTATTCAGTGTTTCCTCAAGAGTTTTATTGTTGTCAGGGTGGAAAAGCCTCTGAAACAACATTTAGAACGGTGATTCTCAACTTTTTTCATATCCAGGACCCCTAATTTAGTCCACATTAGAGCCACGGACCCCCATTTGATGAGACTTTGTTTCTCGGACCCAAATCTGACAATATTTTTTATTGTGTGATATGATTTTGTCCAGAATCCCATGACTGTCTGTATTGCAGGTAGAGAGATAACAGAGAAACTATGATCAGAACAGTCATTCTTCTACATTCTCTAACTGTATTAACTTCTTGTAAATGAAATAATGGTGAAGTTTAACAATTCATCGATTTGTTGGGGACCCCCTGGAACCCCCCTAAGGACCCCTGCTGGTCCCCGGACCCCACATCGAGAACCACAGATTTAGACCATCGTGAGACAATAAAACTCTCCACTGAAACACAAACTAATGAAGTTCTTAGGTGGGTTAACAGCTGTTTAAGGCAAAGTAAAGCAGGTTTCATTTCAGGTTTTACAAACCGAAAACTAAGGGCTATTGCTAACTCTAATATCCACCATTTATTTGAAAATAAAAACTGGTGTCTACTCTTACAAAACAACCGCTAGCTTCAAAGTAAAGCATATTACGGGGTACTGTTTAACTTCTGCAACATCTTGAGACATCTGTTTACAAAATAGTCATATTTTAAGGAAAGGATCCTTTTGTGTTTTTGAAAATATCGCCTGGTGAATTTCAGGGAACAGAAGTGTTTTTTTCCAAAATGGATTTATAGCGTTTTTGGAACGAAATCCGTCAGCGAACACCTGCCGCGTTTCTCCTCCTCTATCTGAGCTGAGTGTTAACAGACGACCATCAGATGGATCGTTACGATAGCCGATGCTGCGTGACGCTCTTTCAAAGTTTATCTGTTGTCTTTGGCGTTTGCGATTATTTGCTATTGACCAGGAATAGCCGTCTTAAACTCGCAGGTGTCCCGCCGCTCACCCCGCCTGAACCCCGCTCTTCACACATCTGTCCAGAGAAAACAACGAGAGGAGGAGGAGGGATTTTTTTTTCTTCCTCACAACAGAGCAGGAATCAGACGGCATGCTGGGGAACCGCATTACAGAGCTCCTCTTTCCTCACTTCGCCCTCATTTAGCCGGCTGTGTGTTTAATAGCATAAGTGATGACAGCTGACGTCTAAACAGCTCTTTCATGGTGGATGCCCTTTGGGGAGAGCCGGCCCGGCGCACAGCTGCGAATGCCTAGAGTGCAAGGCCGGCACGAGGGGGGGGGGGGGGGGGGGAGCCTTGATCCTGCAGCAATACTTCACTCCGGTACGACAATTATCATCTTTTACAGCGCTCTTACTTTCGTACGAGTGCGTGGGAGCGAACGCTTCGATGCTCGTTGACCCTGAAGTTTGTGTTCACCACCTGCATCCCTGGTCCCATGTTGCATTTTGGGAGTTCAGCAGACGCTCCACTTCTTGCCGAACGTCTCTCCAGAGAGACTTAACAGTACTGCAACGCCACGGGTCTCCAAGGGAATGATGAATCAGCAAAGTAAGATTAGGAGTTATCCCTCAGATATTATATAATCTCCCAGCAAACATGTAGACGTTGAATATATGTTGATACGCTGGCCTGCATCAGTGATGAAAACCTGTGAAAATATAAAGTCAAAATGAAAGTTGAGTTCATGCATCGTTTTGTGAAATCAGGACCTAAATATCTTCCTGATATCCGTGCAAAACAGTTTCCAAACCTGTTTGAATATTAATTTTTGTTGTGCCATAATATAAAATTGAGAGAATTTTGTGCTTATTTGGGTTGACATTGAATTTGACCGCTTCCTACAGTTCGTTGTCTGTGAAATGATTGCTGAGCTTCATCAATCGTCCAATCTACACACAAATACGAACACAATCACTTAATCAACAGTTACGAAGCAATCATTTAATTATCATGCAACAATAATTAATCCTCCACTAAAGAGTCCAGGATCAATACAAGTAACTGATAGAGAAAACAAGGAAGACGCAGGCGACCTTCACTGTAAACAGATGAGAGGAAAGCAGCCGGAGTGGAAACTTGACTTGGAGCATTCCTCCAGTGTGTTGTGTGTGTGTGTGTGTGAAGGAGCTGTCAATCAAAAAGACAGACTTGGATAAACACAGGTTACAAATGTAAGCTGTCAAAACATTTTGTCTTATAATTTGTCACTCATTTATCCAGCTTGTCATTCTAAGAGAGTTAAACTCATGACAGTAGCGTGCCGAGAGGGAATCATTAAAACATGGTCTCTTCTTCTCTGGAGCCCATCATCAAGTTTTAATTACTTGAGACTTGACTTGATGCATGAAGAGAAGACTTGAGACTTGATTTGGGTTCTGGTGACTTGGGACTTGTACTTTGATGACTTGAAAAGGTTTCTAAAGTCTTGACTTGAGATCTTGTGTTTGTGTAAATGACTTAGATTGAAAGTGATGAGATTTGTTCCAGCGGACGACTGAATTTAAATTCTGTTTTCTGAATTTGTATGGAATGATTGAATTTATTGAAGTTGAAACTGATTATAGAAATCAAACTCATGATGCTCTTACCAAGTTTTTATCCTATTAAAACCATATTGCATTGAAAAGTCCTAGATATTTAGTTTTCTTTAAGATATTAAATTGATACTGGACTCTTGATTTGTTCTGACTTGACTTGCTGTTCTACATTTAGACTTGAGACTTGACTTGGGACTTGTTTTCAGCTTGACCTCCATGCATTTTTGATAATCCAACAGTGTTTGAAAGGTTTTTATAAGATCAAGGATGGTAGAATTTTCTCAACTCATAGAACACCATGTAATCTGAAAATCACCAAAACTGGAGTTACAAGGTTTTCACACAACGGTGATATGTTTGTTTATATTCTATTTTACTGTTTGTGTTATTTTATTTTTGTATTTGTTTCCATGCTTTATCCTATCCTCTCCTGTTACTTCTGCTGCTGCAAAAACCCAATCAATAAAGTTTCCTCTGACCTTATCTAAATTTAAGGACCAGATCTGCTTCCATAATCATGGAGTGTGAAGCTTCAGGTCCCGTTCTTTAAAAGCAGCTGTTACTTTCAACACATCTGTGAGTCTATGGGATATTCTGCTACTTTCTACTTGCTCAGAGACACTTCAGCAGGGAGGAAGCCTGACACTGGACCAGCTGCAGTTTGAGACATGGCACATCAGTGTTTCCCCTGTAACTGGACACACTGGGTCGGCCCGCTGCCAAGAGGAGCGCCCCCTCCACTCCCTGAGAGAATTCATTAGTTTCAGTTTCATTGGACTATTTTAGTGTCACAGAGACTAAATGATGTTTCAGAGGAAGGAAGGAAGGAAGGAAGGAAGGAAGGAAGGAAGGAAGGAAGGAAGGAAGGAAGGAAGGAAGGAAGGAAGGAAGGAAGGAAGGAAGGAAGGAAGGAAGAGTCTGGAGCTAACACTGTTAAATATGTTGCACTGAAAAAAGAAATACAAGAGCTGCTGTCCCTAACTAGACACACACACACACACTTTGAAAAATGATGCATCCATTTTAAAGGTGTAGTTCATTCTTTATTTCTATTCCTTACACTCTGAAAAAAGATGTAATTTTTAACAGTTTTGAGACAACACATATTTGTGTTACTTCAACACAATGTAAAAAATGTTGATACCAGTATATAGTATGTGTTTCAGCAGCAAAAGAATAATGAAGAATAGACTGAAGAAGTACAAACATACAATATAAATTACACAATAAACATAATACAAGCCATAAAATAGAATATAAACAATTTTGAGGTTGTGTAAATATATGCAGCCAACAATTCCAACATTTCAATTAGCCTATGTGGGTTGGAAGTATTGGAAACACTATAGATTATTTTCATATATGGATTTACTTAGAGTTATTACTTGCAGTTGTTACACAGATGTTACTATTACTTCAATATGGATAAAAATGGCGTAAACAGAGCTTGTGTTGCACTATAAACACGTGTGTTGTCCCAGAATGCAATGGAATGGAAAACCAACGCATCCTTTTTAAGAGTCCGTGCCCATCTGTCACTTTCCCTCCTCTGATGTCACTATTTACAAGAAAACCTTTCAAATAACCCAGGATGTCAAGCCAAGTGCGAGTAAATGCATGTGCTGAAATATGCAAATTTGATAATTGCTTTGACTTTGAGACGAGAAAAGCAGAACATGTGGCCGCCTGCTTATCTCTGAGGCCGCAGCGAAAATGGCTTTCTGCCTCAAGATGGTAACAATTCCTGCTATCTTTTAACAGTCTGCACTCCCGACATGAAAACAGAGCCGTGGATTATTTAGCGATCAACGTGACAGGGAGACAATTATCTTTCACAAGAACCTTTTATTCCAGATAATGCAGTTTCTTCAGCTCATGGGCAGATAATTGGAGGAGGTTAACGTATAGCGGCTGATGCAAGGTGCTTTGCTGCTTCAGGCGCAATCATTTCCTCAACATGTTAAAGTCAATGAGGCGTGTCACTCCAAACAGGTTAATTGGCATAATAGCAACATCATGGTTCAGGAAATTGCCATTTACAGTAACTTCCTGCACTGCGGTTACTGCTGAGTATGTAATTTATTCATGATAAACTGCTGTACAGCTGCAGCCATACTGTATGCCATGCTGAATGCACAGTGACTCAATGTTGCATGTAAATACTATGTAGAGTGATATACTGTTTATAGAGGGCTTTCAGGTTACATAATTCACCCTCTGGCGGCCATATTGGAGGATCTCAGCTCTTGAGCAAAAGTGAACAGCTGATTGTTTTACAATTTCCAACAGAATTGAATAGACGTTAATTTTTGACTGGGAACTGGTCATTTCATCACTGATCCATCTGATTGATTTAGTGTTTAGATAATGTCAGCTTGTTAGCTAGCTAACCATAGTATCTGGTCAGCTAACATCACTGTCTTGTTGTTAACACATCTGATTAGCACACTAGCTAACGTATCTAGTAGCAGCTAGCGTTAGCATGTTAACATTAAAGGTCCCATATGGTGTAAAGCAGGACTCCCCTGTCTCTGTGATGATAAAGGAGTTGGATGGTCTATCTAAACATGGTGAAAGTATCAAAACACACCGAGCCTCTAAACGAGCCGTTTGGACTTCCGTAACTTTGTGGCGTCACAAAGGTTCGCTCATTATCATTTTTGTAAGAAATAATAGACTAACAAAGTGTTTTTTTCAAAGCGGTCGAGCGGTCGTCATCGTTTATTACCGGAGAGTTTTCCCTACCTGTAGCCGCCGGGCCGCGGCGTCTCACGTTTCACTCTTGAAACGGTTAGCCAATCGGAACAGAGGCTCGTTAATATTAATGAGCCTTAAAGACACGGCGACAGAAACGGCCTGTTCTTGGTAAGGCTCAGAGAGATGCTGGAAAATGAACGTGGAGAAATGGATTGAGAGTGTTTTTGGTTCATGACACCACACACACAGCTTTGAATGGACCTCAAGACACAAAATAAAACACTGGAAAGTGGAGAATATGGACCTTTAACATCAGTGTCTTTGCTGGCTAGTTAGCTAGCTAACAGTTTGTTCAGGTTAACTGAGCTGACTCTTCTCAAGCTACAACTCAGAGTGTTTTGGAGTAGAGACTAGGGCTAAAGACAAGACAGTTTACTGTGTCACAGTAACCAAATCCACCTTATCACACTATTCACTTTCACTGAGAACGTTACTGAATGGATCTACAGCCACACCACAACAAGCTTTTCCAGCCATCTCTTCTAGCCCAGTTGTTATTAGCCCTTTTTTGCACTCGGCCAATTCTCCAGTCACGGTTGCTAGATTTGTGATGCAGCTGCAAAGCCTTTATATGTAGAATGATGTATAGTCTACTGTCTGTCATCATGCGCTGTTCCTTTGCATTGTATGTGAGATCCTGTTAGTTCCATGTGTCAGTATGGTCTCTGTTAATATGTAAGTTGTCAATATGTTTATGTACAAATGCCAACAAGACAAATTCCTGGAAATTTACTGCACTTGGCGGAGAAAGTGATTCTGGTTGTGATTGTGATTAAACGTTGTGTGCCACATTAGAGTTGTTGCCCCAGTGGACTCTGCTGAATCCAATTTTGTCATGCTCAACATCCTTTTCAAATTAAAGATGTCAGATCAAAGGTCCACTGACAACAGAATGGAAACAGCTGGAAATAAAGGTGGTAAAGAAGCGATTGCAGTGGAGTAAACACTTGAAAACACTAGTCAAGAGGAGGGAGGAGTGCTCCTTTGAAGTTCTCTTAAAAGCACTTCCAAAAGTGCTGTTATTCTTCAAATTTACTCAAATGGTAAGTACTTTTACACATTTAGCAGACACTCTGACTCAGAGTGACAGCAGTATAGAGTAAGCATGAATTCCAAAAAACCCCAAAACAAGCAAAGGACAGGGCAGAACCACAGTGTCCAGACATTATTATCTAGAATTGACCATGAATTGACCAATTACATTTGACCATGTAATGGAAAAGTGACAGGAAAAAATGGCAGATTGGAGTTGTAGTTGGTCAAACATTTTTGCAGGCAGAGACAATCTTATTGGTTGAGTTAAACCTCAATGGGTGGAGCCAAAGAACCTTTTTTTAGCACAAGTTAGCTAGTTGGCGAACTTGAATGTCAAGGAACTCTGGTCAAAATCTAACAAAAAAAAAAAAATATATATATATATGACATGTAAATGGCAGTGACTTTTCATTCATTCATGATCATGGGATTCATCAGCAGCTAGCTAACTAGCTTACCTAGATAGCTATAGACTAGTATAACTATGGAAGGTCAGCTAGGCTAACCAGCTAACTTAGTTTATCTAGATCGCTTATTTTCAGTTAGTTCCAAGAGAGCGAGGCTTCATAATATTAGCCTCGTCCACTATGTGGCTCTTTGGCTCCGCCCACTGAGGTTTAACTCAACCAATCAGATTATTTCTGCCTCCAGAGTAGCTGAAACTCCAATTTGTGAAAAAAAATAAGAGTTACAAGAGCTACAGGTAAGGAGAGAAAAGAAAATATAAACTGCAACATTTGTACTATAATAAGTAACAGCATTCATTGGATTATTCCAACTCACCAACATAATCTGATTAGTTTCAGTTTGTTTTGGAAACCTTTCTGATTGTAGATATCAGATCAAAAGTCCACCGCCAACAGACAAGAACTAGCTGGTACCAGAGGTGGTAACAGCAGAGATTAAATGGAGTAAATACTTAAAAAAAAAAAAAAAGTAAAGTAAAATAAATAGTTTAGAGCAGAACCGGGCCTCTGAGCTGATGGTCGGTTACCTGCCAAACTGGCTGCAAGAGCAGATGAAATGTACCAACATTTGGCTGCAGACTGGTGTTTATTTCCCACGTTCTCTGATAACCTTTTATCAAAATAATATAGAACAGAGGTTCTCAAATGTTTTCGTGTCACGGACCCCAAACAGACTTACAATTGGGCCAGTTTTACTGTTCTTGATTCAATCATTCTTATACATTCTCTAATTGGGATAACTCCCAGTGAATTAAATGTTAGGGAAATTAAATGATTTATTTAAACCTCAAGGGCCGCTGGGAGTCCCTGGGAAGATTCACATCCCAGGATTCACCAGCAATTTTTAGTAATTCATCAACCAAATAGAATTATGGAATAGAATTGGGATAGCCATCTGATGTGTTTTCTGTCCAGCAACTCTGAATGCTGCAACAAGCTAATAAAATGTAAGTTTGGCCGAGTGTTTTGATGATAGCAGTTTCTAGTCGCGGTGCAAAATGCATTCGGTGCACAAGACGACGTCGACGCTGGAGGAGGCCGGTGTCCGCCATGTTGTTCTCCTTCTTCCTGTGTCCAGGCTCTGCTGCTCTCCTGCTGCCTCTCCTCCATGTTTGCTGTTCTCTGCTCTTCTTGTCATCAACATGTGACGTCAAGTCCGTGTCGGGTGGGAAGTGACAGAAAAAACACTTTAAATCCGATCTGAGCGATCCGACTGAGATGCTGTTGGAATCGCATGTCAAACCACCTGAGAATGCGGATTTAATCTGATCTGAAAAAAAATCGCCTTCCATGTAGTTTTTGCATTATCCAAATCTTATCGGAAACACAAAGCAATCATATTTGAGCTGCCCGTCTGAATAACAATAATAATAACTTTATTTATATAGCACCTTTAAAAACAGAGTGTACAAAGTGCTTTTACTGTCAAAATAAAAGCAGTATACTCAAAATGAATTTAAAAAGCAATGGAACAGGATTAGATTCAGAAGGACAGAGGTGGAAAGAGCAACATTCAAGTAAATAGTAGGATAACCGTAAGATAAAATAAAATGAAATTAAGATAAAAATGAAGATAGAAAGACGTCATCACATAAAAGCAAGTCTATAAAAACGGGTTTTAAGAAGTGATTTAAAAGAAACAGAGTTTTGGCTCTCTGCCAGGAAACGAACTTACTGCAACAGCCCAAATTTACCTGCATTTGTCTGATGGCTGCTGGTCATTTCCCACCCTGCTCTAATCCCATTACACTCAATCAGCCGCCCCCCCCCGTCTGATGGTTGAACAGACACGGCCTCCATGTTGTCCAGGTGTGCTGCACATGTTTTTTAGGAAAACCTGAGCACAGACACTTAGTTTGTAATGAGCATCAATCCTAATGATGCTACTGATCTGAAGCAACCAAACGTTACCTTACACCGGATCTGCAGCCGCTTTTCAACATACAGTAAGATACATGTGTGAGTGTGTACGTGTGTCTACATGTGTGTATATGAGTGCATGTGAGTGTGTGTGAGTGTGTGTGTGTGAGTGCAGGACAGTGTGATTTCTTTAGCAAGTGACACTGAAGAATAACACCCTGAAGTCCAGAAAATAGTCGGGGAAGTTGCTATCAATTATGATAATGGCTGCTTTATTTTACAGCTGAATGTTTTATTATGGTGAACAAATCAAACTGATGGCTCCAAAGTTCCTTCAAAGCTGTGATGAATTCCTTCTCAAGAAATATTTTTAGATTTTAGGTGAGATGGTGTTTTTTCTGCCGGTCGAACAGGAGATCCAGCTACTATCAGAAAGGTGGAGCTGGATTTCCTAAACGCATCTTTAGACAAAACTCATTTTCAGTATGCTTTTGGGAAACCCAGCCAAGTCCTGTCCTAATGTTGTAACTGCTACTCATTAAGAGTTGTAATCTAAAATTGAAAGAAAAGCAGATAACTCATTCTAATAAGGGATATGAGGAGAACTGTCAGGTTTGTAGTTAGGACCCAAAAGCGGGAACACACCAGGCAGAGGCAGGGGTAAAAGTTCAAGGGTCTTTACTGAGCCGAAAACCAAAGTCCAAATCCAAGTCAGAACCAGATAATCCAAACAATCCAGGAAACAGTGCAAAAACAGTGATCTGAGGCAGAATCCAGTAGGCAGGCAAAAGGTCATAACAAGTTACGGGCTACAGAAAACCAGGAAACAGGCTGGAACGACACACAGAACTGGCAAAGCCTGACTGACAACACAAGGTATATATACACATCATCTAGCTAACGATAAGTGGAGACAGGTGTGCTTTGATGGGCTGGCAGAAGATGCAGAGGAGGCGGAGACAAGGTGGAACAGGTAAGAGCGGGAAACAGGTAAACCAATGGATGTATGGGAACTGGACACAGACACACAGAGCAGAAAACAAGACAGGCAAAAGGCAAACACAAAATGAACTGAATATGCATAATGAGAAAATCAATGGACCCTCGGCTGGAGTCCTGACAGAGAACAGTATGATGGAAGACGAGTGTCAAATCTACAGAGGGAAGCTAATTTCCTCACTTATTCCCCGTTTCATGTCAAAAAGGAAAGATAACGTTAGAAAGTATGTGAAGAACTTAACTTGCCAATATCTTGCCTGTACAATAATATCACTGAGGAAGGCAAGGCTTGTGTGTCCGTTTAGGAACAAGTGAATAAGGAGAGAGATATTCCACTTCATTTGGGCACTGTTCCATGAATATAGAAAGTAAAATTAGAAAGAAATTAGGTAGTTGTCAGGATAATTGCCTCCATTAAGTTTAGATTTTGACTTTATCTAGCTCCCACTGGGGCCAAAGTAAAAGCCTCAATTAATCCCATTCGTTTTTTCCTGCCATAATAATATAATGATGATGCTAAACTCACTGTTCCATGCGTCTGTTTGAAGGAAGGAACCCAAATTGGATAATTTATTATCTGAATGAACTTTTCCCCCACCAGCTATCATAACGAATATCCAACTGCCAAAACAGTGGAATTACCTTCGATGGAGGATTCTGCAATTTGACAATGTTTTGGCTCTGCAAAGTTTTAGAAATGGAAACCTCTTGGAACATATGTATGTAATACAGTGTCCGGATCTGCTGTGTTTTAAAGCTATTGAATGAAAGACTTCAGAAGATTGTTTTTTTCTCCAAAATAGATATATAACATCTTGGCAGTCATCTTTTTCACATATAAATTGATACACACCTATTCACATCCATTATCAGTCTGTTAATGTTTTCATTTTTTCAACCAAGCACTTAGGTGACCAAGCCAAGAGGAAAGAGCAGAGGAAGCTAATATTATGAAGCCTAGCGCTCTGCTGCTAACTGAAAAAATACAATCTAGTCTAAGTTATCTACGTTAGCTAACGTCACGGTATCCAATTTCGGACAGCAAATGACCAAAAAATCACAATCAGTTATCAATATATTTCATCCTGTACTGTTTTCTTTGAAGTTTCGCATAAATTAACCATCCTCCATCTGTCTTTTTTAAAGTTTAATATCGCTTTTACCTTAACTTGTAATTGATTTTCTTCCAGTCCCTGCAAATGGATGATAGCGCACATATTTTTGAGATTCAAAAGGCGTATCCAATTCCGGAAACTTACTTCAGTCCGTGTCTCCCGATATTAACCCTTCCTGCCCGCTTCTTGTTCTTGACTAAGTTTGTTACTTAATGTTTTTATATGCTTAAATGTGTATAGATATTCATGAAATTTGATACCTAGCTTCTGAAATATATATTTCAGAAGCTAGGTATCAAATTTCATACATTTTAAAAAATTTATGAAAACTGAAAATGTGTGAAACTGAAATTCATACATATGTAAGAATTTTCGTCACTTACCTTTCAGTTGGGAACTCCGTATAAAAATGCTGGTTAAACACCAGAAATTACGCGAGTGACCGAGTGGCTGGAATTGGATACAGTTCCGTTAGTTAGCTAGCTGACCTTCCAAGTTCAAACTAGCCATACAAGCCTATAGCTATCTAGGTAAGCTAGTTAGCTAGTTAGCTAGCCTGTTACCTTCAAAATAAAGAGAAAAAAGTCATTAGCAATTCTATTTTTTCTTTATATTTTGACTAGAGTTCCTTCTTTGCCATCCAAGTTTGCCAGTTAGCTAACTTGCGCTCTAACAAACTGTGGTTCTTTGGCTCCGCCCACTGAGGTTTAACTCAACCAATCAGATTATTTCTGCCCCCAGAGCAGCTCTGCAATGTTTGTAGAACTATAACTACAAACTGCCACATAGAGTACATGACACTGAAATAAAATCAATCACTCATATACATGCTATACAGAAGTCTGTAACTCACCATGTATATAGGATGCTTACACAGGCGTTTGTAGGGATTCTGGGCAGCCTGACAAACTGTGACACTAATCCCTCCGCCCCACAGAGTTTAACATGTAGACTTGTATCTCCTCCTCTCTCTGAAGGTCTCCCTCCAGCTCGTGTTTGTAAAAGTCCTCCCTCCTACGCCCCCCACTCCAGCTCCCTGTATGCTTACAGATGTAGATATTGTAAAGGCTCTACTTTTACTGCCTGCTTGCTGAACTACTACTGCGCTTTTATTTTGAAAGATCAGGTTTTGCTCTCTTTTCAGCAGTCAGAGGTTACAAGGACTGGTGTGGTAACTACAAGGCCAAGAGACACTAGAGTTTTGTGTTACAAAATCATTCGCTTCTATAACGTTCAAGGAAGAATTGTCTGTAGTAGTAACGGAGGATGAACTTCTAACATCTGAACACTGAACATACAGTAAATCATCATGGCTGACGCATTTACCACAAAACTGTATAACTATCACAATTGCAAACAGCAATGCTCTTTCGCCATTTTTACAGATTTTTCTCACCCAAATTGAGATGCAATTATCTCTCTTATTGGTTTGGGAGAAAGTGATATCATATTCAGACTAAAATGGCTTTGCGGCTTTTAAGTGAATGTTTATTATAGCGTTGCTTAATTTGATGATGCTGGTTGCGCCCCTATTAGTTTATGTGAGAAATAACAAAAGGCGTATTAAAGGCATATTAAGAGGCAATAAGAAAAGCCATAACAATTGACAATGTGTGTCTTAACAAGGAAAAACCGTTGACAGTATGTCCTTGTTTCTTTTCCAAATTTAAATCCAGTGTTTCCTTTATTTGCATCTGTTCTGTTGTTGATTGTAACAAACCAGCTTTGTTAAAAGTATTTTTTTAAATAAATTTGACTTCATCTGTTAGTTCTAAAAACAATGGATTCTTATTTGGAAAGAATAACACAAAGCCAAGCTGTTATGAAACCAAATTTTTGTAATGCAAATTTCCAGACAAAAGAACAGAGCAAACAGAAGGGTGGCGGTGCATTTTAATCGAGAACGCAATAAAATGAACCGGCCAGCGAGGATCTGGAAGGAAAAACATCCCAAACCAGAAATTTCTAGTTTAATTTATACTTCAATATAGTTTCAAATATATGAACAGGTTGAGGTGCCTTTGATTTAAGTTATTTAAGTTAAGTTTAAGTTATCTAGGTTAGCTAGTTAGCTAGCTGACCTTCAAGTTCAAACTAGCCATACTAGACTATAGCTATCTAGGTAAGCTAGTTAGCTAGCTGCTGACCTTCAACATCAGGATGCCATGGTCAGGAATGAATAATCATTGCCATTCACATATTTTTTTTATTATATTCGGATCAGAGTTCCCTCATTACCATTCAAGTTTGCCAGTTCCTAAGTTAGCTAACTCTAAAAAGCTGTGTGCCTTGGCTCCGCCCATTAAGGTTTCATTCAACCAATTAGTTTCATTCAATTAGTTTAATTTCTGCATCCAAGAAATGTTTGTATAATTTAAACTCCAATCCGCCAATTTTAGATGCTTTTATCAACAGTGTCATGAGTGCATATATTTTTAGTATTGATGGACCCAGGCAGTGTTAGTGCCATTCTGTCCAGATACACAGGACCACATTCAGTCTGTTTCCCAGCTCTGACCCAGACCGCCTCAGGCAGAAAGTGGTGAAGGCACGGAAACTTGAAAAGATTAAGTTATCTAAAGGGAAGTTGTCAAAATGTCTGGAGCAAAGTGAGACTGAACACTTTGGTAACAGTGAGGTGGAGGCAGGAGGCTGTGTGTGTGTGTGTGTGTGTGTGTGTGTGTGTGTGTGTGTGTGTGTGTGTGTGTGTGTGTGTGTGTGTGTGTGGAGGATGGGGATAATGCCTCAGCTGTTTCAGAGAACAGCAGCCTGGTGGTGGATTCACAGTGGAGGTCTCTTCTAAAATGTTCTGCAGCGTCATGCACCTCAGGCCGGGACTGCACACCACGAACCTGCTGACACCACATGACGCAGCCTTCCTTAAATCCTCTCCTTCAGTGAAATCCGCCACTTCACTGTGTGAGCTGGAGCCTGGAGGAAGGAGGAAGGAGATAGGAGGGAGGAGGAAGGAGGTAGGAGGGAGGAAGGAGGGAGGAGGGAGGAGGAAGGCCGGGCCGACGGCAAGGACCTGAACACAAAGGCTGCGTTCACACTGCAGCTGGAAGCTCTCCAATTCTGATCCAATTTAGTCCAAAAGCAGGTCAGGTGAACTGAAGACTCGACAACTGCCCATAGGAGTGAGCGTGTTTGTGTGTAGTATATTATGTAGTATACGATGTATATGATGTAGCATGTATGTATGTATACTATATAGGTAAACATAATTTGACTTGACTTGATTTTTCCCTCCCATGTGACTCAGATCTGATGTTTTCTAATCAGTGTGAACAGCAAAAAGCTGCATGGAGTCACATTTTTTTTAAATTCCCATCTGGATCACATTGATATGTGCTACAAAATCTGATCCTGAGGCATGAGACCTACATGCGACTTGTAGTTGAACGCTCAAATCCGAGTTCGTCAGCATTACCACAACAATAAGTAAATCACACGTCACTCACCTGAGACAGTTTCACAACAGTGGAAAGAAAGACAGATAGCCGACTTGATTGGGATTTGGGGAGACGCCTCAATTCAGTTGAAATTCAGATTCACGTGTTCAAATACAAGTCTTATGCAGGTGGCATGCCTCGGGATCTGATTTCACAGCACATATCCATGTCCAAATCGAATTGGAATTGAAAAACTGAGACTCCCTGCAGCTTTTAGCTGTTCAAAACATCAGATCTGAGTCACATGTGAGGGAAAAATTAGAATTGGGACACTGTCAGCTCATCTGCTCTGCTGAAGGCAGTGCAGTCTGAACTCCACTGAACTGAACTCCACTGCCTTCATGTTGCACATTCAGCATCTAATGGGCCCTCAAACTCATGTTCTGCTCACTGGGGGAGCCGAGTGATAGTGGGCCGGGTGCAGGAGGTTTTATGGCCCCCCTGCCTGCAGTTATTTGTTGATAACATTAATTTCCATAGTCGTGTGAAGGAAGGGGGAGCCACTGTGTTGGTATGAATCACAGTTTTAATGTGACTGTAATACATACAGTACATTGGAACATTTTTTAGGCAATGTGAATGGATCATTTTGCCAAAAAATTCTAACCAATGATGTTTTCTAACTGTACATTTTTATCAATCCCCTGCCTATAACTGACTGTTAATCAGTTTAATATCTATAGTCGTTTTAAATAAGGGGGCGTGGCCTGTTGCACTCCCTGCACCGACATGCTGCGTCTCCGCTGCCAGGCCTTTAAGAGTTTCGTCACTCAATTGTTATGAATCAAAAGCCCTAAAGGGAAACAAAATTTATTACAGTGACAGCTCAACCACAGACAAGATATGCAAATCCTGCATGTTGTCAAGACTTTGTAAACCTTTGGGCTTTAAAAAAAAAAAACAGTGGCAACACCCTTCTCTCATGAATTTAGACTTTGCACATACTGTAGCTTAAATATGATTTTGATTGCATTTTTGCACATGTGCATTGTTGTGTGGTATTTGTCTGCAACTTTTATGTTTTGTGCCTTTGATGCCAGGCTTCTTTTAAAATGGTTTTAAGTCTCAGTCAGGTCAGACTAACTGGTTAGATAAAAGTTAACATAGGTAGAGAGAAACTGACTGTCATATTTTCTTTCAATCATCTCACTTCAATGCAACTCCACGATTTCAGCACTGGATTTAAAACTCATAAAACAACAACTAGACAGGGATGCTAAGTTGTAGGAAATCATCCAGTCCTGCAGAATAACAACCTAAAAGTCAATTGGGGTGGAATTCCCCTTTAAGCAGTGAACAGAGCCATCCAGACTCGGACTTGCAGCTCTCCAGACAGAAACAGAAACCAGACAGAAACCAGTCAGAGCTGCACACACTCATGCAGAGGGCATCACAAGCCAAATTCAGTCAGTCAGTCAGTCAGTCAGTCAGTCAGTCAGTCAGTCAGTCAACGCTGTAGCAGTTTGACCAAGTTTAAACCAGTCTGTCAGTTTGAGTCACTGTCAAACCCCACAAAGGATACATGCATTCAGAATACACATGAACCCTGGTTATTTTTTACAACACAAACGGATTAATTGCAAGGCAGTAGAATGTAACACACAATTTAAATAAACTCAACCACACCATCAGTTCAATTTTCAAAGGTTATATTAGAGCAAAAAGGGGTAGAAGAAAAGTTCTTTATAATTCAGTCCAGTTCCATATAATTCAGTTCAGTTAATAAAGGAACAAAAATACTCCAGTCCGGGATCTCCAGGTTATCCAACGAACAAAAATCAAAACAAGGAAGTATTCCCAACCACAGTTCAGTTCCGCTAACTCAAAAACAAAAATCCACAAACCCCCAAAGCTTTGGTCAAAGTCAAATCAAATGGTCACTCACGGTTACCGTGGTGATTAATAAGCTGTTGTCGAGTCTCCGGAGACGTTTGGCTGTCTGATCCTCGACGGATTTCCTTAGGAAGAGATGAGATGATGCGCTTCATCAGATGGCCTCTAGAGGACGTTTTTGACTGTGAGATGCAGTGTTTCCCATACAGAGGCACAGAATCAAAAGTTGGTCAGTGTATAGAAATGGATCTAAATGGATCTCTAATGCGCCTGATGTCGCATCACATCATGTCTGTAATGTGGAGATGAAGACTCCGACTCCAACTGGGACTGCAGATGGAAATTAGCAAATAGCTATAATCTGGTGCAAAGCATCTTTTCACTTTTCTAAGAGACTAAGAGACAGCAGACCAGCAGACTGAACTCAGTCCACAGAGTGAAACTTCACATTTCACAGTAACGGGGATTTGCAGACAGCAACTCGTCTTTGCTGCCCTACAGACTTTAACGGTAGGTGACGTCATCTTGTGGTATTTAAGCAACGTTAGTGGAATTAGGTAATTTAACCAGTCGCAGTGCTTCAGTGCATAGAACACATGCCGTGGGTCTGTACAGGATCTGTGCTTGTTTGATTTTAAGTAGTGTGCGGATTCCTTGCCTTATCTTATTAAGTCTCTACTAATTGGAACCTATGCACCTGCTGCCAATCACTCTGCAGGACTGACCATAGGTGCAACAGCTCCCTGTTGGATCACCCAGGATCTGCCCTGGGTCTCAGTTCTCTGGAGGATACAGCGGGTTCATCCCTCTTCTTCCCTCCCAGCGCTCTCCGCTCCGTGCCCCACAGCTGTGGAAAATAAAGATAACCAGTTTCATTTGTCAGCACAAGTTTAAACAGCAGTAGCCGGAGCTGATGAAGTGCTTGGAAGCGGCGGGGCGGCGTGCAGAAACTGAATCATCTGAGGTCAGAGCTAACAGCACAGAGCAGAGGCAGAGACATGCTGCAGGTGAACAGTCAGGAGGAAAGGTGCAGAGTTGTAGCTTTTGATTTTTCTGAGAGTATAGAGGAAGAAACTGGGACAGTGTGCAAGAATTCTCTACTGCTTTTAGGGGGATTTAATTAGGAATTTTACAGCTTCAACAGCCATATTCCACATTAGCCGGGTTTGCGAATTACAGCATGATGTATCGAATTAGAAAAGCTGAATGGAAACAGCGAGATTTGATAGGCTGACATTCCTTCACTGCAAAAAAAACGTCCATCTTAACAAGTCACTTAGTCTCATATTCAGCCTTCAGATCTTATTTTTCTTAAAGCAAGAGAAACATTCTGCAGTGAGGAGAGATAACTCCACTTGTCTCCAATGCAGCTTCACTTCTAGAAATGAGACTGACGATAACTGATGAGAAAATGACTCTTGATTCTACTAAATTCTTCAAACAAGTTGATTTGCATTGGAAACAAGTGAAATTATCAAACCACACTGGCAGATTTTCCCACTTTTTGTGAGGAAAATTACAATTTTAGGACTCAATTTACAGACTAAATGACTTGTTAAGATGGAGATCGTTTGCAGTGTTCAACAGTGCAAAACAGCTTTTACGCTCGCTTGAAATGGAAAATGTTGTAGTCAATATAGAAATTATGCTAATTAGTGATAGAAACACACTTATCAAACAAATAACGACGTAAGCTTGTGATGATGGGCTTGATGAACGGCTTCAGAAGTGGCTTTGGACTTTTTGACATGCTGTCTGTCCACCGCAACCTCCTAGAAACATCAGACCTGCTGTCACTCTCATGTGTAAGATGACTTGCAATATTATGACTATTAGTTGGTGTAATATTACCGAGTCATACTCTTTGTTTTCCTCTCCAGACGAAAGCTTGAAACCCCGTCTGGCCGACATCAGCCGACACAAACAGAGCAGCGGCAGCTTGCCCGCTGCTAATCAACACTAATCAACTCTTGACAGATTTGTTCCATTTTTCTTGTGGATGTGGGTTTTCCTCTACATTCACTAAACCTGTCATGTTTTTCACGGTGGAAAAAAAGACCTAACCTCTCCCCCAATCAGCCGCTCCGCTCGGCCGCTCGGCCCGCTGACGCTCCGGTGATGTCATCGCAGATGCTGAGCGGAGCCAGAGAGCAGTGACGCATTTTCATTTTCATCCTGACAACCGGGGGAAACATTTATCCATTAAGGGAAATGGTGAGTAGTTTTTTTTTTTTTTTTTTTTTTTTTGATGTTTGGACGCCGCCGAGGAATTCGTCACCGATCAACAATCTCTGCTTATGTAATAACTGGCGATCCAAGATGCTGCAGGGTGAGAGTGGCTCTGTGGCTTCTTCTGTAGTAAGGGAGACTCATACAGGGTGGCTGTTTGCCTGTAGTGCTGCGTTAGGTAAAGAGGTAGCTTTCTAAATGTGTAGCCCTGTACCCAGCACACACACACACACACACACACACACACACACACACACTGTTCTCCCTGCTTGTTTCAAGCCGCCTCGCTGCGCTCCAGACAGGAATCACTGGCACTCCGTCGTTTGGGGCGAAAGTTGTTCGTTCTGACTGATGACCTCTTTGGAGATATTGCCTTTCCAGACGCGGTCGCCCGGAGGTGAAATGCGGTAGTGGAAAAATATCCCCCCCCGTCCTCCTCCTCCTCCCCCCGTCCTCCTCCTCCCCCTCCCCCTCCCCCTCCCCCTCCCCCTCAGCTCATCTGCGCTGCTGCTGCTGCCTGTCAGATTGTTTCTCTCCTCCGTGCAGCGAGGAGGGAGTCGGGTTCTAGGTTGAGGAACTGATGGAAAATGATATCACTGTGGACCACTACCCATCAGCCCCTCACTCCGACCCCACCCCTCTCTCTGTCTCTCTCTCTCTCTCTCTCTCGTTCTCTCTCTCTCTCTCTCCACACGGTGAGAGAGAGCTATGCTGACCCCTAATGGCAGCCGGAGGATCAATCTAACTGATAGGAAGTTTCCTTCCAAAGTGAGACGTCCACAGGTAGAAAAATGTGACACCTACCAGAGGTGTGATCAAGTTAACTTTGCTCAAGTCCAACGTCAGGCTCAAGTCTTGAGGCACAAGTCTCAAATCAAGTCCCAAGTCTAAATGTAGATTACCAAGTCAAGTCCAAGTCAAGTCCATGTCATTAATGTCAAGTCTCAAGTCTAAATGTAGAACAGCAAGTCAAGTCAGAACAAATCAAGAGTCCAGTATCAATTTAATATCTTAAAGAAAACTAAATATCTAGGACTTTTCAATGCAATATGGTTTTAATAGGATAAAAACTTGGTAAGAGCATCATGAGTTTGATTTCTAGAATCAGTTTCAACTTCAATAAATTCAATCATTCCATACAAATTCAGAAAACAGAATTTAAATTCAGTCGTCCGCTGGAACAAATCTCATCACTTTCAATCTAAGTCATTTACACAAACACAAGATCTCAAGTCAAGACTTTAGAAACCTTTTCAAGTCATCAAAGTACAAGTCAGAGTCGAGTCCCAAGTCACCAGAACCCAAGTCAAGTCAAGTCTCAAGTCTTCTCTTCATGCATCAAGTCGAGTCTCAAGCTATTAAAACTGTGACTCGAGTCCAAGTCTCCACCTCTGACACCGACTCATATGAAACAATTGATAAGACAACAGAACAGTAGGTAGGAGGCAGCTAGGATTAATCAGTGATGTTGAGGTAAAAGGAGGCTAAACTATGAGTCAGCTGAAACAACAACCAGTAATGTAAACAACAACAAACTATACTGTATATTCTGATAAATGTTAATTTCTGTTTTCTGGAAAAGACGCTATGTTCATGAAGCTCGTATCAAAAGAGCTCCTCCTGCTCCCACCAGAAAGTAAAAAATAACAATGAGGTAGAGTATGTTGAATACACATGAATGAGACATTATGAGTCGACAGTTTGAGTTATTATCCAAATTATGAACTGTCCACAGATTTTAAAAAGTCCTTTTGCTTTCCTTTGATGGTGAGTGCCAGTTTCTCCCCAGCCAAACACTAACAGAGGTTTTTCAGCCACTGGCTCGCCGTATAACGGATATTATTAATTTAGAATATAAAGTTATTTTTCTCAAACGAATGAAACTGAGCTCGGTCGGTTTCACCCTCCGCCGTCTCCCTGGCTTTCGTACCGGAGCGACGGACCACAATGCAAGCGGGGATAGCTTGATTAACTTTGGCGTTCGTCGTAATGAAAGCCGAGTCTCTGATAATAACGGAGCGCACGGCGTTCCAAACCAGTAGCAGAACCATTTATTTTGGATGAGTGGACCTCACAGTCCTCGGAGTCCAGTAACACACACACACACACACACACACACACACACACACACAGCCAGCCATGACTCATTAACGGCTCCCTGCTGATTTGCCACGTTGCCGTGGTTCTGCAGAAGCCTGGGTTTGGAGGAAAAGCATTAACATCGTCAATTAAAGACCAGCGTCAGCCTCGTTAGCGGTATGCTGTGCCGTGTGGACGACGAGTTCGGCTGCGTTCACACCGATCACGTTTATTCAAACTCTGCAGTGTTTCCTCCTTTTAGTTCGGTCGGTTTGTCCAGGTGAGAACGATGACCTTTGAACTCCAATAACGGCACAGAGAGTCTCGGTCCTCTAACAAGAGAACTGCAGGAAACCACCCCAAAACACAAGGGATTATGGGTAGAAGGAGACAGATGCGGTTCCTCATGCTTGGAAAGTATGAAGTCTGGACTGATGCTCATATTCAGCTATTTCTTCATGTGTTCTGAACTGGTATGAACACCACAGAAGAAGAGACAGACAAGTCCGTCATGTTAGATAAAGTTACAGATTTGTTTTGACTCTCTTTTTGCTTGCTTGCTTTTATTGTTTTTATCATTTGTTTCTTGTACTTTTGCCTGTGTACTCTGTAAAGCACGTTGGGTTGCCTTTGGGTATGAAATGTGCTATATAAATAAATTTGCCTTGCCTTGCCTACTTGTGAGTCATGTGACTTTTGTTTACAAGCCCTGGTTCACTTGTGTAAACCTAAACAAACCAAATACAACAAATTCAACAAAGTCAAGTTCCCCACTCTGGTTCAGACCAAGGAAAACAAACAGTATCCCAGGGTGACGGCTCAGCTGGATGCCTGGGTGTTGCCGGGATCAGACCTTTGACCTCTGGGTGACCTCTGGGTCGGACTCTCCACAGTGAGTCCTCAGTGCTTCCACCTCTGACCTCTGACCCTGCAGACGTGTCGAGGCGTCAGCGGACAAACGAGGAGCGTCAGTCAAAAACAGGTTGAGAAATGTGACACCTACCAAAATGATTGATGATATTAAATAGTGAATACTTAATATTATCGATGTTACTGTTATCTCAATATTTTAGTACTTTTACACGTATTCCTTTCACCATGTGGGTTTGTATGACATCATACACTATTCTTAAATCTTAAAAAGTTACTTAGTCTCATATTCAGTCTTAAAATCTTGTCTTCTATTCAGTCGTAACATCTTACTATTCTAGTGAGATAATTCTTCTTGCCAAATTTCCAAAACAGTTTCCAGAGGTGACTTGAGACTTGACTTGATGCATGAAGAGAAGACTTGAGACTTGACTTGACTTGGGTTCTGGTGACTTGGGACTTGACTCTGACTTGTACTTTGATGACTTGAAAAGGTTTCTAAAGTCTTGACTTGAGATCTTGTGTTTGTGTAAATGACTTAGATTGAAAGTGATGAGATTTGTTCCAGCGGACGACTGAATTTAAATTCTGTTTTCTGAATTTGTATGGAATGATTGAATTTATTGAAGTTGAAACTGATTATAGACATCAAACTCATGATGCTCTTACCAAGTTTTTATCCTATTAAAACCATATTGCATTGAAAAGTCCTAGATATTTAGTTTTCTTTAAGATATTAAATTGATACTGGACTCTTGATTTGTTCTGACTTGACTTGCTGTTCTACATTTAGACTTGAGACTTGACATTAATGACATGGACTTGACTTGGTAATCTACATTTAGACTTGGGACTTGACTTGAGACTTGTGCCTCAAGACTTGAGACTGACTTGGGACTCGAGCAAAGTTGACTTGGTCACATCTCTGACAGTTTCTCTTCACGTTAATCTGAAATTTTCAAGAAAGCGAGTGTAAACATCTTGAAACAAAGCAGGATGAGGCAGATCTCTGCACTCGGACCCAGAAAACGACACTTCACTCAGGAAAATATTTCAAACAAGTTGATTTACATTGGAAACAAGTTAAAGTCACACTCCATTAGATTTTTCTCATTTTAATAAAATAAGAGTTTAAGATTCAAAACTAGATTAACTCTGGAAAGCTGGATTTTGAAAACAGGCGAAGACGCCAAGAGAGCCGACAGCGTCACATCCTCCGTCTGCACACACAGACATCTAATAATACAAGGAAAATTAAAAAACAATAAAAATAAAAGGAAATGAAAGCTCATGCTGTAAAACTATCTTTGAAATCTATCCTTGGAATAAGTGAAATTTATTTATACAGTGACTTAAACACAAAATACAAAGTGCTTCACAAGATTAAAAGAGAAAGAAAACAATCTAAACAGACAAAAAAAAACAAACCCAAACACATTTCAGAAAAGCAGATAAAACACAACAGGCCAGCGAGGGAAAGTGGGTCTTTAACTGATTTTGGCAACAGATGATAAAGAATAAAAACAACACGACCAAATCTGTGTCGGCTTTTTCAGTTCTAAAATATGATCTTGGGAAAACATACATATACAGAGAGGAGAAATACATCCATTACTTAGTTGTATAACATGATAAAGGCTCATCGCCAAAAGCCAAAAAAGGAACTAAGCTCTTAAATGATAAACAGTAATGGCAGTGTATTATCTCTACTATCTCTGTCCCAACACACACCTCTTCCCTCACACACACACACACACACACACACACACACACCTACCTCTTCCCTGCACCATGTGGTTGGGTCCAGTGACGCCATAGGCTGCGAGTTCATTTAAAGGGGAGGAAGGTTCGGTCGAGTCGCATCTGATTTTTACTCCCAGCATTCCCCACATTCCTCTGCAGGAGGAGGGGGGGAGGGGTGGGGTGGGGGGGTGGGGGGGGGGTACGGCGCTCCCCCCCCCCCCCCCCCCCCCCTCTGCCACGTTGCTGATTACCACACAAGGTTATCACCCGACCCAAATAGTCCAAAACTGTTTCCACAGCCTGAAGTAAAG
This sequence comes from Centroberyx gerrardi, assembly GCF_048128805.1. Lineage (NCBI taxonomy): Eukaryota > Metazoa > Chordata > Actinopteri > Beryciformes > Berycidae > Centroberyx > Centroberyx gerrardi. Next base: position 26,610,236 of record NC_136014.1, read on the forward strand.
ACTTTAGGGCTGTAGTTCATATTCTTCTTTCTTCTTCTCTTCTTTTTATTTTATTTCCCACTGCTTCATCGCTCTATGGGCGGCATGGCTCTGACCTTTGACCTCCTCACTACTGTATTGGTCGCTTATAATGCTGGTGATCTAGGAATTGAAGCTTATTCTACTCTTGTACTCATTGCATGTCAGCCTAAAAGTAAATGCAGGTTCTATTTTAAATATATAGTAAGTCCATATGAATGAACAGGTGCAACACGCATTAAACCTCATTCAAATCTGTTCCTTTTTGTGGTATTAAAGTGGTAATCTGACAGATATGTGGTTTTATTTTCTTCAGTCTCCATCTTTGTCCCTCAGCCTCATTTCTGTGGTGTTTCTGCACTGCTCTTCCCACAGATCACCTGTCAATCAAACAGTGTGGGGGGCGGAGCTTGGATTTCCTGTTGCTGCAGTTTGAGTTTCTCTTTTCTCTGTCTGTTCAGTCATGGTGGCTATCGCTGCTCATGCTAACTACCCAGTTCTTCTTCTTCTGTTGATTCCAAACAAACCAGAAATGTAAAACGCATCACTTCCTGTGCAGCAGAGGATTTTTCCCAGGAAAGAGCAACCACATAGTCTCACAAAATGAGAGAATTGAGCACTGAAGCGCAGATTACATGTTGAGAACACAAATCCAGTTCAGATCAGATTCCTCCAGCAGTAAAGGATTCTGGTCCAACAGCAGGAACTGGACTGGACATTTCCACCTCATGAGAAGGTTAGCTAACGCTTCAGTTTAGCAGCTGAAACAGTTAGCTTCAGGTTAGCTTCAGGTTTTGCTCATGGTTCAATAAAAAACTTGAGTTGATAGTTGAACCATCCGACCTCCACACCCTGACTGTCCACCATCAAACTACTTCCTGTTTCTAGTCTTGTCTCCTCCGGCTGATCCTCCTGCTGGAAACACATATTTCTCTTCTTTTTTGTGCACAGAGCAAATTATTTGCACTTTAAGACATCATACTCATTTCACTAAACAGCAAATGTGAAAGCTTTCATTAAGCTATTGTGTTATATGAGTCGGCAATATAGAGTATCAAAATGGATATTTATCTACATGAAAAGCTTGTGGAGTGTTCAGTTTCAAATGCTTTTATTGTGAAGCATCATCTTTCATACAGAAAAAGGACACTCCACATGCTTCTTTCATGTATAAACAAACCCAAAAACAATACCAACCTCAGGCACCTAACATACATTCATAACACGGACGTACTTTATACCCAGAGTACAACATCGATTTACAACAAAAGAAACCTCAAATAAAGATACATTCATCCATAAATCTTGTGGATTATTACTTTGAAATCTTTGAAGTCAAAAGACCTTGAACCGTTTCCCATTCATCCCCTCTGGAAAGTGGATGGAAAAGGTTGCTGCTCACCAAGAGGCTGGAAGTCTGGACAGAGTGATGACAGTAAGTAATTAGGTGACAACACTATCCTGTTTACCCAAATTCAACTGGATTGTTTTCCGTCGCCGGTAGCAAAACTCATGCGCTTTGTGAAAGATTTGATAAGTTCACGACTTTGAAAGATTCTTCTTGATGAACATCTGTGTGCTGGCCGTGAGCCGTTCCAAAAAACCTCTTCCAAGCCGCCGCCGTCTTCTTCTTCTTCTTCTTCTTCTTCTTCTCTGGTTACAGACGCCTGATGAAACGTCTGACGTCTGAGTCTGTCCAGCAGGCAGTCAGACGTTCATTTTGCAGTTTTCTCTCTTACATTTTAGCCATTTACGCGATGCTCTTATCGGGATCGACCTGGAATGAGTGCAATAGTAGAATAAGAATAAATTCCTGGATAAGAAGAACAAGGGTCAAAGGTGTCCAAAAAATAGACACAAGATCAATCAGTTCATGTAATAAACCTTCCTGTGTCCCTACAGACCCTTTACCCAAAGAAAGCTAGAATTGGAAGAGAAGGAATTAAGAGTGACAGTAATGAATAAAAATAAGATATTAGTTCATCTAAAAGGCAGGAATTACAACGCACACTTAGAGTTACTGTTGGATCATTGAAGCTTGGGCTGAACTGGTGATCACAACACTGAATTGGTCGAGTCTTGGAGTGAAAAATGTCAGACTTGTGTTAAGCAAGACTTAATCTCCCGCTATGAATCATCTCTGAGACTTCCTTGTTTGACTGTCACATATTTCAACATGAAGCAGCGTAGCTCATAAAAGACAGAACGTTCCTGCAGGACTCGCCTTCTCCTCCTCCCAGCCTCGTTCAGTTTATATAATCTGGTGGCTGGAGGGCAGGAATTCCTGAAGCGAAGACTCCACTCATCCCTCCATCCAAACGGCCACAAACGACAAACTGACTCCGACCTTTGGACAACCTCCTCCCCTCCCTCTCTACACGCTGATCCTTTCTGCTGCACTGCGAAAAAAAATGTCCATATTAAGGCGCGGTCAGACTGGATTGGTCAGACTGGATTGGTCAGACTGGATTGATCAAACTGGATTGATCAGACTGGATTGGTCAGACTGGATTGATCAGACTGGATTGGTCAGACTGGATCGGTCAGACTGGATCGATCAGACTTGATCGGTCTGACTGGATCGATCAGACTGGATAGGTCAGACTGGATCGGTCAGACTGGATCGGTCAGACTGGATCGGTCAGACTGGATCGGTCTGACTGGATCGATCAGACTGGATAGGTCAGACTGGATCGGTCAGACTGGATCGGTCTGACTGGATCGGTCTGACTGGATCGGTCTGACTGGATCGGTCAGACTGGATCGGTCTGACTGGATCGGTCAGACTGGATCGGTCTGACTGGATCGGTCTGACTGGATCGGTCAGACTGGATCGATCAGACTGGATCGATCAGACTGGATCGATCAGACTGGATCGGTCAGACACCAAATTGTGTGAAATTTTGCTTCACCTCTAGTTCCCTTCCATTGAAAACCACTCGAGAGGCAAATAAAAACACATCCTTTCCAGTTGTGAAGAAATGTTGCTCCTTCATGTTTGTGCACGAGTTCATGTGTGATGAACTCCAATCCGACCGGCCAATAGAAATACTGCTTTATACTTTAGCTTTATATCAGTGCTTGTTTTATACAACACTGTGTAGCAGAGAACAAAAATAAGCAAAGAAGAGATGCAGCGTTGCTTCAGTCAGTCTGAGGCAGACTAGATGGGACATTTATGCATATTATGATTTGATAGATGTTTTTAAGCTACAGTGACACTAGCTAATTAGCTATTCGTGCTGTCCTCAAATTTTGAAATGCAAATGAAGCCAAAAGCTTGAAGTTTTTGGTTCTCGTTGAACAAAATCAGATGTGCCAGAGATCTGACAATGTTGTCGCAATCCCAAAGTAAGTCACAGATTGCGGAATTTGCCTTTTAAATTCTGATTTTTCTTGAATAAAGTGAAGAGATCTGTGAGACAGTGTCACTTGTTTCTAATGTAGCTCAATGTAGTTTTCAGGAACTTTCTTGAAACAAGTGGAGTGACCTGCTTCAATTAAAGACACTGTCACAGAATATTCAAATAATATAAAAACACCTTTGAAAACAAGTGAAATTGTTTTACTCTTTCGGGGATTTTGTTTCACTTGCTAGGGTTTGGGTTAGAAGAATAAGATTTAGAAGAACAGCCTTATTTTCAAACTCTGCATTTCTGTATTTTACATCATGGGTCTCGGACGGGGTTTTCAGACCCCGGGGCGGTGAAGCCAGTAAATCAGTGAAAACATGGAAACGTAGCTGTTACATGTTACAGCGGTGAGCTTCGTCTTCTGCAGCTCTTCCACTTGTCCACATGGCCTCCGTCCCAGAAAACAGTCAGCTGCACTTCAACACAAATCAAGTCAGAGTTACTTTATGGCAGTGCGAGACAAATCAAGTCGAGACAAATTAAGACAAATTTATTTTACTTATTTATTTACTCTGCATTTATTTCACCCCAAAGTGCTTTACAGGGAACCCAGGAAAAAAGCAAACCTCAAGATATGGAGCCAGAGCTTGAGTGTGTGTGTGTGTGTGTGTGTGTGTGTGTGTGTGTGTGTGCGTTTTATTGTCTGGAAATTCATTATTACTGCTCAGTGCACACTCATTGGGAATTCTGAGCCACGGATAAATCCACTGCTGAGGTTTCAGGGGGGGAAAAAAAAAACCCCCAAAAAAACGTTTAAGCCACCAGAAATTTACGAGGCTTTTTTCCGAGGAGAAAGCGGAGTGTGAGTGAAGGAGAAGAGACGGAGAAGAAGCCCGAGACCAGGAGACCAGACCACCTGCAGGTTCAGACATTCCTCCGCTCATTTCTATCACTGACGCCACCGCAAAGCTTTACTCATCTTAACTCCCTCTCTCTCTCTCTCTCTCTCTCCCCCTCCCCCTCTCTCTCCCTCTCAGTATTATCGGTACTTGCAGTGACAGTGACATCATGCCGTATCTACCGGCCAAGAAAGCAGATTTTTTTTTTTATTTGCCCCTGAAGTTCAGGCACACATCTGGGAGGCATTGGGTAATAGTTTACCTACTGTAGGAGAGAGAGAGAGAGAGAGAGAGAGAGAGAGAGACAGAGAGAGAGAGAGAGAGAGAGAGAGAGAGAGAGAGAGAGAGAGAGAGAGAGAGAGAGAGAGAGAAGAAACAAAGACTTTGTTGAGATTATTTCACCTTGCTCCTTCTTTTATGTCATTTTGACACTGTTGTCTGTAACTTTCAGAAAGCCACATTTAAGACTTTTTTTTTACACCTTTTTAATTGGATTTAAGGCCAATTTAACAACCAAAATAAGGAATCAAAGCCTATTGCCTGACTGCACATCTCTAATGAAAGTTATGAAACTATGAATGGGCAGAATAAGAAAAAGGACACCGGGAAATGAAATGATTAGAGACATGATGTCCAATGTGTGTGCTGGTAGGGCTTGACCGATGGGTGATTCCGATATTTTGTACCAATATTCAATATCATGTAAAGCAGGACTCCCTCTCCTCTGTGATGATAAAGGAGTTGGATGTGTATCTAAACATGGTGAAAGTATCAAAACTAAATCCACACAATCCATATTAGAAAAGCGAGCCTCTAAACGAGCCGTTTGGACTTCCGTAACTTTGTGGCGTCACAAAGGTTCGCTCATTAGCATTTCTGTAAGAAATAATAGACTAACAAAGTGTTTTTTTCAAAGCGGTCGAGCGGTCGTCATTGTTTATTACCGGAGAGTTTTCCCTACCTGTAGCCGCCGGGCCGCGGCGTCTCACGTTTCACTCTCGAAACGGTTAGCCAATCGGAACAGAGGGGTCGTTAATATTAATGAGCCTTAAAGACACGGCGACAGAAACGGCCTGTTCTTGGTAAGGCTCAGAGAGATGCTGGAAAATGAACGTGGAGAAATGGATTGAGAGTGTTTTTGGTTCATGACACCACACACACAGCTTTGAATGGACCTCAAGACACAAAATAAAACTCTGCAAAGTGGACGATATGGGACCTTTTAAATTTGATCTTTTTCATGATAAAAAAAATTCAAGTAGCCAGTGTTTTTTCCCCTAGAACTTGTGGAAAAGCCTCTGAAACATCATGGGACACTAAAACTCTCCACTGAAACCCCGTCTGATGAAATTCAAGGCAGTTCCCAGTTTAAAGGTCTGGGATAATCATCTTTAAATGATTTACAAAAACATAATGAAATTCTTTTAGGGTTATAACTCTTTACAGCAGGGAGACCCGCCACACCCAGTCAATGGTAGGGAGAATCTGGGATACATTACTGCCTTTAAATGAAGAATTACATTGCGTAAATAATAAACAAAAAAAAAATGTATAAATAAAATGTCATGTCAGGTTTTCCAGACTGTTTCGACACTGACTGATATCTGATAAAAAAACCCAATAGCACCCATGCTAAAAGGTAAGCTATGCACACTGTAACCCTGCATTCAACTGATGTCGGGTCGTACTTTTATGGTCGGAAAACTGGAGAAACGTTTCCTCAACTGTTTCCACACACTGCAGCCTTCTAGGCTAACGTTAGCAATCAAGCTAGCGATAGCCTAGCTGGAGCAAACAATCTTCGGCTATTTCAGGGGATTATGAATGTAAACACCACAGGAAAGGAATAGCCGTGCCTTTTTAAATTTGTACTTCTACATTTTTGGTTTTATTGTATGAAATTACTTACCGTTCACGTACGACTCTGCGCTCTGTTCAGCCAAGTTGGAAAGAGCGATGACATCACAACTCGACGAATTGGTGCTGCATCTACTATCCTGATTTCTCCGACTTGATCATCCGACATAATCAGGTGTTCATGTGTCACTTCCCTTAGCCTGGCGAGACCATCCTGATCACGTGACCTCACATCCTGTTTCGCTCCACGGATCAGTCTGGACTTCCCGCCGCCCACATCGATTTCAGTGGGCGGGAGTACTCGCCTTGACAGACAAACTCCTTCAGCCAATCAGCGAATCCAAATTCAAATCCGGTCGGAAGAACGGCGAAAACGTCTTTTCCGCCGAGAAACTCCGCTAGTGCGTACTCTTGTTCTTGTTTAATTGTTGTTATTGAGTCTATTTCTGCAATAACTGCACTTATGGCTGTGTTTACTCTGCTAACGTTAACGTTACCGCTCGTTGCTTCGGGAGACGCCGTTACTGATTTGCCAGCGGCGGCCTGTATTTCACCTCATCAACTACGACGCAGTCCCTGATTGGCCCGGTTACATTGTAATTACAAGAAATCGATGTGGGCGCCTGGAAGTCCAGACTGATCCGTGGAGCGAAACAGAATGTGAGGTCACGTGATCAGGATGGTCTTACCAGGCTAGCACTTCCTGGTCGGAAACTCCTTCAGACGGTATAATCTGGCACCACTTGCATGCAGGGAGAGGCTGTTGTTCTTAAACTGAAGTCCGGGGAACCCCCGATGGTTACTGAAAGGTTTCAGAGGGTTCCCCAGCAAAATGAGGAATAGTTTAATTTAATAGGAGAATTTTTTATTTATCCTTTTTTAATAAGAGAATACTGTAAGTAGTAATGATTATTCAAATTGTAGCATTTATTATGGTTTCATTCCCATCACTATTATCTCCCTACTTGCAGTGTAGTCAGTCCAACAAGTCAATACTAAATCAAAAACATTCCTCCCATATGTGGGTCCCTGGATGAAATCTTATCAAATGTGGGACCGGTGTCTAATTTGTGTCTATTTGTCATGAAAACGTCGGAGAGCCCCTGCTGTAAGGCCCTTCGGACACTAAAAGCATCCACCCAAAGCTCATGATATGTTACCGGCATTACTGCTTGTCATAAACGTACGGCTCACTCTCGCTCAGTCCGGGACTCCGTAAAACTCCAGAGTCTCCCGACGCCTCGGCGGAGCAGGTGAAGCTAACAGATGGAGGACGGGTTGAGCAACAGCGCTGCGGTAAGGAGAAATAAATCTAGTGGGATGATGAAATATGAGCTTTGCGTTAACAGATAGTATCTAATCCCAAAGGGCAAATCTGACGTGTTTCCAAGCAAAACTCTGAATGTCCACCTGGATGTGTTTTATTGTCAAGTCGACAAATACAGAAAATGCAGTAGTGGAAAAAGTACAATAATCCTTAAGTAAAAGTAGCAACACCATAATGGAAAAATACTCCATTAAAAGTAAAAGTCCTGTATTCAAAAGTTTACTTCAGTAAAAGTATAGAAGCATTAGCAGTAAAATGAACTGAAGTATGAAAAGTAAAAGTCCTCATTCTGTCAGAGAGTTAAATTATTGAAGCATTAACCTGTAAGAAGTATTTTAATGTTGTCGGTCTAACTGCTCCATATACTGTTGGAGTTTAAACTCTAACAATGCAACATATTTTATGAGCTTATCGTATGTTTTGCGTGTAAAACCTTATTCTGCAAAGTAACTAGTAACTCCAGCCGGCAGATAAATGTAGTGGAGGAAAAAGAACAAGATTTCCCTCTGAAATGTAGAGGAGGAAAAGTAGAAAGTCTCACAGAATGGAAATACTCAAGTAAAGTGCCAGTACCTCAAAATTATACTAAAGTACTTGAGTAAATGTACTTAGTTACTTTCCACTTCTGGGAATATGAAAATCAAAGCCACCTTTTGTTTAAGAATATACAAATAACAGCAACCGAGGAGAAGAACATAAATAGCGATTTAGGATCACAGCAGAGAAGGATGCTGGGAATCAATTTTAGTGAATCTACTCTTGCATTCATTTTAAGTTGCTCTGAGTGAGCGACTAAAGTATAAAATAAAACTGTAAAAATGTAAATTTAGGAATACAGCGTAGTGAGTATTCAAGCAAACTTAAGAAAGAAAGAAAGAAAGAAAGAAAGAAAGTTAAAAGAATATATATAAACAAAATCCACTGGACTTAAAATGAAGTCCAGTGGATTTTGTTTCTATTTTTTTTATATTTCTTACTACCTGGATGACTGAAACGAATCCACACAAAGAAAGAAAGAAAGAAAGAAAGAAAGAAAGAAGTGTGATGCCTGTGTTCGTCTTATCAGCTGTGGATTTCAGATGACACTAAAGTTAACGTGCATGTTTTTTATTTTTTTTAAAGGAGTGGAAAAAAGAGCGGAGCGATGTTTATGTAGCTGGACTGGAAACTATTCCAACACCTTGGGCGATTGGAAAACCCCGGTGTTAATAAAAGATGGCTGGCATCAAAGCTCTCGCATGTGTGCGAACACGCGTGTTGATCCGCCACTCACAGTGTCTGACACGGTTCTAACAGGCAGTAATTGACATGTTCTACATTTTTGAGTAACATTTTACAATAACCACGTTCCTCAGTGTGCTCAGCCGTGTGCTAACACATGGAGGAGGACTGTGAGCACGCGAAAGGAGAGATAAGTGAAGTGATAAAATTGTGATAACATTTTGGACGGTATGCAACACCCAGAAAAAGGAACGTTCTTCAATGGTTCTTTGGTTAGGATAGAGGTTCTATATGGAACCATAATGCCCCCTCTGGTTTAAAAAAATAAAAATAAAAAAAATGGCATATCAAACTAAAGAACCCAGTATGGTTGTTAAAAACTCATTTGAATACTACTGATTTCATGCATTCCTAAATGGTTCTTTACAGCACCAAACAGGTTCTATTTAGAACCGTCTGAGCATTGTGCCATTCAGAGTATTCTGTGACATCAGCACACAGACATCTTGGTAGGAAAATAACAGATGATGATAATAAATCAACAAGTGATTATGATTAAATGACAGCCACAGCCAATGAGCTGTGTATGTTGTAAGGCACCGTAATGCATGTGACATTATGGGAATACTAGAAAACCTTTCTATATGGGATATTTACAGCACCAAAAATGTTCTATGTACAGTAGAACTATCTCAGCATGGCCCTATGTGGGACCTATTCAGATTCATATTCAGATTTAGAAAAATCTGCCATGCTGAGATGGTTCTACATAGAACCTTTCCTTAAGGGTTCTTTACACTACTAAAAAGGTTCTATGTAAAACCATCTGAGCGTGGCAGGTGGTAGTTGGTGGCAGGGGGGGGCTACAGCTCTGGGAAAGAAGCTGCATTTCAGCCTGTTTGTTTTTGAGTGATCTGTCCCGTACCGCTTGCCAGACGGTGAGGGGACCAACAGGAAGCGCAGGGTGGGTCGTGTCCATGATAATACAGCTGGCCTTCTTCTTCAGTCGGCTTCAGGCAGGTTTCGGGAGCTCAGTCCTGATAACTCGCTGGGCCGCTTTTACCTCTCGGTGTAAAGTCCCTCCGATCCGCGGCTGTGCAGCCGGCGTACCGCACGGTCCCACAGGGGGGGAGGATGCTCTCCACGGGGCTGCGGTAAAAGCTGCAAAGAGTTGCAGAGGAGTTTGTGCCTGTTTCAGTGTCCTGAGGAAAAACAGCCGCTGTTGGGCTTTTTTCACCAGGTGGGGGGTGTTCAGAGACCATGTCAGATCTTTTGTTATGTAGACTCCAAGGAACTTAAGGCTTTCCGTACTTTCCACCTCTTCTCCGTATATGTGGAGGGGGAGGTGGTCGGTCTTCCTGGCTCTCCTGAAGTCTACTATGATCTCCTTTGTTTTGGTGGTGTTTGGGACCAGGTTGTTGTCCGAGCACCACTCAGCCAGATGTTGCACCTCGTCCCTGTAGGCCGTCTCCTCATTACAATACAATACTTCTTTAAAACGGGGTTATCCCTATATGTTCCCTCAGCCCTATGTGTTTAGGCAAGGAGCTCGTATGGTTGAGGTCAGGGGTTGAGGCATGAGGTCACTGAGGTTAAGGTTAGAGCAAGCTTGCGATCAAGGCTGTCAGAAGGTAAGTTGGGATAGGGCTGAGGGAACATAGACACGCTCCCTTTAAAACATCAGACCCAGCTGAGCATGGCGCTAAAGACGACCTATAGAGAACCATCTGAGGCTTTCTCCTTGGTTAATACAGTGGGATTAGTCGTTCTCCAGCGGTGATGTATTGATCTTAATAACAGCGCTGGAACAGGGAGGAGCAGCTTTTCCTCCTAAATGCTTTTATACTCAAACAGATTTTCATGTTGACTTCCCATAAACACAAGAATTTATGCGAAGAATTCCAAGAGAATGGATTTTAACAGCTTTCTGGGAATTACTTAATCAGTTACATCCGTTCCTGAAACACAGGACCTGATGTCAGCCTCGGTCTCAGCGCTGTGCTAACCGCTCACTGTTGGAGCTGTTTATGGAGCGTCGCATTGCATCAAGACCTGTAACCACTTAGATCTAAAGGGACAAGTATGATACTGAAACAGAAGATTTATTTGACATGTGGAACAGGTAGTCTGTGAAAATGATCGCATAACTACATGAGCACATTTAATCCTTCTACCAGGCAGATACATGAGGTCACCTTTGTTGCTCGGCGGGAAGTAAAAGATTATCTCATGATTGTATCAGCCTTTTAAGACTTTTAAACAAAACCTGGAGCTTAGTGATAATTGAAAAAACATCTCACACACGTGTACATGCACATACCAATTGCTTCTTTATGCTGTATTTTTTCCAGTGCATTATTACTTTTTTTTTTGTGTCTTAGAGGCTTTGCGGTTGCGTCACAAATCTCCTAGCAGCCACAGATGGTGCCATCATGGAGGTCCATTGGAGATTTTTTCATTTTAGTTTTTGCTGACATTTAATGTACCATGTAATTTCACATGTTATTATTTCACAAAATGGGGCACCATAGGAATGGTCTGAATATGTTTGCAAGGCTCTATATATAACCAAACTAAAAAAAGAGATATTGTTGTGGTGTGACTGTATTTCAGTAAAAGTGAATAGTGTGATAAGGTGGATTTGGTTACTGTGACACAGTAAACTGTCTTGTCTTTAGCCCTAGTCTCTACTCCAAAACACTCTGAGTTGTAGCTTGAGAAGAGTCAGCTCAGTTAACCTGAACAAACTGTTAGCTAGCTAACTAGCCAGCAAACACACTGATGTTAATGTGAACACGCTAACGCTAGCTGTTACTAGATACGTTAGCTAGTGTGCTAATCAGATGTGTTAACAACAAGACAGTGATGTTAGCTGACCAGATGCTATGGTTAGCTAGCTAACAAGCTGACATTATCTAAACACTAAATCAATCACATGGATCAGTGATGAAATGATCAGTTCCCTGTCACAAAAGCATATAAATGTACCAAGTTGTACGTTTAGAAACACAATCAGCTGTTCGCATGCAGAGCTGAGGACCTCCAATATGGCCGCCAGAGAGTGCGTTACGTCACCTGAAAGCCCTCTGTATTCGCTTTGTTTGTTTTACATTTTTCTTTAGCTTTATCTTTAGGCTCAGTATCTATCGATCTATCTATCTATCTATCTATCTATCTATCTCCACAAACACATACACACACACACACACACACACACACTTATTTATCTGTATCGCTGTCCTGTTTTGACCTGTCTTCTGAAAGCACTTTTAATTAATCTATTTGTTCCAAGACACAGACACACACTTATCACACACACACACCACAACCAGAATCCATTAGTTTGACATGTTACCCTGACCAGTATCCTGTGATATTTCAGACCTGACTGGAACAAAGTGTCAGGACGGCAGATCAGCAGCTCCAGCTCTGTCTCATCACAGGTCTGTTCAGTGTGTCGTACATGATGTTCCCCGCCAGCCTGCCAACACCGTGACCGGCACACTGACACTGTTACAGAGAAATATGTGTCCTCTTCAACACATCTGTGTGTCTAGTTTCAGGACGGCACACATTCAGTTTAGTTTTTAATGTAACATGCTTTGATAATTCATATTCATAGAGTGAAAAGAGCTGAATGGGAAGAATGACTACACAACAGAAAAATAATAATAATAAACTTTACAAACAAGATAAATGTTGTTTCAGAGGCTTTTCCACTCTGATAAGAATACAATTCTGGAGAAAACACTGAATACTTGAAATTTTTGACTTGAAAATGGAAAAAAAATCTTGAAAAATATTGAATATTGGCACAAAATGTTGAACATTTTTTGTCATATAGGTTTGCCAATATGTTGCAGCAATGTTCAAAAACTACTTGTGTCGAAGACCATGTTTAACTTCATCATGTGCAATGTTAAAATGACCTAAAGATTTTAGGGGCCAAAACGGGCCTCAGTTCTGGTGGATCCCTAAGAGGGTTTCACCGATATATTGGTTTGTGAATATCAGACCAATTAGCCTTTTATTGAATATTGGATATCGGCCAGGCATGTAGTTCACTGATAGAGTCTATAATGAATTTCATTTTCTTTGCACATTTTATTCATTAATTTAATTGGTTAATTATGTTTTTGTAAATTAATCATTCATTTAAAGGTGGTTATCCCAGACTTTCCCCTAATCCTAATGAGCTGCCAAAAGAATTTCATCAGTCTGGTTTCAGTGGAGGGTTTTAGTGTCCCATGATGCTCTAAATGCTGTTTCAGAGGCTTTTCCACCCTGACAAGAAAACTGGGTGAAACACTGAATACATACACTCACCGGCCACTTCATTAAGTACATCTGTTCAACTGCTTGTTAACACAAATATCTAATCAGCCAATCATGTGGCAGCAACTCAATGCATTTAGACATGTAGACGTGGTCAAGACGATCTGCTGAAGTTCAAACCAAGCATCAGAACGGGGAAGAAAGGTGATTTAAGTGACTTTGAACGTGGCATGGTTGTTGGTGCCAGACGGGCTGGTTTGAGTAATTCAGAAACTGCTGATCTGCTGGGATTTTCACGCACAACCATCTCTAGGGTTTACAGAGAACGGTCCGAAAATATCCAGTGAGCGGCAGTTCTCTGGGCGAAAATGCCTTGTTGATGGCAGAGGTCAGAGGTCAGAGGAGAATGGCCAGACTGGTTCGGGCTGATAGAAAGGCAACAGTAACTCAGATAACCTCTTTACAACTGTGGTGAGCAGAAAAGCATCCCAGAATGCAACACGTCCAACCTTGAGGCAGACGTCACTTTGGTAGCCGGTTGACACTGAGCTGAAAGCTGATACCTACCCAGTATTAGTAAGGTGTACCTAATGAAGTGGCCGGTGAGTGTATAAAAGTAACCCAAACATGTGTTGCCCCAAACTAGCCTCCGTTTCAAAATGACACATCCTTGTTAAGAGTGCAGAGTGAGTTGTGTTCACAAGCGTTACTCATCCTGCTCCTCCGGCTGCAGACAGACTCAGATCAGCTGTCAGCCTCAGCAGTGACAGAGAGGCTGCTGACAGAGAGGCTGCACAAACCACACAGACACAACAGGCCGCTGACTTTCATTCTTTTCCATTTGTGTGATATCATCTCAGACTCAGACTTGCTCTTTGGTTTGGTTTATATTCAGTTTATTTTTCCTCTCAGGACTCGACCTCTCGTCTTTAATGCAGTCTGGCTGTGAGCTCCGTCAGGCACTAACCCTCCCAGGCAGGGTCGGCACATCAGAGGAGCAATTTGCACCAACATGAGTGTTTGTCTACATCAAAGTAGAAGTGTTAACTACACAAACTCATCCGTCACCTCAGAACCACAACAGACCGTTAACTCTTCAGTGTCTTCGCCATTCAGAACAGAGTTTTTCAGCCTACTGCTATCTTACTAATCATAATATTTATTTATCATTTTTCATCCCTGTTTGCTATTTCTCTGCTCCAGGCTAGAACCCCTAAAATGACTCAAAGGGATAGTTTTGGTTTCTGCTCATCTGTCACCTCAAAGTCATTACAGACCGCCGCAGTTCAACAACACACGTTGAGCATTTAGGAGAACTGGCTGCTGGTACAGTATGTGTTTACATACTGCAGCTTCCACAGACCAACATGTGTTGTGTACTGAGGACTGCTTCATGGCAGTTGGATCATTTAAGAGCTGGAAAGCAATTTTTGCAGCTCTTGAAACAAGTCATTTCCTTCCAAAAGATGGATGAGATCAATAAAGAAAATTTCGATTTGGATCATGTTTAAAGGAAAATACCATTTGTTAACTTCCCTGTTAAAAGATAAGGCTGGTGTTTTTTAATGCATTTCTTACCGTCAACAAATCCTATGAAAATAACAAAATCAACAATGTGTTTGCTCTACTCCCGTTACTTTCTGAATTCCCATGTTCCATTTTTAGCCGTCAACCCGGAAGTCATTGGCTCCAACTGTAAGCTAAAAACCTTTAAATACAGCTCACAAAGACATAGTTTACATTTTAAAAATGGCTAACTGTTACCATGAAAAGTCAGGCTGTTGTAGTTATTACCAAATCAAATTCAAATGGGAACAAATTCTTCATTACGCCGGGGACTATTTTCTGTGCTACGGAACTACTTTCCTGAGATGGAAAACGTGTTTACGGTCGGCTTATTAAGTTGTTTGAGGAAAAAGTCGTCCGGCCCGGTGCATCGTGATGATGAAATATGCTGCAGAGCAGCAGCATGGCTCTGTGACGGGTTTTAATAGTTTTTTAATACAGTGGAGTTCTGTGGCTGCTGGGACATGAGGCTGCACTGGGCACCGGCTACATGGACGAGACTTGTTGGCAAAACAAAATCACTGCTGATTTTGTTATTTTCATAGGATTTATTGACGGTAAGAAATGCATTAAAAAACACCAGCCTTATCCTTTAAGTGATGTGAACATAAGTTTCATGTTCATCCATGTATCCCCAGTATCTCCATGCTAACACTTTAGCATACACTATGTTGAGTGATAGCAGGCTCCATGCTAACACTTTAGCATACACTATGTTGAGTGATAGCAGGCTCCATGCTAACACTTTAGCATACACTATGTTGAGTGATAGCAGGCTCCATGCTAACACTTTAGCATACACTATGTTGAGTGATAGTAGCCGCTATTACTTCAAAAGTGAGAAAATGAGAACTTCTAAAATTAAATAGTAAGTGATAGTAGCCTATGCTACTAGCATTACCCAACTGACCTTTTTTTAATAAAATGTTGTTAGTGTTTTTTATTATATGGCCTCTGGATTAGTCAATCTTAAAAATGAAATACCAGTAGGCTAAGTACATATATAGCTCATGTAGCCAGGTTTATTTTTGGAACTATTTCAGGTGAATAACCACATATTCATCCGCTGCGTAGTGATTTGTAACTGTACACAGTCTCCCATCACCCACCACCTTCACTTACTATGGAAACAGGTAAAGTAGTCATTTTTATACCATATTTTGTGTTTTACTGTGATTTACCAATCTCCTACACAAAACTACAAGTCCAGTTTTCATTTTCTCACTTTTGAGTTAAGACTGAGTGTATTCCTTTAACTTAAAGATTTCTTTATTTTCCTGCATAACTATATAGATATTTGATTTCATTGTGGGAATCAGCATGTTTGTTTTCAGTAAAAGCAGGTTTACTTCAGTTTTCTGTGACATGTTTCAATGAACCTTTTGCTGCAAATAGCCAGACGCTGGTCTCTGAAAGCTCTCTCAGGGTCTACCTCTGCAGACCTTTCATGTGGAGCTCAGATGTTCAAAGTGAGCCATCGAACGGAAATTCCTCAAAACACATAATTCTGCCGAATCTGGCATCCTGCAGTATGTGGCACCTCACGTAACGGGGGAATCAGACGTGAACCTCCTCGGAAAAAAAAAAAGCAGGTCCAATATTCTGTCTCTCGGAGGAGTCCTCACGCACGCGGTCTAGCCCCGAGTCAAAGTGGGCATGTGCTGGAGCCGGGCCGAGCCGCCAGACGTCACAAATCATCAGAACCCTCCCAGGAACAGACGGGAAGGCTGACTGCTCATCACATGCAGATTTATGCTCGTTCGAATGTTACCTCAGGACAAAGTCTGTTTCTGTGGCGCTCTGCAAGCTGCTGAGAGCTGCAGTGATGTGTCTAGTCCAGTGATAACAATATATGTCAATTTTTATCACTTTATGTGTACCATGTTTCTGGTTGTGGGGTCAGAAAGCACCGACACATGGTTAGGGTTAGGGTTACAAACAAAACTACACGAAAACCAACTATTTAAAACTATTCCCATGGATAACCGTCCAATCGTAGACAAGGTGACGTCACCTCCAGATGTTTCCAGCAGCTACAATAGAGTCTGATATGAGAAAATGTTTCAGGATCTAAAACCTCAGCAGTAAACGTCAGGTTTTGGTGTCAGTTCCTCAGAATCAAAGAGCGAGGGCTTCTTTCTAGAGCCGCCATTTTGCACCGAGAGACGTTCAACAATCATACAGGGAGAAATCCATCGTAGAAGAGGAGAGAGACCAGTTTCTCCACCACAGGAGCAGGAGAGAGACCAGAATGCACTGCAGGTTGAGGGAAAGTAGGTTCACCAAAAAAAGTAAATGACAACACTTCATCACTAAATAACTGCTGGAATGTATTGAACATCAGACTGATAATATACAGCGGGGTAAAGAGCCGAGGGCGGATTTTTCCTTCACTGCTCAAAATTTGTCATGCGAGCCAGAGATTTGTGTCTTGATTATGCCTGAAGCTGTTTTTTCTGCATTTTTGGAAATTTTAGAATTGCAGATTGTAGTTTTAAGAAAAGTGATAATTTAAGGAGGCAGAGAGTCATTAGAGACTCCAACCTGTAACCAGAAAGTCTCAGGTTTTTATCCTCCATGACCCAATTCTGCTGAAGTGTCCTTGAGCAACGACCGAACAAAGTTTCGGACGCTACATTAAACATCACTGCCTCAAAACTAATGCGCCAGATATTCGGCACCAGGACGCACCCAGCATCCCATAAACCCGTGGTTCTCCACGTGGGGTCTGGGGACCACCAGGGGTCCTTGAGGGGGTTCCAGGGGGTCCCCAGCAAATTGATGAATTGTTAAACTTCAGCATTATTTCATTTACAAGAAGTTAATACAATTAGAGAATGTAGAAGAATAACTGTTTTGATCATAGTTTCTCTGTTATCTCTCTACCTGCAATACAGATAGTGATGGGATTCTGGACAAAATCAGATCTGACAATAAAAACATTCTCTGATTTGGGTCCGAGAGACAGTGACCCTAATGTGGACTAAATTCTGGGCCTTGATATGAAAAAGGTTGAGAATCACTGCCGTAAACAAACCAAGCACTCATGACAGCACTGATTGCTGCACTGTGGTCGACCTCTGACCTCTGACCTCTGACCCACCTGTGGACAGAGGCAGGTGAAAGCAACACGTGTTCCCCTCGGGACTTAAACCATCACAAAAACATCCAAGCAATACAAGCTAAATTGAAAAACACAAAGATTTCCATAAATTGTCTAAGATCTGCTGTATGGCAGCACATTCTGCGAATCAGCCTGGAAACTGTCAGGCTGTTAAAGTCAAACACAGGAATGCCAAAAATCACCTTGCTGTCGACGTGGAACCTTTATGTTTTTGCTTTCCCTCCATCTCCACACGTCATCTATAAGATTTACATGATCCACTGCTGGCTGCAGGGCTGACGATGTGGATGTATTTTTTCTTGGAACAGGGAAGTCCTATTTCTCATATCGCTGTTGCAAATATATAAAAAAAAAAACTTTCCAGGCTTTCCAGGAATTTAAGAAAACCATGCTTATCGATGCCCATGTGGTTTTTAAAGTACACAAGGTAGGTACGCGGGTCATGAGGCTGCAGCGATGCGGTCTCCGTCCAGCCGCAGCAATACGCTCGTGGATTAAGCGGATCAGGCGCAGCGCAGTGCGAGCGCGCTGCGATAAGGAGCTGGTGTGCGAAGCATGTGGTTTGGTTTGAACTGAAGCTGAGCAGAGTCACATCCTGGACAAGAGGGTCGATGTGTACGCCACATATCAAAGCATCGTATTAGCTTGTCTCTCTCACTCGCTGCTCTCTCCTCTTTGATGCTGACGCTCTGCCAGAGTTCCTAGAACCAGCCAAAAAAAAAAAAACACACATGGCAGCTTATTGATACCATTTGCGTAAGGAAGGCACTATTTCAATTAGAGTTTTTAAAAGGTCACAAATACCCCGTGGAAGGTAATCGGTCTGACGGCATGTTGTGCAAATGCCTGATATTGATTTTGGAAAACAATCATCACTTCAGGTCCCTCATTCAGTATCTACATTCACATTTTACATTTTTGCCAACTATGTGACGCTCTCATCCAGAGATCCAGAGAGAGATTTACAATAAGTGCAGCAGCAGAAGAAAGATTCAATTCCCAGATTTCTAGTTTTATAAGCAACCGATATTAAGGAGGTCATGAATCAACCAAAATCAATATAGATCAATCCAGTTTCTACGAGTATGATCATTTTGTCAGCCATGTACTTCAGCTCAGTGTTGGCAAAGCTGCTTTGAAAGTCTAGTTTTACAATCTAACAGTTACTTCACATCGGAAGAAGTTGAACAACAGCAAGGCCGCCCTCGGGAGAAATAAGTGAAGTCTACATCTGCAATGTGATATAATTCATCGTTTAATCGTTTCATTAAATGTGGTGAAACAACACTGGCAAAGTTACCTAATATCTGTTGAAAGGAACCATCATTGTGTTATTTTTGTAAGATGAGGGAGTATCACCTTTTGTCAAACGATGGATATTTTATGTGGAAAGAAATCTGCTCTGCCTCCCACCTCAGCCTGGCAGGGAAAAGACTCTGTAGCTTCCACCAGAGTGATGTAATCACATGATACGACCCGTCTGATTCTGGACTGACCTTATCTTGTTACCGTCTGATGGTTATAACTCATTTCAACATCAACACTGAAATGCTCAGAAACCATCTGATAACTGTTCATGACGCCACGTGTAATAGTTCATGTGACCTCGCAACCAGCAGCGTAAAAGATGGAGGATTGCTGGAGGAGGGGAAAGTGTTCATAAACCCCTTTCACTTCTCTGACCTCCAGGCTAAAGATACAGGTATGATACACAGACAGTGATCTAGAGCAGTGATTCTCAACCTTTTTCATATCCAGGACCCCAAATTCAGTCCGCTTTAAGGCCACAGACCTCCATTTGATGAGATTTTCTCTCTCTGACCCAAAACCTGAGAATATTTTTATTGTCAGATATGATTTTGTCCAGAAATAGTCATTCTTCTACATTCTTTAATTGTATTAAGTTCTTATAAATGAAATAATGCTGAAGTTTAACAATTCATCCCCCTGGAACCCCCTCAAGGACCCCTGATGGTCCCCGGACCCCACATTGAGAACCACTAATCTAGAAGTTGAATTTTTAATCTTCCAGGTTGGCTAGTGAGTAGATAAATTATTTTTACTAGATTATGAAACAAATCACAGCCCCCACAATGACTCCCGTTTATTTAGCACCGGTAATGGCTAAATTTTAATGTAATTGGTCCAATAATGGCCAAACACCAAGTTTTTGGGAGATTGGTCAACTTACCTGTTAAATAAGGGGAACATTGACAACAAACTCATCAGTGTGTGCTCCATGTTAGCACTGTAGCAGCATGTTGATAGTAGGCTCCATGCTAACACTTTAGCGTACACTATGTACACTACTTACACTGTGTTGAGTGCTGAAAGGCCACAAACATCTTAAAAGCGAGAAAAAGGGGGGTTGGTAAGATACATAATTGGCGGGGGGGTCTGGGGGTCCTCCCCCAGAAAAAAAAAATTAGTAATTTAAAGCAAATTTCCTGCATTTCTACACCACCTAACCTCCTGGACTAAGTCAAGAAACAGCAACCCTGTATAATGTTAACCAAAAATGTAAAATTATGTTATATTGCTAGATTTCAGCATTGAGGTGCTTACATTCATGATTTTGCATAGGCATACTAACCTAAAAACCTATTATTGGGAATCTTGAGAAAGTTTCAGAGCGACAGACACAGAGCATCCCCGTAACCATAGCAACTCACTCTCACTCCTGCCTTACGGCGTTTTTTTTTTTTAACAAAACAAGTTTTAAAAGTGACGTAATTTGGCCGCTTAGGCTTGCCATATGAATTTGTTTTTCACTGCGTGAGAAAATGGACTTGTGGCGTGAGAGCGTGTGAAAAGTGTCAAATGCGTGAGTCTCATGCTCGGTACGTGAGAGTTGGCAGCCCTGGTGTTCGCATGGAGCCTACTGTCACTCAACATAGTCTAGCTATGCTAAAGTGCTTTTGTATGATCTACCGGGTCACATGGATGATTTTGGTGTCACTGTTCTCATCACTTAAGGGGAAAACTGACCAACAGGACAGTCTCCCAAAACGGGGTTTATTCCTTTAAGTTTGTGCTGTTTACTTAGAAAACCAAACCAAGCATTCCCGTTTCACCTGGTTTTTACTTTTTTTGAATCGGACATAAAACTTGGAAGCAATTATCTTTCAATACTGGTTCTAGGAAACCAGTAACCAGCACCAGTGTCACCTAGGCAAATGTATTGGATATTTATTGTGCTGGACGATTGAAGTAGCTGTGACTCTCTGGAGGGATCCTGGCCCGTCTGCAGTCACTCTGCTTGGCAGAATCCCCAATCAACAACTTTTATTTGGAGGCGTTCTCTGATTTTCTCTGCATGAGAACATCGAACAACGCTGAAATATACGGGATGAGCTGTATCAAGTTAATTCAGTAAAATCTGTAACATTCACTTTTTCCATGTTGGTCCACTTGTTTTCACACTCACATGTATGGTGGCGACACGTGACTCTGAAAATAAACATTGCTGCCTGCTTCTCATTACTCTTAATTGGTGATTTAGTAAGTCTATGGCAGCTGACTACATAAACCCACGCTGGGCTCAGGCTGAATATAAATGCGAGCTCTTCCGCTAATAGGAATCTGGCTTTAACTGCGGCTCTCCGGCAGTTTCCGTTGTCTGGCAAGGACTAAGAATTTGACGAATAGAAGAGATAATTTGTCTTGAAGTAATGTCATAAACACAATTCTGCCTTTTACCAATCCACAGGATCTGATGTAACTGTCCGCTGTGCTGTTTAACCGGGGCGAACGCTTCATAGAAACCTGGCTGGGAGGTTAGAGGGAGGGGGGGGGTTGATGAAAGCAGGTATGTTGTTTTTATTATTCTAACTCTGAGTCTGGGTTGTACTTTTCAAAATGGTCAAAAAATGCCCAGACACAGAAATACAGTAAGTCATGTTTAATCTAGTCATGTTTGTTTATATAGCTCTTTATCACAAGCATGCCTCAAAGGTTATGGAAGTATAATATTATTACATTCACTGCATTTGAGCAACTTAATATTTTAACGACAGTATGAGCAGCTCCCTCTCTTCTTCAAAGACATACACATACACTTCTTCAGTATTTTTTATGTCCTTTTGCAGAATTCATCAGCTCAATATAGGGATTTTAAACATTTAGCCAAAATTGTACTCACCCACCGAGCTCTAAACGTAATTTTAAAGCTCCATATTCTCCACTTTCCAGTGTTTATTTTGTGTCTTGAGGTCCATTCAAAGCTGTGTGTGTGGTGTCATGAACCAAAAACACTCTCAATCCATTTCTCCACGTTCATTTTCCAGCATCTCTCTGAGCCTTACCAAGAACAGGCCGTTTCTGTCGCCGTGTCTTTAAGGCTCATTAATATTCACGACCCCTCTGTTCCGATTGGCTAACCGTTTCGAGAGCGAAACGTGAGACGCCGCGGCCCGGCGGCTACAGGTAGGGAAAACTCTCCGGTAATAAACGATGACGACCGCTCGACCGCTTTGAAAAAAACACTTTGTTAGTCTATTATTTCTTACAGAAATGATAATGAGCGAACCTTTGTGACGCCACAAAGTTACGGAAGTCCAAACGGCTCGTTTAGAGGCTCGCTTTTCTAATATGGATTGTGTGGATTTAGTTTTGATACTTTCACCATGTTTAGATACACATCCAACTCCTTTATCATCACAGAGGAGAGGGAGTCCTGCTTTACACCATATGGGACCTTTAAATGGCGGATCAATGTAAAACAGTGCAGTGGGTCATACGTGTTCCATAGAGTCCTACATGCTCTTTACATGCCTAGTGTCTGGGTTAGGGTGAACTCTGACACACACACACATCCCTTCGCTGACAGAATTGCTCAGTCACGACGCTGCATTTTGCCAAAACTGATCTGGAAGCAGCTCCTGAGAAGCCTTCACACTCCCAGAGACCATAAACTGTCCTTCCTCAACACGGAGGAGTTTGACTTGCAGCAGGCCGCCTGCACGCGCTGCCAATCACCATTCCTCTGGCCTAACGCTCGGTCGTGCGCTTCAAAACGCTCCATAAATGCCCAGACACAGGACCTGGAAGGTGGCAGGATTACTGTGTTCATGTATTCACAGCATTTTAAGGTGAAAGGCAGTATTTATTCTCTTCCACTGGACTGTAAAATTGTAAATCTGTAAACTGCAAGCATCTGTAAATCATTAAATCTCTCAATAGTTGACATGTGTGAGAAGTCCTCCCAATAGGAAGTCTGTGTTGATTAAGAAGTATCTTTAATTTATAATGTTATCTAGGTCCAACTCTTCTGCAGTTTGTTTCCCCTCATCATCAGCCAGGTTCATCTTATCTGATCCTATAAGTATCCTGAGTAAATAAGTGTGAAGCAAGTCAATATTTACTAGAAGAAATGGTTGCAAAATCAAACTTTTGCACGTTTGCACAAGCCTCTGAAATCCCTTTGCCGCTCCAACACACACACACACACACACACACACACATTTATCTGTATCGCTGTCCTGTTATGACCTGTCTTCTGAAAGCACTTTTTGATTAATCTATTTGTTCCAAGACACACACACACACTTATCTCGTTATATTCTCCATCTTATGTTCTTTGCTCTCTGTAAAGCACTTGGAGATGAACCAGTTTGGTTAAAATGACTTTATAAACACCCAAGACTTGACACACACTTAACCAGCGCTGGACAACATCCTACTCAAGTATTAGTAGAGTGTTGCTTCACTGAAATTTTAAGTAGAAGTAAAATTACTGGTGTTAAAATCTAGGGTTAGGGTAAAAAAGTAGCTCATTGAAAATGTGTTTGGGACAGAGATTTCTACATGTGATATTGCACATGCTGTTACAGTCTATGTTCACCATTTTGAAAATATGATTCTGAAATTCATGTCATTATTCAATGTGTGATAAAAAAAAAAAAGCTCATCCCAATCCCCTCATTGATGTTTGTTTTGCTACTAGCTATCCAACTAGCTAGCAAGACGAACAACCAGGCTAACGCTAACCAAGTAAGTAGCTGGATGGATGTTAAAGTTACTATCATGATTAAATTTGAGCATTTAATGTTGCAGTTAGTTATCTTAACATTTCCTCCACATGCCTGAACAGGTTTGATGCAGATTTAATTTACAATTGTCCAGTTTTTTGATGCAATGTTTATAGAGCCTACAAAATGTGTAGTCTGTAATGGATGTGATTTAAAATTAGTAGTCAAGGAAAGACTCGTTTTTTTATATATTGGCAGAATCTGATGTGTCAAACTCCTGTCAGACTCCCTGTCTCCCAACGACAATTATTGATAAATTTATTTTTTCTTATTTCAGCATAAGTTTCCTTCGACCAGATTTCGGTGTTCCACTTGTTCAAACTGAAAGGTTTAATAAACACAAAGAAAGAGATTCACTTAAAAATAATTCAGCAGCATGACTCGTTTTTTACATATTGTCAGAATCTGCTTTGTCGGCGTTCCTTTATGTGCTAGAAGTGATTTTCAGGCTGTTCCTCCAGACAATGGCAGTGAATGGAGAGAGAAAAAAAACACAATTCTCCAGTCTGCTCTACCGGAGCAACAGATCACAGAATCACTGATTTTGGGGTTTTATCATGGAGGAAGAGACACGACCCAAGATACTACAATAAGTTCAACATACTAAGAAAGGAACAAGTAACCAGAGTAGGGTAACAAAACACAGTTTGTTCCTTCCACACTCGCTCTTCTCTTCTCTCCACTGACCGCTGAACTTTCATGACGCTGCATTTTTTTCCCAGCGGCCAAAACAGATCTGGAAGCAGCTCCCGAGAAGCCTTCACACTCCCAGAGACCATAAACTGTCCTAACTCAACATGGAGGAGTTTGACTTGCAGCAGGCCGCCTGCACACGCTGCCAATCACCATTCCTCTGGCGTAACGCTGAGAGGAACCCAGCAGCCCGACCCTCTGACCTTTCCCTCAGAGACATTTTTTTCCCGGTTACAGATGGCCCACTCTGTCATTTTTGGCTCCATTCATAAATCACCGCTCGACTTTCTACTTACATCACCGTTAAACCGCAACTGCTATCAATGAACATTCTTGGGAAGGTGACGTTTCCACATTTAAAACCGCTTATTCTCTCCTGGGCTGACGGTCTGTGGATGGACACCAGCCTCGCGTATCGGATCGATTCGAGCTCCTCCGTCGCTCCCTGCTGCTTCTCCACTGCACCGGCGCCATGCCGGGCCGGTACCGGTACAACCTGGAACTCCAGCAGAGTTTTTCTTCCAAAAACAGAGATACGGGCCAGAAAGAGAGTTTTGAAAGCCAGAAATCTCAGCAGCTGGACGGGTAACCGTTGAGTCAATGGTGTTGATCAACAGCACTGTCCCATATAGCTCCCACAGATATGAAAAATTTGGTCATTTACTGCTATGGCACAGTCAAAATCTTCCTTATTGCACCTTTAAACAACCTCATTTTCATTACTTCGTTAGTGTGATGCACGCTATGAAAAAGTTGAAAAAGTTTGGAAAACTTTACATGAGTTTAAAGTCACAATGAAATGAAAAACAAATTTTCCATATTGTGATATACACCTACACACCTTTTTTATTATTTTATTTATCTTATTCTGTATTTCTCATCTAATGTCTTATATACCTTGTGTAAAGCACTTAGAATTGCCTTTGTGTACAAAATGTGCTATAGAAATAAACTTGCCTTATCTATTTAACAATAAATGCCCAACAAAATATTTTCTTGTATTTTTATATTTTAGATATACTTTTTTACCTTTTACTTTTGAACACAGTGTATTTTTAGTGGTTACTTCATGGCTTCATCACAGATTTTTGAACAGTCCCGCCCCTCTGCCCCCCCCGTCAAATCAAACTGCCTTTCTCTCCCTATAGCTGATATCCCATTGGTTTACACACTGTCAGCCACTTTTCAATGATTCCTCCCTGCATTATGTCCCGCCCCAACATCCTGCTTTAACCAGGAAGGTAAATGTTCTCAAAATGCTGTTTCAGTGTGACTTTAACCTCCGGTATGTGCAACTATCACTGTATTAAAAGTAGCAGTTGTGGGCCTGTTTGTGTCAGAGAGGTACAGCATGACAATTTCCCTGCCAGCATCCTTTAAAGTGTCTCAGTGCCAAATATATCTGTGTGCGTCACCGTACACACACACACACACCAAACCGACCTGCAAACACCCTGGAAAACCACAGCAGGAGTTCAGCTCGGTGCTCTTCTGCAGCGGGAAAAAAAAAACCCCGGCGATGAGCTCGACCCGCGTCGGCTCCTTTTTGAAGCGACCCCAGACTGAGTGATGATGAGTCAGCTCCTTTTTAAACAGCAGAGCGAGCGGCGGGGGAAGACGGCCGAGCCCGGCAGACTTTCCATGACTGGATCCGTGGCGGGTCCTGCCAGGCCGGCGCGGCGGCGGTGCGAGCGCCGGGTTCGGGTCGGCTCCCTCTGAACCGGGCCGGGCCGGGTGACATCACACCTGGTCCCCGGCCAAGCTGAAGATCTTTCCATGTGAGATTTAGCACAGATTTGGTAGTTGTTATCGCTTTTCTGTTCCCACACACAGCAATGGAAACCTCTGATATTTTAAAGGGGCAGTAAATCAGCACAAGATGATCAGAATATATCTGCGGGGGTTATTGATCAATACTGGCTTTCAGAACTCACTTTCTGGCGTTTTCAAGGCAAAAAAAGCAAATGACAAAGCAGTTTTATTATTCCAGTATTTAGCATGGTGATATGTTTTCTTCACTAGACGTTTCTGTTGGATCTCTGCTCTGATTGGCTAGTTTTCTCCTGGTATGCTGTCTTCTTATCAGTGACATCAGCATATAACAAACCACAATGACTGTATCTGTTTTCAATTAAACCTGAACCTCCTGCCACCTCCCTGACTACTTTTTCATCTAATTCTATTTTTTTTTTGCATTTAAAACATGTACTGTATATATATAGTTTTTTAATTTGATAGTGTTTAAAGTTTGTCCTCTGATTCATTGCTATTATTACTGTTATATATCTTTTTTCCCTTCTCTTTTTCTGTCTTCTTTTTTTTTCTTTTTTACATGTATAGCTGTAGACTTGTAGGCATACGTGTATATTGTGTATTTCTGTTTATATGTGTATTTCTTTGTATGTATGTAATACATGTATACGTTCGTTTGCATAATAAAAAAAATAGCTAGTTTCTTCCTCTCTATTGTGAAAATGTGACTTTATGGTTTCTGTCAGTTGCAGGTCATCATCACTGTGCTGCAGACTTGTGTAGGAGGAGAAAAGTTCTATCAGTGTTGTTGCCATGCCTACCGATCGCCAATGACCGTCAATAAAAGTCATAGATTACTTGAGGGAAGTACTAACGTTGGTCATATTCAGGCTACAACTGAAAACAAATCAATAATCACAATATGAACCACTTCAATTTCCAAATTGCAAGAGGCTGCAGTTATTTTATCAGAGTGGTCGATGCTCAAAATGAACTCCTGAACGTGATTATTCTGCTGCTGAGCCCAATTTCTGACCTTTGAATTAAATTGCACATTGTAAAAAAACAACTTTTATTGTATTCTACCAGAGCAAATCTTAACCAGCAACATCTCAATTTCTATTAGAAATGGTTCTCATTTGCTGAAAAATCGAATATATTGAAAAATCTCTCTGTATACTGTTACAATTTATAACGCAGTTGCAATAATAATAATAATAATAATAATCTTTATTTGTATAGCACCTTTCTTAACAAGGTTACAAGGTGCTTGTACAAGTTAAAATAAAATACAGATAAAATGAAGTTAAACATTAAAACAACATAATGCAAATACACAAAACCAATAACCAGTGGTACCAATACAATAAGAGAAAACAATTATAAACAAGCAACAAGCATAGGAGAACTGGAATTGTACATAGACTGTAGATACAAGTTTTTAAAAGAGATTTAAAGGTGGTTACAATAGTCAATGAAATAATTGAAATTACATTATTAATTGTCAATATTGTGCAGCACTACCAGCCACTAGCAGCAGGCTTTTAACTATTTTAGTTGTGTTTGCTAAGTAGCTTTGCTTTATTCTGAGGTCTGTCCCGTTCTAAAACTCCCGCTAATAAATAATGAACTCGTTTGAGTTGCTGAGGAATTTTAGGATGAGGCAGCCAGTGTGGATAAAAATGTTGGTTTCCTGCCCTGCTCATACTGACGTAACATTGTGTTTAATTTTCAATGCAATAATTACATTACAGTAAATCATTAGTCACTCTCCATCCAGCCCAGCCGTATCAGTGCAAGACTTTGTTTCAGCACACTGAAACACTTCTCTAATGTTTATGTGTTCTCCGTCTTAAAGCTGTTCTTTTCCCCCAAAACTTTTCTTTGGGCAAGATCTTAAGGAACATGTTACATCAACAAACTGCGTCTCTGCTGCCACAGCTCAGATTAATTGCGCTCTTTGGTCAAATGTTCTCAGAGAACATGAAAGCTTCTGGACTGGTTCTTAGGAAAAGCTCATTCAAGAATTACTCCATCATAAATGTTACATGCAATGTAAATGAAAGGGGAAGTAAACTTGGTGCACTTTAACCTCACTATGACATGAACAGCATAATAATAATACCCTCTGTTGTGATTATGGGCACTTCAGTGATGTGATGAGGGTCAGAAAGTTTATTTTTTTGGCTTATACAATGGTTTCCAACACGTGTGTACTGTCTGAAAAGTTTACTACAAAACAAGAAAAATCACTAATTAGCTCTCTAGCTGCCATAACAATCAATTAAGCTTTATGGGAATTATCACCATGACTGGAATGCATCTTTGGCCAATCAGATCGTTTGGTTGAAACTATATGATGTACAGCAGACCAGCCTTAATGTAATCACAATCTGATGCTTCCTGCCAGTTTCTCATTACTGCAGCAGATAGGTTGAGGCGCTGTATAGAACAATCTGTCAGAACAGTAGCTCAGTATGTACGCAAACCAAATACTTTTTATGGTTTGTTTTATTCACCTTATGTGCCAGATGGGTGGGGTTTACCTCATAGGGTCATACAAGAGTGACAAGAGGATTGAGAAAAGAGGAAAGCATTTGAAATTCAATTTAGTAGATATTTCCCAGACTAAAAACTTGAACTTGGACTCTGAATCTGATGTGGTAAACCCCACCCACCTGGTACACCAAGCAGATTAAAACAAACACTAAGGGAGTTGTTCACACTAAACAAGCTTAGAGCGCTTTATTCAAACTCTGCAGTGTTTCCTCCTTTAGTTTAGTTGGATTGTCCGGGTGAGAACGATGACCTTTGAACTCTGGTGGCACCAAATAACGACACAGAGTGTCTCAGTCCTCTAACAAGAGAACTGTGGTTCGTTAACCCACGGGATTATGGGTAGTTCCTCATGCTTGGAAAGTCTGGACTGATGCTCATATTCAGCTGTGGACAGAGAAGATAAATTACGGCAAAGAGTGCAGACAAGTTCATGCTTCGCTAAAATGACAGGAATGGGATTTGTTCAAAAAAAGTAACCAAAACTCTGTCCAATAAGCGAGCTACTTGTGAGTCATGTGACTTTTGTTTACAAGCCCTGGTTTGCTTGTAATCAGACAGTGTGAACCCAAATGAACCAAACACAAAAATACAACAAAGTCAACTTTTCCACTCTGGTTCGGAGCAAAGAAAACAAACAGTAGGTGTGATCGCACCCTAAGAGCTTTGAAAGTACTATTTGATCCAGGTCTTGTTGACTCCGCTGCCAGCAGATCCTGGACCGGACGGTTTCTAACAGTTTCTGATGTTTTGTGCCTGGCTCTGCCCTCCGAGCTGACATCACGCCGGGCCGTGAGAGTGTGTGTTTGGCTGCAGCAGCTCAGTAAAGAGCCACCCGGGTGTCTGAGGTTACGGGCCGGAGCTCCGAGGAGTGGCCGACACTTACGGACACGCAACCAAATATCCTCTCTGCTGTCAGCTGGACTAACTATTGATGCTAATGGTTTCACTCTGTCTGTGTTGCGGCGGTGATAAACGAGGTAACTTTTGGAGCGGAAAATGGATCATTAGAGCGGTGTTGTTCAAGTGTGTGGTCCTGGGTCTGCTGGTAGCGCTTTGATAAAGACCTGGGATGAATAGCACTTCAAAATAAGTGGTAGTGTTGGTTTTTATCTGCTTGAGGTACCAGATGGGTGGGGTTTACCGCAACAGGACAATTCAGAAAAGTTGTCAATCACAGAAAAGTGTCTGAAGTTGCCTTTGTTGCTTTAATCATAGAAACATCTTGCTGGAATAAAACATTTGAATCCATTCTTGACCCTGCCTGGTTCTCATTGTGTTGCCTGTTGCTTGGAGTGTTGCCCAACTGCATTGCCGCCTCATGTTCTTTTGAACAGAAGGTTGCCAGTTCAAATCCCCCAAAACCGGCTGGGAAAATCTGTTCGGGAGAAGTGAGAGATGAGAAATGCGAGTCGTACAGCAGTGCAGATTTACAGTCAGCTTTCCCTGGATAAATATAGTTTTAAGGGTTTAAAGTGCACCAAAAGCTGCTTTGTGTGTCACTACAGAGAATCCAGACTTTTCCTTCATCTTCTCTCTGTCATCCTCTGTCCTGCTGGTCTGGACCACGAATGCCAGACTCCCTCTTGTGTAACGTATGGCTGAGCCTTGACCTCATCTCCTCCGCTGGCCGCTTTACAGAGCCCGGCCTTTTGAATGTGGCTCAGTTAAATCGACAGTGAAACTGCAAAGTAGGCTGTAAAAAGCAGCTTATTTTACGGAGAACATCAGCATGTTTCCATATTACTGTGTACCACGTGAATGCACTTTTCCTTTTTCAGCATGAAGAGGCACACTGACCAAAAAAAATCACTAGAATATTCTTATAATATGGATTTACAGTGTGTCTATTGTAGTGACTTAATCACACTTGGTGGTGTTTTTGTTTTTTTAATCTCCTGTGGTATTGCTATAGGATTTTTTGTGATGTAATTGCTCACCTATAGTAGATGCATGATGTTTTAAAGTGTTGTTGTGATATTTGTATTGCATCCTGACTAAAATCATTGTTTTGCATAAGGATACTAAGTGTCAGGCTGCATTATTTTGCACAGAGCACCTCAATAATTGAATTAGCATGTCTCCTCTTCACTGTACACATAAATAATAGGATGGTGTGACAGCGACAGACCATAATATACAATCAGCATCTAGTCTGCATGGTTGTGTGAAGCCTACACCGATTCCATATTTCCCTCATTAGCTTGCTGCATGTGGGCCAGGTCCATCTGCCTTCCATTAACAGTGGCAGCCAGAGAGGCTCGATTCTCACACAGTTTAACTTACGCAGGCCATGTGAAAGCCTCTATAAAAAGTTTCCCGTTGTTACCTTTGTGTCATGGAAAGTTGTCGTTTGGATTTCAAACCCAGATTTTTTGTCTTGAGCAAGCCTACCACCTACTGGTAGAGCTGAGCACAGAAGGAGGATTCAGTCCCATGATTGTCAATATACATTTTAGAGGCAAAAGAAATACATGTAACCAGAAGTTTACTACTCAATATTTCTAAAATAGAGACAGTCCAGGTGTTATCTATGGATCTATTGATGGATCTATGGATTTAAGTTGCCTGCAATCCTCTGAGAAGTGCCCTAATCTTGTGCAATTAATCATTTTGCAAGAGCTGAGTCACTGTTTCAGATGGTGGATATCTCATTTTGGAATTAAACACTTCAAACACATGGGCAAAAACCACCTTCTCCTCTGTGTAACCTTTTAACACATGGCACATGAAGGAAGTCAGGTTAAATCAGCGTGGAATCAGACCCGATCTGTGTAAAACCAACAGACTCCAGTTTGTAGATGGCAGGTTGAATGAACCTGCTGTGGTACGAAGGTTTCTCCGTTTTTTCCCCCCGTAATTATGGAAAGAAACTCTTCAGCTGATGAAGCAGAGTTAACCAGGTGAACTCTGCTGTAGATCCAGGGAGTACCACTGAAATCAAATTTTAAGATAAGAGGACAAAATTTGCGGCCTGACCACTACATTTATGCTCCAAATTAGTGGTAATAACACCTGAATATCAGAGTTAGCCTTTGAGTTTGCTGAGTGAATGGAGTCTTTTGAGCCGAGAAGAAATTAGTGTGGGAGGGGGGGGAAAATGTCCCTTTAAATTCATAAAATAATATAAAATCATAAAATCCCTGACATTTAGAAAGATAGATAGATAGGAAGAAAGAAAGAAAGAAAAAAGACAGAAAGAAACAAGTACAGCTTGACTTGTTATATCTGGTTTTTCAGGTGATGTAAACTCACCCTCTGACGGCCATATTGGATGACTCTTGGTGGCTGGGATTTTTAAACATATAATTTGGCCATTTCAGCAGAATTGAATAAAGAGCTAATTTCTGTGCTGTTTTTAGCTGGGAACTGATCATTTCATCACTGATCCATCTGATTGATTTAGTGTTTAGATAATGTCAGCTTGTTAGCTAGCTAACCATAGTATCTGGTCAGCTAACATCACTGTCTTGTTGTTAACACATCTGATTAGCACACTAGCTAACGTATCTAGTAGCAGCTAGCGTTAGCATGTTCACATTAACATCAGTGTGTTTGCCGGCTAGTTAGCTAGCTAACAGTTTGTTCAGGTTAACTGAGCTGACTCTTCTCAAGCTACAACTCAGAGTGTTTTGGAGTAGAGACTAGGGCTAAAGACAAGACAGTTTACTGTGTCACAGTAACCAAATCCACCTTATCACACTATTCACTTTTACTGAGAACGTTACTGAATGGATCTACAGACACACCACAACAAGCTTTTCAGCTAGCTCTCTTTCTCTAGCCTGCTTGATATATTTAACCATCATCTGTGCACAGCCAATCCTCCACTGGGTCTCCATGATGGCGGAGGGTTGCTAGGAGTTCTGTGATGCAACCGCTGAAGCCTCAACTGTCACAACTCTCACATCAGAGGGAAGGAATCCTGATGAAGTCACCTCGCAAAGTGCTGAAGAATATCTTCCATAATCTGTTGACGTGGACTAAACAGTCCCGTATATAGAAGATGTTCATTTCTTGTTCCTGCCTTCGAGTGTATTGTTAGATTTTTGTCCAATACCAACAAGTTTATGGCACATCGGCCTGCAGCCTCGGTGCTCATGAGGCCAATCGTGTGATAATGGAACCCAGATGGCGGCAGCTGTTGTAATGACTCATCTCCTTTTGTCCAAAACGCTCTCTTGAAATATGGTAGCTCCGGCGCTGTATAATTGTGACATTCTTGCATTGTTTGATGTCCATGAGAATGAGCGGTGCGGTCTGCGGTGCATGTGTTGATTGAACGGACCGTACATATGGTGCCGGCCCGCTCGCTGACAAATGATGTATTGAGGGGCCTGTGTTTGCTTGGAGTTAGGAGCGCTTTAGAGGAAATATTTTGCCTCTGCGGTCTTGTTTATATTCTTACAAGATCTGGATACACGCTTTCAGGGCCGAGCCGTGAGCCGGCGGTTCCAGCGGGAGGCTTTGATCTCCGCTCTCGGTGGGATTTCCACGGGGTCGGCTCTCTCCTGCGTGGATGAAACCGGCCAAACTAGCCTTGTCCTCACAAAGAAGGTGTCACGTTCAACACATCCGTTTGTTTTTTAGTTTGGGACGATGCACATGTGTTGCTTGATAGCAGAAGTTCAGAATGAGAGTCAGTTTTATTGGCCAAGTCAGTTTTGTACATACAAGGAATCTGACTTGGTCACATTAAATACAATGCAACACAAAATAATAGAAGTACAGTATATAGAAAGTTAGGAAGTAGTGTATTGGTATGAGTCATATATAAAAAGTATGAGTAGTGTATAAAAAATATTA
Organism: Centroberyx gerrardi; assembly: GCF_048128805.1. NCBI lineage: Eukaryota > Metazoa > Chordata > Actinopteri > Beryciformes > Berycidae > Centroberyx > Centroberyx gerrardi. The sequence continues at coordinate 26,643,712 of NC_136014.1, forward strand.
AACATCAAACGAGAGTTTATTGACTGATTAACACCCTGATTGTAATGACAAGCCTTTAGTGAACCCAGATCAGAGGTCAGAGGTCAAACAGTTGCTTGATGCTGAGTAGCAGAGATGGCAACTCAAGTGAAGTGATTTTAACTAAAATTTGACAACTTTTGAAATAAATGATGAATTGGATTTGAATTGGAAGAGAGGGAAATGACTTGGATTTTGGGTTGAAGACTTTACTTGAATTTGTGGAATGATGAGTTGACAATTATTTTGTCAGGTAAGGACTTTTGTAATCTATTTTTTCAAAAAGTACCATATTTTGTTTTAGTTTTGCACTATCAATCATTTTGTGAGTGAAGAAGGTGTCACTTTTTTCAAAATTAGATTAGATCAGATCAATTGAGATTAGATCATCGGATTTGATCAGATCAGATCAGATCAGATCAGACGAAACTTTAATGATCCCGGTTATTGCAGCAGTAAATAATAGGCTACAGCACGAAAAATAGGAAATGGGGAAATAAATAGGAGAGGAGCAAAAGGAGTTTCACCACAACTTCAACACTAGATGAATGTGTTGAGAAGTAACACCAGATGTGTGTTGGGCTGAACCACACTCACACGTGAACTGGACCACATCTCTTTTTGTTAAGATTATACAGTTTACTGATCCTGGCTGATAGTAACACAGACTGCTGTGACTCAGGCTGACTCATGCCGTATAATCGGCCGGTCATGTGCATGAGTTTTTGCACGGAGCGAGGCGACCCGCATGGCACTGCGAGCGGAGGTCAGGTGTAATGAGGCGGGACGTCCGGGCTGTAACGAGCGGAGAGGTCGATAAATTCCTACAGTATCCATCCCACCTGTGCCGCGAGACAGGAACTTCCTTCAACATGTGGGTCAAATATTTTTCGGGCCTTGGACTGCAAACGGATCTGGTTTGCAGCAGAAGCGGTTAACGTGCCAGTCAAGCTGTCAATCATCAGAGGAAACTTTTGAAGTCGTGACACTCCGCCTTTCACGTTTATGCCTCAATCACTTTGATTGTCGCGCAGATTTATCGCACCGCTGTGGCAGCATACCTGCTTTAGTGTGCGGAGTTATGAGACGCTTTAAAGTGCCACTCATGCTCCTGCTTGCGTTTTGGATACACTGTAAAAAAACAAAACATCCATCTTAACAAGTCACTCCCTTAATCATGACTCCTTACTTTCTAATTTAATGTAAAATTCAGGAAGACGGGAACTTTTCTATTAATAACTCTGTAAACCATTCACAAAAGGCAAGAAAAACCCCTTAATTACTAGTGTCTCTATGAATCAACCCATGAATAAATCCCTTTAAAACCCATCCTAAAGAAGAAATGAAGGACATTTCAGGGTTCGTTTTTTTGGGTTCATAGTGCATTTAGTCTCATATTCAGCCTTCAAATCTTCATGTTCTTAAACCAAGAGAAACATTCTGCAGTGAGGAGAGATAACTCCACTTGTCTCCAATGCAGCTTCACTTGTTTCAGGAGTTTTCTAGAAATGAGTGTCAGTCTGTTGAAACGTGAAACTTGATTCTACTAAATTCTTCAAACAAGTTGATTTGCATTGGAAACAAGTGAAATTATATAACACCGTTGGCAGATTTTTTCACCTATTTTAAGAAAATTATGATCTCAGGACTCGATAATCGACTAAATGACTTGTTTAGATGGAGATTTTTTGCAGTGTACTTCTTCATCTGATGAGCCACGTTAAAGTGATTCATCTGGCCGGTCAGAGGTTCACAGTCACACAGAGTAAATCTTCCATGTTGGTTATTTAGTGCCGGTTCATATCGTTCAGCCGGAGAGCCGCTACTGTGCTGCGAGCCAGCTGGTTCTCAACCTGCGGGTCGGGACCGCCTCCAGGGAGCGCGACATGACTTCGAGGGGTCACAAGATGATGGTTTCGGGAATGTAAATTAAATATGGTTCTTATATACAACATGAAGAGTTTTATTCCAGGGATAGTTACATCACATCCTATACTTCAAAAATACAACAGATATCATATTCTATTCTAATCTAATCTATTCTAACATTCAATTCTTTGTTTATTGTATCCCTTTTCATTGTGTTCCTTCTTTTAGATGGTGTTCTTTTCTATTTTTAAGTCCTTTATCTTGTATGATGTTTTCTAAACTTTTATTATTTTTATATTCTAAACTGTTACTAGTTTTACATCTTGTTTTGGCATGACATTTTTAAAATGTGTCATCATGATTGTGTCTTTGTGAGAAATGTTTCTGTAAGAATGTTTGCAGACTCAATACTTCCTCCAATAATAAATCAAGTGAAGTAGCGTGAAAAGGGGAAATGCAGGTGATTGTTTTAAATCATAATTCAGTATTTGAGTGTTTCTTCCTGTTTTGAGCGTTCCTGGTGGTTGTGAGTGATTATGCATTCCTTTGTTATGAGGGTGACTCTAAAAGAACAAGTGTTAAGGATCCACAGATAGATACACATTCACCCAGAGACTTTCATCTGAGAAATTTTTTTTCAGATTGAATTGAACGCAGAGCGATGCGTCACAAACTGGCTATTCCTCTAGTACAGTCATGTATTTATACTACCGCAGCTGGTTAAAGTAATAATCTGTGACATCATATAAATAAATGTCTGTTCTGTAAGACAACAGTGATCTAATCTATATCCAGTTTATAAATCTTCTCCACTGTCTGTTCTAAACAGCCGGTGTCTAGTAGCTCTTTCCTGGGAAAAATCCTCTGCCGCACAGGAAGTGATGCGTTTTACGTTTCCTGGTTTGTTTGGAATAAACAGCAGAAGAAGAACTGGGTAGTTAGCATGAGCAGTGATAGCCACCATGGCTGAACAGACAAAGAAAAGAGAAACTCAAATTGCAGCAACAGAAAATACAAGCTCCGCCCACACGGTTTGAGTGACAGGTGATCAAAGATGGAAATTTAAAAAAAAAAGAATTTTAGGCTCCATACATCCTTAGCTGACGCAGTTTATAATTGTCCAATACATTGTTGCAGTTAAAAACAACATTAAAATATTTTTATTATATTTTTAAACAATGCAAGGTGACAGGCAGAATAAAAAAAAAAAAGAAAAAGCAAATCACATTTGTATGAAAGATTATTAATGTGGTAGAATCTGCTTGGCTATACATGCTGACATAATTTTTAACATTTTCCCATGATCCATTGCAAGAAAAACCTTGAAAAAAATATAATTCCCTCCTCTATCATCCAGTTACACAAAGAAATTTACCAAACCTCATTTACAAACATGATACAGTACATGATTTAAAAAAAACATCTAAGACAAAATATTCAGTTCAACATCATCATTCAAAAATCATTTCCATTGACAGATATTTTACCCATCAGGCCATGTGACTCACACGTTTACATGCACAGAGAATTCCCTTCTGAACTGGTTTCTCAGTAATCTGGTTTTGGTTTGATGCATGTAAACATCAGACCTGGTTCAGAATCACTTGGTAAACTCATACTGGTTAAGATTCCAGCTTACTGCAGCATTAAACAGCTGACTGTGACATGGAAACATCTCACTGCTTCCACTTTTGGTTTCTGTCAAATTCAAACTTGCACAGCATTCTGGGTACAATTTGATGCCAATTTGATGCAAAATCTTCCTCATCTCCTTCTTCTTCTTCAGTGATGGAGGCTGGTGGTCTTGGCTAGCTGCTACTTCTTATGAGTCACTTTCCATGTCTCTTCTGGACCAACCCACCCACTTCTGAACAGTCGTTCCCCGCATCACGTCCCGTCCCAACATCCTGTTTCACCCGGAAAAACGTCAAACTACAGAAGCAAGTGTTTCACTGTCACCATAAGCAGAGTATGGCCAGCAGCCGGGTCTCTGTGCATGTAAACGAAGCCACTGGGAACTTGTGATAATGTGTTGTGAAGTGTTAAGGCCGGCGTTACAGGTGAAACGTCTTCACGCAACTCTGTTGTATGCAACCGAGATAACAAAGCTAGCAGAAATGTTAGCGTAGCAAACAGCTTGTGACATACATCCAAGAAAAATAAATCATCTTCATCCAGTATTTAGAGGTATTTGTGGATTAACTTTACATGTAAATATTGTCATATTCCAGGTAGTTTAAGTATTTCCTGTATAGAAAGTTAACGTGGCAGTGGACGTTAGCTGGCGTTAGCTTAATTGCTAACTGTGGATATACAGTAGCTTACATTATGTTCATATTAAGCCAAAGTGAAGAGATTTAACATGCTGAATTAGTAACTTTTTAATTTGTTTGCCGTTGTAAAACATGACTTTCCCCCTCTCAACCATTTAAACTATTGCAGAGTGTGTTGTGTAGTTTTGATTGCATTTGAAATCTTTGTGCAACTCGCAACTCACCAATGCAACCAAATTGCATGAATAGTTTCACCGTGTAACGCCGGCCTGACACCTTCCACAAAATGTTGAACCTTACATTAGTGTCCATCTAAAAGCTGAACCGGCCTCTGTCTCGTTTACACAGCGGAGATGAGCAGGAGCGGCAGAGCGCAGAGGGGCAGCAGGAAGTGATGCGCGGCGTGCGACGCGCCGGCGCTCATGTGCTGGTCCTGCGCTCGGCACTGACGGCAGTCATCGCCGCAGAAGGAGCAGGCGGACATGTCCTGCCTCCAGTACGACCTGTACGTCCGCACCGTCCTCCGCCCTGCAGAGACAGACACAGAGAGGTCAGAGGTCAAAGCTGCAGGCTCACCATGTGGTCACTGATATTCAAGTGCTGCTTCTCCTACTGCTAAACCTGTTTCTCTCTAAAGTGTGTAGCTTGAAAAGTGTTAAAACAAAATGTCTTATGTTATTGTTTTAAGAATAAAGTAGTATTAGTGCTAGTAGAGGCAGTAGAACTAGTCTTAGCAGTAGTGGTAGTAGTAGTACAGTAGAAGTATGAGTAGTAGTAGTTATAATAGCAGTAGTAGTAGTAGTTTTGGTATTAGTACTAGTAGTAGTGGCAGTAGTATTAGCAGTAGTAGTATTTCTAAAACTATAAGCCATACAAATAAAGCTGGTTATTAGACTCCAGTCTTACGTGGTTCATAATAATCGTAGATGACAACAGTTGCATCCTGGACTTTGGCGACTTTATATTCCATAACCAGAGGAATCTGGATGCACATCTCCTCTGTCGTCACCTGGAAACACATTTACATTTTACATTTTAATCATCATCATCAAAACACTATGATCTAGACCTTTCACCAACATGACTGACGTACTTCTGCTTCCTCTCAGCAGTGTATTGATCGGTTCTCTCCACTGGCAGCAGTGTTACGAAGCCAACTTTGTCTCCTGCGACAGTCTGTGATCACTGATTTGATGTTTCAACACAACACAGGTGTCGTCACTGACAGATCTTTCTGTTTCTGTTGTCAGACTATTTTCCGTCACTGATTCACTCTTACTGTGTAACCTTTATCAGCACAGTCACTGACAAATTTGCAAAGATGAAATATAGAAAAATGAATTTATAGGTTTGGTGCAATCTAGCAGATTTCAAAAAATGTTGATGTTGCTGTGATATTGAGGCTCTTACATGACTTAATGTGATTTGGTAAATAAATAATAAATTTCAGCTAAACGCTCATGTTGTTTTGACAGCTCACTGCGCAATAGCACTGCATTTTCCGTAGCATAACAACTGTACATTTTAACTGTAATTTCAGTTTGCAGATTATTATTATTTTTGCCCTTTTAACATCGTTGGGTAGACAGAGATCACAGCTATAGCTTGCACCCTTATACATCAAAGAAGTACAGAGTGAACCTTACAGAGTCTAAGTACAGGATGACCTTCCCCGGAGACGTTTCCACTTTCTTGACCACAGCTCCGGTCGGCACGCCGTTCTGCGCCAGGCTGAAGCCGCTCAGCAGGCCCACCTCCAGGATCACCATGCCGGTCGCCTCCAGGCCCGCCGCCTCCTGCAGCCTGCAGGGGGCGACACCGCATCACACTGAACACCACCGCCACGTTTAAAGCTGCGACAAGCTAAATCTTCTGACCGCTAGAGGGCGACGGAAACCGTAACACATTTGTAAATAACACACAGCAAAGCCACTGCACTACGGAGGCCTACCAAGGACAAACATTACAAAGCATCGTGCATAAATGCTAACAGCTAAGCTAACCGTACCTACAGAGAAGTCTCACCGGTTACCAGTCTCACTTTGACAGATCTTTCTCCTGCTGAAGGTCACATGTCCCACAATGACAAGTGAAGAGGCAGGTAGCAAGTTTACTAGTTTAACAAGTTTACTACAAGTTTACTCGCTCGCTTCATTGATTCCACCATTACGAGAATGTTTTTCAGGAGTGGGAGGGGGAGAGCGCCGCTTTTAAACAGCGAGGGAGGAGACGAGCTAGTTTTAAAAAACATGAAAAGCTGCTGAATGGAGCGGGAGGAGCTTCGTTCAGGAGCAGAATCTGACAACAAGCTTTAGAAAAGAGGAGAAAACAGGATAACAAGGATATTGGTTTATATCATTATGTCTCAGTGAAATCTCCACATAACACACATTAGCTTCAGGACTAGTTAGAAGGTCTGATATCGCTTATTGCAGGTTTAAACTATCCAAAACATTACTTAATTCAGCAGGTGCAATAAATAAACAGGAACATGTAAAAAGTTTTATTCCAAAATGGGATATCCATTGAAAATAATGACGCCTATTCTGACAAAATGGTTGATACATAAGAACAACAGTGGCATATAACAATACTAATAATAAACAATATTTGTCACCACGCGCTTTACAGAGCATAAGAACAAGCAACAAGTGAAAAGACAATAGACACTGCATGAAAATAAGAAATTATGTGAAATTAGTCAATAAATTAGTCATTAATGAATAAAATTTAAGTTAAAAGTTACTTGTTACAGAAAGCAAGCAGCAACTTGCTGTTAAAGTTATGACTATTTAAATATTGATGGATGAATTTCAGTAACCAAAACTTTTCCCCAATGGATATATAGCATTAGGAATGAAACCTTTCATTTTAACATATTAATTTTATATCACTTCTTAAAATTGAATGTATATTTACATACAGGCTTTCAAAATATGCTTTTTTCCCTTTGCTATTCCTACTGAATTTGTCTGTTTTTATTGTTATGTAACCCTGTTTTCAATCCACATCTGGAGTTTTTATTGTTTACCTTATTGGCTTTTATTTATTTTTGTGTCTTACGTCTTTATTTATTTAGTTTTATTGTTTGTAAAGGATTTTATGACACTGTTTTGAAAAAATGTGATACAAATAACTGTGATTGTCATGATTGCGTCAGGCGCCTCACCTGGTGCAGATGTAGAGCCGGACGGCGTGCGTCTCCGTGTCGAACAGCTCCACCTCCAGAGCAAACGCCTCGCCGCCCGCTGCTCTTCTTCTCCTCAACAAACTGCCGCTGCCTACGTTGTAAAACACATTCAGCTGAGAGAGAGAGGGAGGCAGGACAGAGAAGAAGAAGGGAAATGAGACTGGGGTTATTGTGAAAAAGGGGAAAGAACAACTTCCATGCAACTAACTCTTGCTTTGTGTTTTGGGATTATTACATCATTGATATTACACATTTCACATATTTTCTCTTTCTTCTGTTTGTTTTGTTCTTTCTTTGATTGTGTTGTATTACAATTTGAGGAGAACACATTGTTTTCATCTTGTGTGAAATTAATTAAAGCACAAAACAGTTTCCCTTGTGAGTGGCACTTCACATTACGGTACACAAATTAGGCCTACAGGGTAATTACTGTGTAATTACATGGACATTATCAGGAAGTAACTGGTCATTTCTGGTAATAACGAGTAACTATTTGTAATTATAGTGTATAATTTCTCTGTTAAATGCCGGTAATTTCTGGTGATAACGAGTCATTATTAGAATGATAACAGGACTACATTAATGTAGCAAGTTGTTCAATCATTACTGAATAATTACTATGTAATACTTTGGAAACATTTGCTCATTTTGCCTTTCCAATGCCTATTATGAAAGTACTAGATAATACCATGGGAACTAGGGTTGTAAGTGTGAATTTGATCGATCAAGCTTATCAATTACGATCAAATTGAACAGTGTGGTCTTGTCTTCAATTGCATCAGCGGGAGTTTTACTGAAATCATTATTTAAATACAACAGGTGCAAACTAACTGGCCAGACAGGCTGCAGATTTAGCAAAATGAAGCGTGTTTGTGTTCAGTGATTCAATCGCTGGAGAGAGAGAGATCATTTAAATAATCTATTTATTGGCCATAATTCTGTTTTTGTTTTGCTGTTCTATAAACAGGCCCATGTTTCAAACCTTTAATTAAAGATTTGATTGAAGAAAACCACGTTTCGTATTTTCTATGTCACAAGCTACATGTTGCTGTTTTTTCAAGAACATTTCTTAAAAGTGACATCCCTAATGGGAACTGTAGAGCCAAGTCAAGTCAGGCTTGACACCTCAACATCACACTGACTTTACTCTCCAGGCTGAGTCCAGGCTGCCTAAAGACAGACCAGCAGGAGGCGCTGGTTTTAGTGACTCATCCTATAGTGCCGACCCAGATCAGTTCACTAAGGACGGTGTTTCTCTGTCCCGTGACTGTCTTCACATGTGACTCCTGTACCTGAACCAGAGCGAATCCTCGTCCCTCTGCAGTGACCCGCAGGTTCAGCTCCGCCTGTGGGGCGATCTGGAGGGTAAAACCAAACAGGAACAGGAACAGTAAACAGAACAGTATTTATCTCTGTAGACCTGGATCAGTATTTATCTGACTAGACCTGCTCAGTGTTTATGTCGGTAAACCTGGCTCTATTCTTTCAGATTCTTCTCTAATTTGTGCTTTTTTTCTTGTGAAACACTGAATAGTTCCCAGCCGCTCTGTCTCCTCCGATCATCAAATGAAACAACCTGAAAAGAGAAATTCATTATTTACTTGAGCTGGTGTGTGTGTGTGTGTGTGTGTGTGTGTGTGTGTACCTGCTGGCTCTGCAGCAGCAGGAAGTTGTTGTGGTCGATGTGGAAGGCGGCGGCGGCGGCGGCGGTGGAGTTCGTGCTGACTCTGATGGTGAGGTCCTGGTCATGTGACGCGCCTTGAGCCGCGACCGCCGACAGAGCCTGCAGACCCACCACCGTGTCCTGAGGGAGAGGAGAGGAACACGCTGGAGAGCTGGGTCTGTGTGTGTGTGTGTGTGTGTGTGTGTGTGTGTGTGTGTGTGTGTGTCGGGTTCAGCTACACACATTTGCACCAATAAATTCTATTACAGTTCAGTCGCTGCTGGACTTTCACTTCAATACTCTCAAGTGGTTTCCTGTTTACAACTCTGTGTGTGTGTGTGTGTGTGTTCCTGTGTGTGTGTGTGTGTGTGCGTGTGTGTCGGGTTCTACTTCATGCATTTGTGCTAATAAATTCTATTACAGTTCAGTCGCTGCTGGACTTTCACTTCGATACTCTCAAGTGGTTTCCTGTTTACAACTGTGTGTGTGTGTGTGTTCCTGTGTGTGTGTGTGTGTGTGTGTGTTCCTGTCTGTGTGTTCCTGTGTGTCCCTGTGTGTGTGTTCCTGTTTGTGTGTGTGTCCCTGTGTGTGTGGATGTGTTCTTGTTTGTGTGTGTGTCCCTGTGTGTGTGTGTGTGTGTGTGTGTGTGTGTGTATGTATATGTCCCTGTGTGTGTGTATGTGTTTTTGTTTGTGTGTGTGTCCCTGTGTGTGTGTGTGTGTGTGTGTGTATGTATATGTTCCTGTGTGTGTGTGTGTGTGTCCCTGTGTGTGTCTGTATATGTTCCTGTGTGTGTGTGTGAATGTATATGTTTGTGTGTGTGTGTGTGTGTGTATGTATATGTTCCTGTGTGTGTGTGTGTGTGTTCCTGTGTGTGTGTGTGTGTGTGTGTGTGTGTGTACAGTAACTGCTGTTCGTCACCACATGCCCAGACAGCCACAGTCTCCTTGTGATGCGACTCAAACCACAGACAGCAGAACTTTCCTCCTCCTCCTCCTCCTCTTCCTCTTCCTCTGACAGCCTTCAGGCTCCATCAGCAGGAAGCCGTCAGCCCGACCCGGCTCAGCCTCACCGTCCCGTCAGCGAAGCCCTCCATCCTTTACAACAACATGACACGCCGTCGCTGTCATGTGAAAACCTCCTAACTCCGTAATTTTGGTGATTTTTCCGTGTTGTAACTCCAGCTGAAGGATTACAGAGGGATTCGTCTGTGGGCTGAGGAAACTCTGCGACCCCGAGCTGCGTGGAAACTTTCCAAAAACCCGCTGGAGAAACTGACAAATGCTCAAAAGTGGTCAAGCTAAAAAAACAAGGCTTTTTTTCCCTCCAGTTTTTTTTGGAGGCACAGTGAGGTCGTTCTGTTTGACGGACATGTTGCCCTGCAGGACCATGTTCAGCAGGAGCCGTCCCAGCTGGGAAACAAACGCTGACTCTACAGTGTTGGTGCCATGCTCTGCCCACTGAGTTAAACAGAAACGCTTTCTTTATTCTTTTAAGTGGAACTCCGAAATCCGGTCGGAGGAAACTTATGATGATGGAACGAAGAAAATAATACGTTTAATACCAATACCAATAATTGTAAATAGGAGAAATAGGAGTTTTTTATATATTGGCAGAATCTGCTTTGTCAAAGTCCCGTCTCCCACCTTTGTTTCACCTATTTACAATTATTGATAAACCTATTATTTTCTTCTGTCATGGCCAGGAAGCTACACAACCCAAGGTTAAACCCCACCATCAGAGGTGAGGTCTAACCCTAACCCTCGAGTCACAGTTTGAATTGCTTGAGACTTGACTTGCTGCATGAAGAGAAGACTTGAGACTTGACTTGACTTGGGTTCTGGTGACTTGGGACTTGACTCTGACTTGTACTTTGATGACTTGAAAAGGTTTCTAAAGTCTTGACTTGAGATCTTGTGTTTGTGTAAATGACTTAGATTGAAAGTGATGAGATTTGTTCCAGCGGACGACTGAATTTAAATTCTGTTTTCTGAATTTGTATGGAATGATTGAATTTATTGAAGTTGAAACTGATTATAGAAATCAAACTCATGATGCTCTTACCAAGTTTTTATCCTATTAAAACCATATTGCATTGAAAAGTCCTAGATATTTAGTTTTCTTTAAGATATTAAATTGATACTGGACTCTTGATTTGTTCTGACTTGACTTGCTGTTCTACATTTAGACTTGAGACTCGAGCAAAATTGACTTGGTCACACCTCTGAATCTTCACATAATTCCTGTCCACAACATGTAATCTATGTTTCAGGCTCATTTCACAAACTTTTATGAGGCTGTGTTGAATCTTTCAGTTCGGCTTTAGAACTGTGCAGAAATACAGGGAATATTTCCAGCTCTCAGACCTCACCTGTGTGCTCCCGTATCCTCCCAGGTGATTCCTCTGCTGGCCGAGCCACCTCAGGAGGCCGAGGCCCCGCTCCACGCTTCCCAGCTCGTTCAGACAGAGCAGCAGGTAGGAGGCCATCTCGATGTCTGCGGAGCGCGGTTGCCACGACGCCGACAGCCCGGCGTCCGAGGACGTCCAGAACGGCACGCCGTCTACACACAGAGCAGATACAGCAACCATTTGACATATATCTGATATTAGGGATGGGACGATATATCGAAATTCAATATATCGCGATACAAAACTGTGACAATCCGTGTGGTGTGTCAGGAACATGAATGGTGATATCAGCTCCATGTTATTCTGCTGTCAGGAACATGAATGGTGATATCAGCTCCATGTTATTCTGCTGTCAGGAACATGAATGGTGATATCAGCTCCATGTTATTCTGCTGTCAGGAACATGAATGGTGATATCAGCTCCATGTTATTCTGCTGTAGTAATCACTAATGAGACTCTTGACCATCACAGTTTCACAAGCTCTCCATCCAAATTATATTATTGTCACTTTGTAATGACATTTTTAAATTGTTGTTTACATTCTAGCAGCCAATGGCATCGCTAGAAAGATTTGCGACTCAGAAATAAACAGAACTCTGCACAGTCAGACTTTGTTGTCGCTGAACTTTTATTGATCACATCGTATCCTGGTTGTTTTGAATCGTGAACCACATATCGTGTATCGTATCGTGAGATAAGCAGATCGTCCCGTCCCTGTGATACATATGATTTATCCGCACAGAGGAGAAAGTCTGCCTTGTTGTCAGACTAGAGAGCCGCTCACTGGGGAATCGAGGCCTCCAGACATTCAGAAATATAAAAAAGAGCATGTCGTCAATGAATCCAAGGCATTCAACTCTTCAAAAAACACATCTGGTTTAAAACTAGTTTGCTATGACTGTGGTCAAGAGAAAAGAAATGAACGATTTTTCCAAGAGCGGAGTGCCATGAATTCATTGAAAACTTGCCCTTTCTGAGGCATCCAGACGTTTAAAAAAAAGTAAATAGGGCAAGTCAAGACACTCAACTCTTCAAAAATAATTTTAAAAACCGTTTAAAACTAGTTTGCAATGAAAGACTGAAGCCAAGAGAAGAGAAATGAAGACTTCCAAAAACGTCTTGGAACACAATACATGCATTTTGGAAAACTAAACAAAGAAATTTGAAGTTCAGTACTTAACAAATAAGATGTAATATGTACAATATATTCACAATTATATGTCAATACTTGAGTTGTACTTTTATGCCAGCAATCATTTTCTCACTATCTGCATACAGAGGACTCTGGACAAACCAGACATTCAGAAAAGTCTAGAAAAATCTGCTTTTGTGTGTCTTGTGCTTTTCCTGATGTTTGTCTTATATCAGTCTGTTCTGTGGTTGACTGTTGATCAGTTAGATCTAGTTAGGCTCAGTCTCATGCTTGTGATAAACGGCTGCAGAAATAAACAAACTTGCACTGGAAACGTGTCTGGAAAAGAGTCTTCAGTGAATTCAAGACACTCAACTCTTCAAAAACATGAAAAAAAAATGTTTTAAAAGTAGTTTGCTATGAATGATTGAAGCCAAGAGAAGAGAAATAAAAGATTTTCCAAGAGTTGACTGCCTTAAATTAATTGAAGATTTGACTTCTTGAAATTTGAAGTCCTTGTAATTCATTAGTCAATATTTCATAAATAAGAATGATTTCATGCTCAAAAGTGTTATATGTAGAATATCTTGCACTTGAGCTGTACTTTTATGCAAGCAATCATTTTCTAAGAAAGTAAATCATTTCGACTGGATATTATATTGGTTGGATTGGTTTGACATTGTGTTTTTTTTTTGGGGGGGGGGTATCAATGGTGGACACCTAATTTTGGAATGAAACTCTTCCTCTGGACACCCAGAATGCTCTGCTATGTAAGGAAGATGATTCAACAAAATACAGCATGTAGAGGTGGTTGGATACATTAACCTATGGACTCAAGAATAAATCTGTGTCCCCCCCCCCCCCCCTGTCCCGGTACCTCTCATCTCGGCCCGTCCCATCAGCTCGCTCAGCGCCTCGTCGGCGCTGGAGCTGCCGGCCAGCGCCAGAGCGAAGGTGAGCAGACTGAGGCTGTAGTTGCTGGAGACGCCCAGCGCCAGGCGGGTCTCCAGGAACATCAGGCCCTCCGACACCTGGCTGCCATACTGCCGCTGACACACACACACACACACACACACACACACACAGGAGGAGGAGACATGAGCAGACATCAGTTCACTTCAACAGCGTTTATGAGATCCATCCATAAAGACGCGATGAGATGAGGCAACATGTTTGGGCGTCCACTCTTGGCCCGAAACTGTCTGTTATGCATCTTGTTAGTCTGTTTGTTTGTTCCCATCTGTGGCCACATTACTTTTCCCCTCTTCATGTTTTTACACTGCTGATTAAGATAACATGAAGCTTTATTGATCCCTGTGGGGAAACTGGGCCTTTCAGCAGCCAATAATAATGAGATACAGCACAGACAAATAGAAATAGAAATAAGAATGAAGCAAAAGAGGGTCATCTGTTGGTAATTTCAACACTAGAACGTGTGAAGTAGAAATGTATGAGTGAAAGAATGAAAGCATTAAGAGTGTGCAAAATAGTAGCGTTGGAACTTATTGAGACAAAGAAAAAATTAATGAAAAATACATAATATGAGAATATAACTAAATATGAAATATGTGTAACAAGTTATAAAAAGATCAACAAATATGCAATATATAATGAAGAAAATGAGAATATGAGGAAAAACTATATGTGAAACTTGCAGCATGTAGAGAATATGTTTAGGTGTGTATGTTTTTGTTGTAAAAGCCATAACTTTATCACATATATTCAAAATACAGCAGTAGATAACATGTACAGCATGTGCAGATTTGGATATTGGTGGAAAAAAACACTGAATGTGTTTATACATTGGAAATATTTTTTCTCAAATATTAAAACCAGTTGTTGTAGACTGTTCTTCCTCTTCCAATAATCACAAATAAATTAATCAATGTGCTTTTTTACTTGTTTGCTTTACAAGTTATTGAAGGAAGAAAAACGAAAATCCACTGAAGAGCCAATATCCAATATCAAGCCAACTTCACTCTGGTTTTTACATGTAGGTGGAGAGAGCGATAGCACTAGTTGTTACTGTCAGAAGAGGAAAAAGTAAAAGTCGCGCCCCTTACTCAAAACCCAACATATATTGATGCTGCATTGCATTCTGGTCTCTCTCCTCTTCTACTATGGATTTCTCCCTGTATGATTGTTGAACGTCTCTCGGTGCAAAATGGCGGCTCTAGAAAGAAGCCCTCGCTCTTTGATTCTGAGGGACTGACACCAAAACCTGACGTTTACCGCTGATGTTTTACATCCTGAAACATTTTCTCATATCAAACTCCATTGTAGCTGCTGGAAACATCTGGAGGTGACGTCACCTCGTCTACGATTGGCCGGTTATCCACTAAGAAGAAAAACACAACAAACTACTGAATGGAGCCAGAGATGCAAGGTGCCAGTAGCTGTTTTTAGGGTGGATTTTTCCTTGAATTAAAGAAAACTGTCTGTAGTGCCATGACTCGTACCTTTAAGGTCTCGTCCTGCAGCAGAGCCATGAGGACGTAGGCAGTGAGGGAGACGGGACCGTCCAGGCCGCCCTGCAGCTCGGTGTGGATGACCCGGCCCGGCTCCTCCCACCTCCCGTCGGCCCCCTGCTGGGCCTCCAGCCAGGCGGCGGTCCTCTGCAGCACCCGCGGGTCGATGGCGATGAAGGGCCGCGCCTGCAGGAAACACCTCAGCACGAAGGCTGAGAGCCTGTGGAGAGGAGAGGCAGGAACACAGGCATGACATCCTGTACTTTATTTAGATTTTACAGGAAAGCATTCTTATAATGCTTTTTTATGTCCCTTTTTTAATCCCTGTTCATAATCCTGTCGTTTCCTTATATTTTATTTTATCTTTATCCTCATGTGTGGTTTCATTTGTCTTCATGTTTTTTATCCCAGTTTGTCACCCTATCTGTCTCCTAAAGAAGAGGATCAGGGCCACGTGAAAAATTTGAGTTCTGAGTTTAAAGTCAGAATTCTGAGAATAAAGATTCTGACTTTTTGAAAGCAAACTGCACTTTTTTAGATGTTTGAATGCGTGTTTCCTACCTTCCAGGCAGCCATTCATTTCCATTAATTTCATTACGGTACGAAAATCAACTTGCATAGACTTAAAACCTGCTTGAGATGGGTAATCCATCACAGTGAACAACCTACCCGGGTTTATTTTTGTTTTATTTTTGGTAATTAAGTTTAAGGCCCGCATTGATTTGAAACGACGACAAGTCTTCTGGTGCGTTCACATGCTGGTGGGAAGCTCTGACAGCTGGGACTTCAAACTCCCAAACAGCGTTGCATTCACGCGCTATTTGGTTTAAAAATCAAACCCAGAAGACAAACTAAGAGCAAACATGGGCATCGAGAAAAGGATAATGTGTAATTGGCTTCTTCTTGCTTTAAAAAAAGTTATGATAGTTAGTCTGGCTAGTCTGACAGCCACACAACAGAATGTACGTCTTTGCCAGAAAATAGTTGTTTTACACACTAAATTCAAACATCCATGACTTCTAAATCTGTGCAGGAATGTTAGCTGGAGCAGCAGAGAATTTTAAGGTAGATTTATCACCTGAATGTTAAAATGAAAATAAAAAAATGGGGAAATCAATTAAATATTAAAAAATCGAAAAAAGTATGCTTTGGAAAATGGCCGGTAGTAATCCAGAGTATGCGCTAAGTGTAGTAAATTGGCTAAAACATGCAAAAACACCTGTATGGTCCTTTAAATATGTTGTCACTGTTTTGTACTTAACTACAATTGAATTACATCCATTACAAGGTTCTGATTCTAATTTTCTCCACCTAAAAACTTGACTTGTCAGCATTGCTATAATTCTTCATTTAAAACCATCATGTGAAGAAGCAGTTTTCATGGGAGCTGAAGGACTGAAGTTCTTCCCCATAAAGTTACAAGTGCATCGCAAATAAAAATGTCAAGGAATCGCTTTAAACCCAAACATGACACAAACACTGTGGGCCAGATTTAAAATAACTGACGATAACAGACCAAGTGCTTCCAGATGGGTCTCCGTCTCCGAAGGCGCTGAAGGACCCGTCTTCTCTCTGGTAGGACAGCTCCCGCTCGTAACCTGGTGAGGACGAGTGTGTGTTGGGTTTGGATATTTTAACATGTATACCTCTTCTCTGTACTTTATCTATACTGCTGCAAGATGTACTATTGTCAATACAGCCAAATAAATAATTGATCGCAAAAAAATGTATAGGACTTCCTTGTCCAAAACAAATCAAAAATATAAACCCAAAGAAGCAGCAATATCAGTTTGTGCTACAGAATTTATTAACAGTGTTGGAAAGTAACAAATCCCATGTAAAAAATTACATTAATCTGATTGCACAAAGAATTGGGAACTACATTCCTAAGGAATAACTAGAGTAATTAAAGTGTAAGTAGGATACTCAACTGGCCGTTTGCTATTGGCTGGTCTTTGTGCCAGGTGATGTCACCACCTGTTGTATTCTGTAGAAGGTGACATCACCTGGCACAAACACCAGCCAATAGCAGATGGCCAGTTCAGTACCCTGCTTTTCACCATTAGGTTTGGGGTTTAGTTAGTCTTTAAAAAATTATTTTCATGTTTACATGTTTATAGCAGGACAGTGTATAGCTGCATAGAGTATCCGATTACTGATATTTTTCTTTTTAAAGGTATCTTCACATTTCCTTGATTTTTGCTCACTTGTTAGATCTCTTGTTGGGAGGAAGAAGTTATTTTGTTGGTGAGTTTATAGACACAAGCGTAATTTCACATATCTTGAAACACTAACTGATAGTCATTGTAGGGTATGATTCAAATAACCACCTCTAAATTTAATTAATTTGTCCACAAAACTTCACGTTCATTGGACTTTGGATATCTGGATATATTAGGGTGTCAGTATATACTATGAAACCCAATCAGTTGTTAATATGTCGCTGCACCAGTCTCACTGAAATACATTCCTGTATATTTCTGTGATTGTGATTCAGTTGGTGATTGATACCTTTCATCATGTAGAATGTAGCTTTCTCCACGGTGTTTTGGTCGGCTTGTCCGGTGGCGGAGAGGTACTGCAGGACGTAGATGTTGGGCGCGAAGTTGATCATATTCTGTTCTCCGCAACCGTACGGCATCTGGATGAGAGACTCCAGACCGGTGATGGACGGGCCGAGGATGTCACCTTCATCGCCAAGGAAACCAGACAAAACAGATGAGAACCATCAGGGAGACGAGTGATGTTTACCCTCGGTGACAAACAGACAGAGCCGAGCCAAACTGAACATTCACAAGTGGTGAGGAAACATCTCATCATGCTGAGTGGGAGATCTACAACCTGAAAGACATTTCACTGTTGTGCTTGTTGCAGATTGGAGCGTTAGTGATACAAACTATTTATCAGACGCAGAGCTGCTCTGGAGGCAGAAATAATTTGATTGGTTGAGTTAAACCTCAGTGGGCGGAGCCAAAGAACCACAGTTTTTCACAAGTACAAGTAACATTAGACTGAAACTCAGTGAAAAAGACAAGAGGTAAGAGAGGAGGAAGCTAATATTATGAAGCCTAGCGCTCTGCTGCTAACTGAAAAAATACAATCTATCATACTAAGTTATCTAGGTTAGCTAGTTAGCTAGCTGACCTTCAAATTCAAACTAGCCATACTAGCCTATAGCTAGCTTGGTAAACTACTTAGCTAGCTGCTGACCTTCAACATCATGATGCCATGGACATGAAGGAATGAAACAAATAAGTCATTGCCAATTATATTTTTTTATTTATATTTTGCCAGAGTTCCTTCTTTGCCATTCAGGTTTACAAGTTAGCTAAGTAGCTAGTGCTCAGAACAACTGTGGTTCTTTGGCTCCGCCCACTGAGTTTTAACCAATCACATTATTTCTGCCTTCAGTGAAGCTCTGACTCTGAGAAATGTTCGCATAACTAAAATTCCAATCTGTGTACTTGTAGCTTGTTGCTCTGGATACATGTTCGCTAAAAAACATGTTGCCTAAAATGTAAAGTGTAACATGCATTTCCATTTTTAGATTTCAGCTGATCCAGAGTGTCCTATCATGAGTGCAATCATAGAGCAAGCTTATAGTCCTATTTCACCAATATTACAAGCAACCAAAAGAAAAGTGCAGGGGTCAAAGCCGCAGCACTTCAGCGGTAGATGGAACAAATATTCTCAGCATGACCACATGACAGAGAAGAGCTGGGTAAAGAAATAGGAGCAGGGAGGAAATGTAGAATGGTTTTTTTTTCCTTTTCCTTCCAAGTGGAAGAGGATGATAAGATGGAGATGTGACTCAATCCTCTGTTCTGATGTTTAGAACAACTGCCACTTGAACAACAGACATGTTTATGGAGGCGGATAACAAACAGCAGCCACCGGAGCAGCCTGTTCGCTTGACTAGTGTGACAGATGTGCTTCACTTTGTGGCACGTAACATCCAAACGGGTCAGAAAACAATCACACAGCTGGTGATTGTAAAATAGCTTTTATCAGCATATTATCAGTTTCCAGTTTGCACAGAACTGTATGATTCATGGTCAAAATCTTGTTTTTTTTGTTTTGTTTTGTGTGTCCCAGTACCCAATGCGTCAAAACATTAGGGTTAGGGTTCAATCTTCGCACCAGTATTTTACACCACTAGCAATTTTGCAAAATATGACATTATTTGTGTGAGTTTAAATCTAATTAGCACAATACTTACACACCCAAATTTGTTAGAAAACAAGATGTCATATATTGCAAGGTTGCAATGAGTATAAAAAGTTCAAGTTTCAAGGTCAAGTTTATTTATATAGCGCTTTAAAAAAACGAAACAAATTTGTATCTGTGAAGTGCTTTATAGAAACTGGTTATAAAAGACAAGATAAAAGATAAAAATGCAAAGAATAAAACAAGACAAGAAGAATGCAAATGCAAGAAGAATAAAAACAGAAAAAAAGAGCAGAAAAATATAATAAGTAGACACGCACACACAGTCATGAGTATACACACATCCACAAAGACCTGATCAACAAAGATAAAAAGCTAGTGAGTAAAAGTTGGTTTTAAGACGATTCTTAAACGAACGAAGCAACCGAATCAGCAGATCTAAATGTTTTCAGGGAGAATATTCCACAAAATGTGCTAACAGAAAATACGGATGTGGACTGGGAGAGTTTATTTCTAACTCTAATTAACTGTAATTGTATCGTACAGTTCTGGAAGCTCAGACTCAAACAAGATGAGTTTCTCCTCCATCTTTCTACATCAACATACATCAGATGAAGCTGTAATCTGATTGGCCACCGCTCTCTCCACAGGAAAACGCTCTTTTGCCGGTGATAATATGAATTACAACCTCCGCTTTAACACCGGTTCCCTCCTCACTGCCATCAGGACACTCAGCCTTTAATCTCACTACAACTCTGCATCTCACTGTCCTCATACATGTCTTCCATGTTCAAAGCTTACTGCGCTCCATGTTGTCTTGCACACGCGTGTTCCGTGTTCACTGTCTGCACCTTATTACATGGAAAAATACCATTTCAACTCACTGCACTCCATGCTTTTTTGCACATGTGTGTTCCATGTTCAGTGTCTGGACTTCACTGTGTGGATAATTACAGCCTCAACCTACTGCACTCCATGTTGTCTTGCACATATGTGTCCCATATATTGTCATAGTTGCTCTATTTTTAGGCTTTTATAATGATTTCTTTTTTATTTTTACTGTTGTTCTATTATTTACTTTATTGTTATTGTTGCTTTAGTTTTGTGTTTTTATCGACACTGCCTTATATTTTTACTCTATGCTTTTATTTGTTGTGAAGCGGTTTGTAACAATTGTTTTGAAAGGTGCCAAAAAAATTAAGTTTATTATTTATTATCATTATTCAATGTCTGCAAGTTAGTATATGGAAATGTGCGATCTCAACATATTGCGCTCCATATGTGTTACATACAGTGTGCTGTCTGCTCAGTTTTGTACTCATTATGTGTTGTTTGGTGTCCATTTATGTAGCAGAACTATTAAATTTAGTCCATCATGCTTTAATGCAAACAGTTTCCCCCAGCCTTGGTCAAGTGGCAGTAAAGATTCTACTTTTCTATTCTGTTCCATCCTGGTCTACTGTGATGTTCAGGGTATTTTATGGGAAAAAGCGAAAGCCTCAGGTGATCAAAAGCAAATATCTGTAAGAGCGTGAACACGTGTTGGGTCGCCGCCCGGCCTGTTTACATACCAACCGCAGACACTGAGACTCTCTCGCTGCCTTCCACCACACCTGCCGGGAAGGTGAAGCTGATGTGCTCAGAGAGGCTCGTCCCGGCGGCGGCGGCGGGCAGCTCCAGGCAGAGAGCGGTAG
Organism: Centroberyx gerrardi; assembly: GCF_048128805.1. Lineage (NCBI taxonomy): Eukaryota > Metazoa > Chordata > Actinopteri > Beryciformes > Berycidae > Centroberyx > Centroberyx gerrardi. The sequence goes on from NC_136014.1 coordinate 26,664,597, forward strand.
AGAACGACTCCTCCAGTCCTTCGGGCTACAACAACAACATCAACAGCGATGAAAGATGAACACACACAAACAAAAGTGATGAGTAATACTTCTGGGAAAGGCAGAGCTGTAAAACAAGATCAAGATTTCTTGGGTTACAGCGGAATGGAAGATGAAGGCAGGTTGCATCTGAGTTTCCGCTCTAAAATCCATTTTGGATTTAGACGTTCTGTCCCGTAAACAAAACATGACAGCTTCAACCTCACAGCTGTGTGAGTTTCACTGAGCGAGAGACTGAACCTTTAACCTTCTCACTCCTCACAAGGCGCTCTGAGCAGCGGCTAAATGCCAACGATTTAATGTCAGTGGATATGACTTCTGTTCATATCAATATGAAAAATAAATAATTTAGATTTAATAAGTAATGTCATGTTGTGGTTAAGGCGAGGCACTGCAGGCAAATAGGGCAAAAAATATCCTTTAATCCTTTAATCCTATCAGAATGAAGTTGTATATAGTGGATATGGATACAAATACAAACAGTTTTTGTATTATGACTTTTATTTATTTTGTTATTAACATATTCAAGCTAATATTTAGTTAATATTTCATAATAAAATGTTCAAGTGTGCGTATCAGAACACATTTTTCTCAGTGGATGAAGTCAGAGTGCATTTTCCTGTTTCACTCTGATGAATAATGAAATAGATGGTCATGTACAGAGATTTGTACAAATGACTATGTACATGTACCCCATAGAATAGGAATGACGAAAGATATTAAAAAACTTTCTGTAAATCACCATCTGTTATTGTTAAGAAGCAGCAGGTCAAATTTGGTGGCAAGTTAGCTGTAAAAAAGGGAATGTGTCATTTTGAGAAATTGACCTTTTGTTTTTTTTGCCAATGTTGTGCTTGGTGCACTTAATGCAGCTGGTATACAAACATAGAAATTAACTAATTATAGATTTTTTTGTCTGATTGTTTTGTATATTTTATGAAATCAGGGTAGTTATAGAAGCAAACTATTATAATATTTCAAAATTGACCAATCCAGCCAAAATCGCCATCTTCACCTGTGGTGCCTTTCCTTAAATAACCAACTATCCTTTCAAAAGCACCATATAGTATTTTAATGTTGTGTTATTAATCATGTTATACCACTAGGTGTCCCATTTTGCAAATGATGGCTATCTCATGTCAGAGCGACACATTGCTTATACGTTACTGTTAATGACATTCCCTGTTTGGTTTCACAGCACCTTGACCAGAACCATCCTGCGGACGGCGTCGGCGGCCACAGACGAGACGGCTTTCACAGAGACGGGAATTTCTCCAAGGACCACGGGCTTTATGGGAATCAGGACGGAGGTACCGCTCTGGCTCCCCACAGACACCCGCCGCACACTGGGCATGCTCAGCTCATTGTCCGGGAAGACGAACTCAAAGGTCTCACTCTCGGCAACAATCACCATGACCTGTTGAATGAAAGTTGACGTGAGGAGTCCACCCAGATCACGTTATAGCGGTTTGAAAAGCCAAATAATGTATAAGGAAACAAGAGGAGGATGGGTTTTTCTTTGTACTCAAGTACCAACTGCTTCAACAACATTTCAGATCACAAGAGTGATAACCCTCTTAGGATTTTCTCAGATCTTTTCTCTAGTGGAAGTCTGTCAGCCTAATGAGCAGCAGGGAGCTTTGATTTGTTTGTCGTGGCCTCGGAGGTGAAAGGTGATCAGTGTAAGATGCTAAAACCTGATGCCACACCAGATTATAGCAACATGACACCTATCACAACCCCACTAACCCTGTGAACCAGAGTGAATATCACATTCCCATTCCACTACTACTGCAGCACAGTCGTCGGAGGGAGTAATCCAAGACCTGTAGCATTCTACTATTTCTGTACACGATGATATCACACTCTTAAACTCAATAGACTAATATAATGCAGGCATATAGTCTGAGGTAGCAACACAAGACCTATTACATTCTACTTTTTGTATTCACAGTGACCTATATCACCCCTTTAAACACAGTAGATGAATATAAAGCAGCAACCCCAGGCCTTTTCTGTAAAGAAATCACAATGCTACACTGCTAACCTGCACGCGATATTGTAGTTGTAAAGTGGGAAACACGACTTGTGCATTTTGTGTTTTTTGGTTGGAAATAAAAACGAATATGGAGGTGATGAAGCATAATATATATGCTTCATCAGAGACTGATGATACATTCAGATTATGAGCTACAAAACGGTCTGCCGTACCAAGCTACATGTTGTCTTCATGTTGGGTGCACTAGCTAATAACGTCCCCACTGTCATAGCTTTGCATTTGCTATTTGTACACAGCTAATTTTCCAGTGGACATCCATGATGGTGCCAGCGGTGGTTGCTTGGAGATTTGTGATGCAACTGCAAAGCATCTATTGCTTGTGATATTTTGGAAGTACGTCTATGTGTATATATGGATGTTAACAGGGTGAGAACAGGTATGTCATTGGGTACACACACACACACACACACACACACACACACACTCTCAACACCAATCAAACATATACTCACCTACATTACCCTGTTTCTACATTTTGGCTTACACTTAGTTCACATTACACCCAACCAATATCACACTTTTTGACTCGCTCCTCTAGCACAAAGCACAGCTGTCTGAGGTGAAACAGAGCGTCTGACCTCCAGGTCCTGTGGCAGGTAGTTGAACAGAGTGACTTCCAGGACCAGCTCCTCTCCGCGGATGATGTAGGCCGGCAGATTCAAGGACAGGAAGAAATCCAGGAAGGCTGTGAGCTGGGAACACAGTCAGAGTAAAGATGCTCGCCTGGAAACTAATCAGTCAAGTCAACACAAGTTTATTTCTAAAGCCGTTCATCACAAGCCTGTCTCAAAGAACAACCTACCAAGATCTAACTGATCAACAATCAATCACAAAACAAAATGATGCAATACAATATGCAACAAAACAAAACACAACGATACTGTTTAGGGAACTAATACCATATCACCAGGTGTATCACCAGGTGTAAATGGTGCTAATACTCATTCTAATGCTAACGCTAATGGTAAAACTAGTAATAATAGCACTAATACTACTACTAATATCACTATTACTTCTACTACTATATTACAATATTAGTTCAACTACAACAAGAACAACTCTTACTACTACAACTACTGCCACTACTATTACTATTACAGCTCAAAGCATGACAAAATAGAATAGCAACAATTAGATAATAAGCAGGTTTTAAGGCAGGTAATAAGGCATGTTTTAGGAGGATTTTGTTGAAGTTATTCTCTGAAGGGGAAGGCATGGTTACCTCTGCAGGCGTCTCGACGACCCCCAGGCCCAGGTTCTCAGACATGACGAAGGCCGTGGCTGTCCAGGTTGTGATGCTGTCTGGCACAGTCAGAGTCATCTCTGCTGTGGTTGAATTACTGTGAAAGGTGACAAGAAACCTGCCTTTAATAATATTAAAAAATAGGATAAATGTGGCTACTTATAGAATGTGAAATGATAGCGGCACTTATGCAAATGTATGTAAAAATGCACCCTTCTTATCAGTTTGAATTACGAAATAGGTCTGCAACACAGAAGAGCGTCCCATCCCCACTAATTGAGATGCTGTGATTTGCCCTATTTGCCAATTAAATTTTGTTTTCTGGTATGGTCACTGCTGGGAAATCTTGTCCACCCACATGAAGTGACCATTCAAAACTTAAGAGAGAAATACTGTCTCCTAAACAGCAGCGAGTAGCGCTCCGTCCAGAGAAAACTGGACTCACCAACGTTAGATCTTTTGGTTCTCTCGTCCCTTTGACATAATTTGGTGTAAAACGATCAAAAACTGGCCAGGTTGCTAAAAATGAGTGTGTCACGTTACAGAATTATTGGGTATTGAAGTTCAAATAGTTTTCAAACAGTTTGCTCTTGTTGCTTTTTGGCGCCACCAACATGTGAAGTTGCCTAGAGCAGCTCCATGATTTACTCATCGTATGCTATATTGTCAATATTGCATGACTTTGAGAAATTAAAGGATATTTTTCTTGATTTAAAAGTAATAGTGCATGATACAACTTTATATTGAATGGGACTGAAACCTCATTGTTGGCCTGCTGAGCTGTTGAACCATTAGAATAAATGGTGGTATCATCAGCATACAGATGCAGTTTGCGGTTGTTCATTATCAACCTAATGTAATTAATGTGGACTGGAAATTGAGCCCTGTGGAAAACCTGTTGAGGTACTGAGAAATGAGTGGTCAAAAGATAATATAGCTTTTGAAGCAAAAAAAGCCTGACCTAGGCAATTCACTTTCTCAAAAATATGTAATCGGGCAATAAACACTGAGATTATTCGCAAAAACACAAGGTTATTCACAGGCTTTACTCTTCAACATAACATCAATGAATGCTATGAGTTCTTTGAAGTATTTTCTACTAGGGAAGGTTGGCTTCATTATTGTTTACACCTTACTGAAAATTGTTATTTTCAGTTTAGCTGCTTCATAAATTGTTGAGAAAACAGAAAAATCCTCAAACTTCATTACAACAGTGGACAATATTCATTAAGCAGCACAGAAAGAACGTCCAGGCTGAATATCCCATGATCTGTTACTGAAGCTTCACCCTGTGTTGGTGTCCAGCCACAGCCAGGTCTCCGGAAAGTTCCAGCGCTCTCGTGGCTCCATATTTGAACCATCTTCCTGGTCTGAAAGGGAGATTGCGAATGCCTCCCCTGCTGTGGGGAATATGAGCATTAGTGACTTTAGCAAATGGTCAGTGATTTTGAAACTCAAGGCCGTCATTTGAGCTGATTCTTAAAACTTACGAAATTCAGGCCTCTGCATATCTCCCTTCTTGTGTAAACTGGCATCGGTCAACACCACAACATCACATGTCTGGGCAAAGACACAAAAGATATGAAAAATACACATTTACCCCTACATTTTAGGCATTTGGCTGGACCAAGAAGGAGGAGTGCAACAGAAGAATAGGCTTCATTACATACTTAACCTGGTTATTCCATTTACCTGATTTTGAGTTGACACATGTAATTGTCAAAACTGGGTCAGAATAACCTGAGTAAGCTCATACTCCCATTATGAAAAACCCGGTCAAGATGCCTGTCATACTAAACGGGTTATTGTGGCATGGAAACATCTTACTCCTTTCACTTTTGGTTTTCGCTGTATGAAGTCAGACTCACGCAGCATTACGGTACATTTTGATTTCAACAAAACTACTGGGATCATCATTTCTTTCCCGCATATTAGAATTAACCTACTATTGCTCAGTCAAAGAGGGAGGGGGTAGCTGGTGGTTGCACCTTTTCATACGTAATACTTTTTTGTTAGTAGACTGTTCTGTCTGTGGTCTGGACACTAAAGGAATATTCTGTTAATTGATTAATTCATGGCAACAGGGAGACTCGGTCACAGGGTGTCAATGGGTTATACCCCAAATAAGCCATTAACTGGAGCATGGCAAATTCCCAGGCTACTCTGTGCATGTAACATAGCCATTGTAGGTCACCAATAGTGTCTACTTGGATGTAATAAATATTCCTGTGTACCAGCAATGATCATGTATCATAGAAAAAATATGCAGTAAGTATAGCTAAGTACAGCAACAAAGCAGGGAGATAAGAAGAGAACAGAAGGGGACAATAAGGGAGGGAGGGGTGGGATTTGGGGATATTTTCACACCCCAAGTAAACAGGATAATAATACATTATATTTGTGATACAATCATTATATCTGATATGTCTCTGGAGAGGAAAAGGCTACCATGAAGATGGAGTATGGATCTCCCATTCTCATGTTGTCAGAGTAGAGGTCTGCCTTGTTACCGCTGTACTTTGCCATCTCCCCCAGCACCTGTGAAAGCAACACCCACATCCTCAGAGCCCACTACTGTTACAACACACAAAGACAGACAAAACAGCTTGAGACAAAAAAGGGAATGCATTGTTAAAACCTGTTTGACCAAGTTGGGATGAAACAGTTCACGGTGCCTCGGTGTACGTCAAACCGATACTTGGGTGGGGTCAACAGATTGGGTTTCGCAGGTGTAACTGCAAGGGGATATTACACCAGCAATGATATGTGTGTGTGTGGGTGGTGGATGTATAGTTGTAAAACTAACGTTGGAAAATATTAAACTGGAGAAGACCCTGGAGAGTCATGGAAGTTTCTGTTATTCACAGATTACCGGAATAGACCATTTTACCTGGCTAAGCACATTATATGACCACTAAAATCCTTACAAAAAAGGAAACATGTATTACATTATATGCCTTATAGTAGGTCAGCAGACTGAATAATTAGGGCCACTTTGAAGTCATGGGTAGATGGTTCAATTCCTGGTCCCAACAGTGTCCATTGCTGCCAAAGTGCTTTTGAGCAAGCACACATACCCTCAGTCTGTGTGCTCCAGCCTGCTCCATGGATGGGAATTGGAAATTAGGTAATTAAGTAATTAAAAGTGGTTTCACGCACATCCATAGTCATAGGAGCCGGACAAAAAACAGCAATCCACATCCACAAAGGAATGTTTGCTCACTATTTTTATGGTCCCAAAAAATTAGAATGGATTAAAGAGACGGTGACAATAATGTTCATCAGATAACTTTTACCCCCATTGGAAATTAGGTGACACTATAGCTAAAACTACTGCCAGTCAGGCTGTGTCTGTACTTGTGTACATGTATACTATATGTATCTAGGAGTCAGGCTAGCATAATGCATTAACGTTAGCGCTCTGTGAACCAGTAGTGTTTTTCTCACCGTCTCCTTGGTGATGTCGTTGTGTGAGCCGGCCCGGTGCGTGGCCTTGTCGACCACCAGGATCCCCACCAGGGAGCCAGGCTCCGCCACCGAGACCCGCAGAGAGACCTCTTCAGCTGGCTTCTTCCTGGCCTCGCTCCAGCTCACTGACACCTGCCAGACACAGGCTGGTCAGCCATACACCATCATACACCATCATACACCATCAGACACCATTATATACCATTTTGTAGCATCACACAGAATCATACACCCTCATAAACTGAGATGAGGTGGATTTATGCCCTGCTGCCTCTCTGTCAGCATCCACAGAACACTAAAGCAAAAAGTGATCAGGCCAATTATCACAGCGAAGATTAAGAAACCTGCAGACAACCACCTGGTTTTTTAAGACTTGATTGATGGGCAGCTCTAGTACATCATTGATGATCTCTCCATCCGGACGCACACAGTAGACTACGATGCAGGCCTGAGGAGCCCAGGAATCCTCTGGGGTCAGAGTGAGAGAACCAGAGGCTTTCCCAGCAGAAACGATCTGACCTCTGGACTTCACCTGCACTCACACACACACCAGAAAATACATGTCAGGCCTTTTTCCAAATGCATGATTTGATATACTAGATAGTTGATATCTAAGAATGTTTCATAGTAAGAAATGTCACCTTCTCCCCATTGAATCATATCCTCTCTATTTAAAAAATCCCTTCTATTTCCCTCCATAACTCTTAAATGATTTCTTTTCGTAGCACTTTGCTCTTACATGATCATTCTATAGTCACAGGGATATTGTCAAATCACTACAGCCCAAACCCTATTTGTTCCTTTTAATTTTGATAATCTAGGAATGTAAACTTTGTTGTACTCATTGCTCGCTGCTCTAAATGAGAACCTGAGCTGAATGAATATAATGTAAAATGTAAAAATGTAAATGAATCAAGCATAAAATATAAGATATCCTGTCTGATTGCCAACTGAGGTACTTACCATGTAGTGAATCTCAGATATTTGAAAATTGCTCTTAATTGGCAACAGGAGGGACACACCAACCTTAAAAAAAAGGAAGGCTATGTCACTTAATATGATTAGAAGATCAAACACAAAACATAAACACTCATACCTAATTTGGCATCCCAGACCCGAAGAAAGGATTCCAATTTGTATTTAGACTTGATTATAATATAGACTAATGTGGTGCAAGAAATGTAGGATTTTTGTATTTTGTGCTGCACTGAAATGCATTTGTATTTATTGTGTGTGTGTGTGTGTGTGTGTGTGTGTGTGTGTGTGTGTGCTACGAGCCGTGCTGAAGGCATACATCGCATGGAGTGAGGGTGAGTCATTTGAGAGCAGATGTATCATTGTACTATCTGTATATCCTGTTTTTGCAACAACAACAACACTTTCCCAACAATTTCCCTGCAGGGATAAAGTGTGTATTGCACCTCGGACCGTTTGTTCCTCATGTTTACCTGTGGAGGCCGACGGGGCTTCTGAATCTGCAGGTAGGACTGACTGGGAGATGTGTAGCTTCTATAGAGCTGTAGTGTCTTTTCACTGTCCTCAAATGAAGCCTAGGAGTCAAAGAAACAGAAAGATAAATATGTAACACAGCCTTTACTTTTTTCCTCTTGATGCTAATATTCTATTCATAGAAGATCTCACGGGCATCTGCACCTGACTAGAAGATCCCAATTTGTCTCTCTAGATGGTTAACACCTGCAATTCTAACATCTATTTTGGCGTCCCACATGGTTCAATTCTAGGTCCTCATAATATTTTCATTTTTCATGCTCCATCATAGTTGTATTATCCATGAATATGGCTTTTTCTTTTTCTTTCCCTCTTATGATAATGCACAACCTTTCATAGCAATAAAACCTGTCAGTGCTAATTAAGGTTTTGAAGTGTTTTGCAGCTTTTCTTACGTCGATAGTGAGCGTTTCAGTATCATCCGAGAGTTGAATGAAAAGGGGAATGACTCCGTCTGCGGGGACAAGAAACTCCATCTCTTGGAGAGGAGCCTCCTCCGGCAGGGGAGGAGTGGTTTCCGAAGGCTCTGACATGTTTGGGAATCGGGGCAACATGCTTCCTAATTCATCCCATCTCACACTCCATGGAGCTAGCTTGTGCTGCATCACTGAAACTGTAACAGTCTTTCTCTGGTCCTCTCGGGACAGGGGTTGGTTGTTGTATGTGGATACTTTCAGCTGTAAAATCAAGAAAACATTGATAGTGTACCATTAGATTTGCTTTACAATTTAATGCTGTAGGTATATTTATGGAACAATATGTAAAATCTACTGTCTATGGTATGTGCTGTCCCTGTTTTAAGGGGCCCGGTGCTACCAAGACAAATTACTGTACATTTACTGTATGAGGAATTAAGTGATTCTGATTATGAAATTGATACTTCAGTGGTGATGGCACCTGTTGTCCCGTGTGCTGAGAACTAGTAGTGGTGGCAAAGCATGAATGAAGTGTGGCTCTGAAAAGATTAGCTCTCAAACACAAAAGCTCACTTATCTAAATACCCAGACACTGATCTGAGGCCGTATGAGACAGTGATATGCCTCGCTATTGTGGATCTGATCACACTGCAGAAGCGGTTTATAAATAAATCTCAAATAACTTGATTTGATAGTCAGAAATGTTGCTTCCCTTACCTTAGCGGTGAAGTTCAAAGAGGGCCTTAATATTTTGGGATAGCCTTCGAAGGCCAGTTTGTATCGGCACCTTGCCAGAGACACTGTTGCTGTATTGTTATACGTGAGACCTGAAAAATGAGAATGCATTGACAGTGATATGTGAGTTAGGAGAAATCACTGCGCTCAGACAGTCGGTGCATGATCCTACTAATAAAAACATCCAGGCTAACTGAAATTATGCGGTCACACACAACAAAGCTAGTTTTTAAAAACAAGTTTAACAGGAGTTCTCTTTTTCATTGGTCTTTATTCATAACGACTGTAATATAATGCATCATATTTTATTATCTTCTGTTCTTTTATGTAACTTTATATATGTTTATATATGTATATGCATATATGACTATACCTGCATTTGTATATATCAGTAGACTTTCTCTACCTTTTTTGTTCATGACTGGTCTGTGATCTCCATTCTGTCTAGTTAATATATTTTGTTCTACAGTTGTTTACAGTATTTTTCTTCTGTTTTCTGATGTTTCTACATGTTTATGTTTCTGTGTCAGTTCTGTGTGTTTTGTGTAGTATTGTTATTTTTGTCTATTAAAAAAAAAAAACAGGAGTTCTCCATACATTTTGAGGCAATAACATGCTTTTTCACGTTGCTAATATTTGTAAGCTCTGAGGTATTTTGAGTTACCATTTAGTTATGAGCACTAATTGTCCATTTATAAGTCAATCTCCTCAAGAAACTATGTGCATTTGCTCAAAATATCTCCAGCCAACCCTTTTACTCTTCACTCTACAATGACTCATAAATAAGTGAAGCATGGTGCTGATATTGGGAAATAAAGAGTGATTACCTGTTATGTATTCCGTAACATTAACCACAATAGTGAGAGACTCATCCATATAGCGTTCATAGGACAAATAGTCTTCAGATCGTTTGTTCATTTCATTGTAGTCGGGAACATCAAACATAATGTCTGCGGTGTGGTCAATCTGTATCAAAGCAACACTGATATTACATATATTTGGCCAACATTCACACATGTAAAGGCATGTAATATCTTTTAAAAATGCATCAGTTATTTGTGATAATTTAGCTGTGTGCAATAGTATTTGGATTAATTGCATATAGCAGCAGATTCAGATGGATAAACAGTATATCACAGTGATTAAGCTAATGTCCAGCGTTATTCCCTAGATGGTTTTTGATGTTGAAAATAGTGAGAATACATCAAAGTTTATGGCAATAGTTGGGGCCCTGAACAGAGACAACATACCTCTCCTTCCTCATGATAAGCTACTTCAATGCCATGAAAATGATGGAGGAATGTTATACTCATGTGTCCCTGGACAGGCTTGCCATACATGTACCTACAGGGACCAGAACACAACACTGTGAATGAGAAGCAGTGAACCATCCCTGTCAAAATAAAGGTTAAAAATGACAGAATAAGTGGATTTGTAAGCTGCAGGACGTGGTGACAGACTCACTTGGCTGTGACCGAGCCCCGGAGACTGTCCTCCTGATAAATGACAGTCGGAGCTTCTATCAGAACCTCAAACTTCGGCAGCACTGGAACCAAACAGACAACACATGGATTTCAACATCATCTGACTATAATGTTTTGACTTTCTATGCAACAGGATATAACTAGGCCTAACGCATGGAATATTGTACACCAATATATATATATATACACCATCAGTTAATTAAGAAACACCTAATGGCCCAGAACACCAGCCCCTCTCCAAATAGGACACGTTTTGCTACATAATATCTGACTATATGATCATTAATGAGGAATTTTCTTGGTCATGTTTATGTTGTTTTTAATGGTACTACTATCATTCCTGAGCTGTATCAAATGTTTTACTATTTAGATATAGTGTGGGTACTTGTTGTCATTGTTGTTATTGTTGTTATTGGTAGTTTTATTGTTGTAGTTTGCTTGTTTTTTTTGTTGTTGTTGTTATTTTCTGTTTCTTTTTGCCTTGGATTTGAATACATTATTGTTTTGCATTATGGTGTAATGTTTACTTGTGTGGACCCCAGGAAGAGTAGTTGCTACCTTTGTAGTGGCTAATGGGGATCCAAATAAATAAATAAATAAATCAGTGATAGTTCACCATGCCTATCTGCACAACTGTATTATACACATAGCTGGGCTTTACACATAGAATACTGGACAGAATAAACAACTAATATCAATCAGTATGAAAAGTTACATTACCGCTGAGCTAGACAACTTTGTACACTGGCAGCCCCAATTTCTTTGAATTTTGCAGACTTCAAAACCCAGAACTCGCTCACTGCTGTTTAGGAGACAATTTTATATATTTTTTTGCTGTTAAGTTTTGATTTGTCGCTTCCTGTGTGGGGAGAACATTTCCCGCTAGTGACGACACTGACACCAGAATTTAAATTAGGCAAATCTATCGTGTCTCAGTTAGAGAGGATGGGACACTCGTCTCTGCTGCAGTGATTTGATCCAGGCTGAAGACGGGTGTATTTTTAAATACAAAAAAAACTCTTGCTGAGTGCAGCTTTAACTAATAGTTTTGTCCTAAGTTCTCCATACCAAGGGGCAGTGCAAGATATATCGCATCATTACTCTGCACCAATATCACCCAGACCAATTTCTGTACATTTATGGTACTTCCCGAATGAAAGTGATTCTAATTATTTGACAGAAATTTAGATTTCCTCGTAGAATCATCCAGCTTTCATTGTACAAAGGAAAAGTGGGAGAAACGTCAGAGAGGTCCAACATGGAGGCCAGATAAAGCATACGCACCGTAATGAGCCACGTCGAAATGCTGCTCACTGAGAACTCCCTGTGAAACAGAGACTCGTTTTCAAATACCAACACATTTCTGTAGGAAGGAAACAAGTCATCTGCATTCCTTCGCTGAGCTCCCTCTACAGTACAGCTTAAACTGGAATTTAACGTGGAATGAATGGGGAATTAAAGCTTTAAAATCTGATCTTATCAAAACAAGTGAAGTAATGTGGCAGCAGGATGAGAAACTTTCAGTGTACATACTGTATCCATTACACCTTTTAAGGATTATTTCCCTGTAGACATATTCAACAAGTGCTGCATGTTGTAGATATCTTAAAACATTTCATCCAAATTTTGAGAAAATCCCAAACAAATACTTGATACACTGCAAAAAAAACATGATAAGCTGTCCAGTGATTTTATCTTGTTTCCAGACCTATCAGTCTTATTTATTGATATTTTTAGTCAAATTATCTCACTGCACTGGCAGATAATCTTGCTTGATTCATGCCAATATGACTTCTTTCAAGAAATCATTATAAAACAATGAAGAAAATCTGGAATCAAGAAACTTTCTCCAAGACAATTTCACTTTTACCAAGAAAATGTCCTGAAACAAGTTACATTCTCCTGGAAAAAAGGCAAATTTGTTGAAATCGGTAAAATTATCTGCCAGTGCAGTGAGATGATTTCACTAAAAAAAAATCCTAAAGTAAGCTTGATGAGTCTGGAGACGAGATGAAATAACAGGTGTGTCAGTTTTTGCGGTGTATCCTTAACAACACGGACTTATTCATGAAACAAACGTCACTGCAGCACGATATGGAGTGTTTTGTGTGAAACGATACGCTACGTTTTGGCAGATTGGGTCAGATGACACAAACTCACGTTGACTGAAGTTACGATGGTCCAGGTGCCGAGAGGAGGGTTGTCCGACAGCTGGAACTCTTTGGATATGACTCCCAGAACGCTGTCCAGAGAAAGCCACTGTCTGATCATGTTTCCCCTGGGATCCTGGATCGATAAAAAAACAGAAAAGATTATTACAACTCCTGGCAAGTCCTGGCTCTCACGTTATTTTCAAGACAGTCCCATACAGCAAGAGGCAGCGGAGCTCGCTGTTTCGACTGACAGCTGACTCGGGAGCCAATATTGTCTGTGGGTCCAAGTACTACAGGTACGGAAGATACTCATTATATATAGGTCCAAAATTGCTGAACTTATCCTTTAATGTACAGTTAACTTTGATTGATATTGCAGATGTTTAATTTATTCTCTGGGATGTAATTAGAAGCATAATAATAAGATACAGCATATCAAAAATATCAAAAATATAAAGAAGCAGTATATCAATAATCATGTCATTTTGGGAAATGTACTAATTTGTGCTATGTCGATGACACACACCTTGATGATGATGTCTCCGGGGCTGACGTAGGGCTTCCCGTCGGGGTGAACGGACACGGCCCGGATCTTCACCAGCTGGCCGGGCCGGTACTTGGGTCGGTCCGTCTGGATGAAGGTGGACAGGCCTTTGGGGTCGAAGCGCAGCTGTGTGGAGTTGGAGAAAACCATGACGCTCCCTGTGTAACCTCTGACCTCCAGCCGGTACGGGTGCCAGTAGCTCGACTCGCTGTCATGGATCTGCAGGGAAAAAAACATGAGGATCAATAACAAGGAATTTTAAAGAGGGTCAGTCTCAAGGGACACAGATCCAAACTAATAAGTAATTTAGGATTCAACCAATATGAGTTTTTGACAGCTGATACTGGTATTTTTGGATGAATTGCACAATTTTCTTGCCAAAAAATTCCAAGTAATTCCAATTCCAAATTCCAAGTTATTAACAGTAATAACCCTATTTAATCTTAAAAATAAAAAAGTGAATCTGTGAATAGAGTGAGACAATCTGACTTGTTTCCAGTGAAGCCCAACTTCCTTCAAGAATTTTCTTGAATCAAATGACCTGTTGAATGAAGCGGGCTAAACTGCCGTGTTTCGAGAAAATGTCCCTTTTTTTTTTTTTTTAACATAATCACTGAAACAACTGAAACTGGGTTGGAGACAAGTGAAATTATGTATTTATTTATTTTTTTTTCACTTGTTTTAAAATTTTAAGTGTAGAATACAAGTGCAATACTCTAGCAGACCAAATGATATTAGACCAGAAACCAAGCAGATAGTAGTTTTAGTTCTACAAACATGTAATGCAGAAATAATCTGATTGGTTGAGTTAAATCTTAGTGGGTGGAGCCAAAGAATCATAGCTATACAAAGTGCAAGTTGGCTAACTGGCAAACTTAAAGGAAATCTGGTCAAAATATAAGTAAAAAATATAAATGGTAATAATTATGTTTTTCATTCATTCATGACTGTAGTATTCCTGATGTTGAAGGTCAGCTAGCTAACTAGCTTACCAAGATAGCTATAGGCTAGTATGGCTAGTTTGAATTTGAAGGTCAGCTAGCTAACTAGCTAACCTAGATAACTTAGTATGGTAGATTATATTGTTTCAGTTAGTAGAGCACTAGGCTTCATAATATTAGCTTCAGTCTAATGTTACTTAGCCAGAGAAACTGTGGTTCTTTCCCACTGAGGTTTAACTCAACCAATCAGATTATTTCTGCCTCCACAGCAGAGAAATGTTTGTAGAAATAAAACTACAATCTGCAGAAACCAATGTAGGCCAGTGGACCAAAGGAGCGAGCATTCTCTCAGGAAGAAAGAAAGGCTGTGACACCTAAACCGTGATTGAACTCGTTTGTGTAAGTCTGTTTTCTATGCTGCTCTGACGATGAAGATCCGACCGGACCAAAGTCTTCTCAGGTGTCCATAAACAAAAGGATGGGAGGCTGGGAACTTCAGGCCTGAGGCTTCAGTCCAGATAACAGGCTTTCACTCTGGATCTGCTCAACATCTGTTTGAATTTATGTGTTTGTATCTGTTTCCATCCCACATTGTTAGTTTATACTTCCAGGAAAAATCCCTCCTCTCTGCACTGAAAACAGATAATCAGTGTTTCCTCTGGGTTCATTCAGCGAGGACACTTCTCCCACTGATAGAGGACATGGGAAATTGAAATATCAGTATCAAATTTGTAGTCTTAACGGTCAGAATGACTGTTTTTATCATGATAAAGTATCCAAAGAGAAACATCTTTAACACTACAGCCTGTAGTAGAAAACAGGAGGGACCAAAACTAAAATTGGCCCTTATGCACTAGTGCTGCATAAAATTAGGTAATTCAAATCTGGAGATAAAACCCCTAATCCCACTTTCATATTATACAAAATCCTCACTGTCACATTACACTGTACAGCTTAAAAATAAACTGTGATGTACTTACAGGTGGTAAACACAGCAGCCCAGTTGAACCTTTAAACAGACAAATAACATTGGGTGATTTCAGTTACACCTTCAGCTCTTTATTATTCTAAGCAAATTTCAGATAATTAGCCGTTTCCAGGGTGAGTTTTTAAAGGTTTACCTCCATCGATTGTAGTTGAATTTGAAGCTACGCTGCTGTTGCCATTTACAATCTCAGCGAGCACAGTGAGGGGTGAGGCGGTCAGGACGGTGACGGACAGGGTGGTCGGGACTCCGGGCCGCAGCGTCCCGGGAGCCAGCAGCAGGTAGGAGGGCAGAGGGCCAGGGCTGGAGGGGGGGGGGGACCAGGAGGAGGCAAGTTTATACACACACACACACTGAGCCGTCCTGCAGGGGAAAACTGCATCCTGGGTCACAAACTCTTATTAACTCCATATATAAAACGTGCATAAATTGCATATAAAGTGTGTGAATATAGATATAAAATGTGCAAATGTAATAATGTAATATATAGAGCTGCAGCAAACCTTTTCTGAGACCTGGTGTTGGACAACTTGTTCATACTTTATAACACTATAACACTTAATGCTCTATAACATCCTCCAGTCTGCATACTGGCGATGTATGCAATAATAATATGGAATTATAAGGGTCTATCTGCATGGAGTGCAGTTCTGAGAAATTGAACATCTAGATTTAGATGTAGCTGGTAAGTCTGTTATGTACTCTATCTTTTTAAATATTTACCCCACAAAATGTTCTTCTTTAAAGGAACCACACACCACACAAGCAAAGTAAACACTCAAAGATCAACTGAACTTTTATAAAAATAAGTTCAGATAGAACCTTATGATTCCAAGTTCATGAAATGACACTTAGGCCTGTTTCTGTTCCCTCTACACCTCGGATGTTTTGAATAAAAACAGATGCAATCATTTAAACGCCGTAGCTGCTTCCACGATAAAATTAGGAAAAACATGATCTTGGAAATATAAGGATCTATCTGCATGGAGTGCAGTTCTGAGAAATTGAGCATCAAAGATTTAGCTGGCAAGACTGTTATGTACTTTCTATCTTTTTAAATTTAAATATTTAACCCCTTTTTTGGAAGAACCACACAGCAAAACAAAGTCAGATAGAACCTTTAAAGTTTTACAGCTGCTCCCACTATAAAATTAGGAAAACATCGAACTTGGAATTATAAGGGTCTAAGTGCAGTTCTGAGAAATTGTGCATCAAAGACTTGACAAACCGCCTGGTAAAACTGTTATATACTTTCTATCTTTGATCAAAACAAGGTCAGAGAGTACCTTATGATTCCCAGCTCATGAAGTGTCACTTAGGCCTGTTTTCCCTGTGTGTTGTGTGTGTGTGTGTGTGTGTGTGTATGTGTATGTGTGTGTGTGTGTGTGATGCTGCCTGGTACCTGGCTGTAGTCTCCTGGGCTGCAGGCAGAGCAAACAGAGCGAAGAATCCCCAAACCTGGAGCCACTCCATCTGACCGAGCCGCTCTGCCGGCCGCTCCGAATCAGAATCAGACCGCTTCAGTCGCTGCCTTCATACCTGTGGAGAAAGGTAGACAGGTAACCCCTCCTACCCCCCCCCCCCTAGGGAAGACGCTTAGCAACCTCCATGAAGCCTCTCTGCTATGACTAAGACTGGATATCATCTGATGAAGGGAGGATCGGGTCACAGAAGGCAGAACTCGCCCCAGGGAGAGGCTTTTTTTTTTTTTTTCAGGAGGTCCCAGGGGTGCAAGGCTGTTCTGGAACAGGCTGTATTTAGACACACGAGAGAAAACACACCTGCAGTTTTAGTTGCGATGGGTGAAGGAAGCTCCAACAAATGTGTTTTCCATCTTCAAGTCAAGCTGAAAAACAGGTATAAATACTTACTTTTTATAATCACTATGAAACCAAACCCCTTAATTTTATCCCTGAAATGTCCTTAATTTCTCCATTACATAAACATGAATTATCCATTAAAAATAACAGCTTTCATAAAGTAAGGTTAGTATCATGGGTTTATAAGGGATTTATTCATGGGTTGGTTCACAGAGACACTAGAAATTAAGGGATTTTTCATGTCTTTTATGCAGGTTTACAGGTTATTAAGTGGAAATTAATGGAAAGTTCCTGTCTCCCTCAATTTTTCATTAAATTAGAAAGTAAGCAGTCAAGATTAATGAGGAGTTTAAGGAGGTTTTGATGGGGTCTCCTCCATTAATAACGCCCTTAATTAATTTTAAGGGGATGCTGCATGAATTAAGGGGTGAATTAATGTAAATTAATGAAAATGTAAGGTTATTTTAAGGGATTACTAGTTCGTAGAGACTTGTATCGTTTTTTTTTTATCCCCACTGCCTTCCTGGGTTTCCCTTTATCTATAAAGCAAAATATAATATCAATCTTCACTATAAAACAAATATCCAATAAACTTTCCACAGCATGACACACTGCCTTATTTCAAGATGTTGTCTCTTGATTCAAGAAAATTATTGAAACAAGTTGGTTTGCAGTGGAAAACGGTGACAGTGTCTCATCACATTTGCATTATTTTTCACTTGTTATAAAGGAAACAAGATTTTAAGACTCAATACTAGACCAGATACCCTGTTCAGATGGACATTTCTTCAGTGTGCTGCAAAAACTGACTTATTTAAAGCTTATTTTAGATTTTTTTTAGTGAAATCATCTTTCCGGTTTCAACAAATTTGACTTTTTTTTCAGGAGAATGTAACTTGTGTCAGGACATTTACTTTATGATGATTTCGTGAAAGAAATGGAGGCGTATGATCAAAACAATGATGCATGATGGGCACAGTGAAGAGGAGGAGGAAGAAGAGGAAAGAGGAGGAGGAAGAACATTGGTTTCAGGATGAAGAGGAGGATGAACTCCAGAACTGACCAGACTTTTTTTTTTTGAATGTCTGACTGAATCAAGCCTCTGTTGGCAGGATGGATGTTGGTGTTATTCTGAGTAAAAATGGGATTATTGTCCAATCCATCAAGATTGAGCAGTAGAGGACATACTCATGTTATTAGGAATTCTCTCCTGCTTAATCCTAACAGTCAAATGTTATTCAAAGGCTTAAGAAGTTGAGCTTTCTTAATAGGAATCATGTGGTGAACAATGGTGGAAATAAGAAATAGAACTCCATTAATGTTTGAAAGTTTTCATATGCTTGAAAGAAGGTGCTGTTCATTATTTCAACAGCAGATGGCGATGACTGGAGAGATTACCAACAGCAGTCAATCAAACTTTATTTATGGACATTTTATTGACAAGGAAAAATATGCTATAGATAAAAAGAAAAGATCCAAACAAAAAACACCAAAAAACTGCAAACTGGACATACACACATAAAACCACACTACACAGAAAAACAAATACAATGTAGGCCTCCACACACTCCTCCACGTGTACTCCCTCCTCGGCGGTAGGGGGCGCCAGTCTCTTTCTTTCTCTCTTGAATCTCTCTTGAAAATCTCTTTTCCTCTGTAAGGTGAAAGGACACACAGCAGTAAGCCAAGATGACAACATTACGAGCCTTCACATGCGATGATTTGTTTAAATTCAACAACATGTGAGTCAAATCTTGTCAATTTTACGGTCTAGGTTAAATTATCCCCCTTTACTCTGTCTATTTGACAAGAGCCTCTGTACGGTCTGGTGTCTGAGCGGCAGCAGCGTTAGCAGCTAACGGTGTGACCATGGATCCACTCCAGCCCGTTCTCTCTAGGATGGGGAGAGCTTCAGGCCGAGCTCCATTCAAAAATCTGTCAATTTAATGCTTTCTTGATTATCGGCAAACATACACACCTCTAGGAACAGAAGTTAAGACATTTTCTGAGTCATCAGTAGCCAGTGGTAAATTCGGCATATATTTAGTCCAACAAACACCTATTATTTTTAATAAAATTGGAATTTGGTTCGCTTGATATTCCCACAGTCTTCCGCTAAAATACACCGTGGTTGGATTTGAGGAGCAGGGTGAACCAATTACAAAAGTTCAATTTTAATTGAAATAAGTGGTTTTTGGTCGAGCATGCGTATGCCGAATTTACCGGTAGACGCTAAGGATCTGTACATAATCTTCAATTATGTTCTACCAGGTGTTAACGTTTGCCAAAAAACAAGGAAACATTAAACTGCCTGATTTTTTAGTTAAGTTTGGCGTGTGGTTCTCCACTTAAAGAGAACAGAACGTGCTGTCGGTCTCGATTGAAGGCTAATGTCTGTCTCTTTCTCCTCCAACAGCAACCTCGACCCTTTGACAGAAACAGTATCCTTCTTTTACAGCGTGTATGTTATGATGAGCTGCTAGCTAGCCAACGTTAGCCTAACTAACTTGGCTAACCTCCACATGTTGTCAGCTGTCACCTCTGATCAGTCACAAACAATCTGCAACCAAACTCACCATACACACTTTCCCTGTTTCCTGTTCTAGATCAGGGTTAAATCTGTTGCTCTCACAGCAGTTATCGCTGTTTTCCTCCTTACTTAGCTTTGTTATTTAGTTAGCATTAGTTTCTGTTCTTAAATCCAGCTTTCTATTGTAGGTTCTTTCATATTGTCTTTATGCTTTATAAGTGGTGATGTTTTTCTAATGGTTAGGGTTTTTGTCCAGTCAATTTTCGGCAGTGTGCAGAATTATTTATATATGTAAATGTGGAAACTAATGCACAGAAAAGCTTGGCTGTATCAACACAGTGTCAGTGTTATTTTCTGTGAAGACTTCCTTAACCCCGTCTCCCAGTATGGAATCCCATTCTACCTGCAGTACCTCGCCCACTGGCCGGAGTACTTCATAGTGGCCGAGGCTCCTGGTGGAGAGCTGATGGGCTACAGTGAGTACTTCTGCTCTTTTATATTGGAATATTTGGCCGGCAGAGTCTTGAGAGGTGTATTCAGGACAGGGGAAGTCAAGGAATTGGATAAATTCTCTGGGGAAGTCAGGGAATTTTACAAATGGGTCACTTTCCAGGAATATAGCAGAATTTATTTTACAGCTTGTGTGTGTGTTCACACCTCTGTTGCATCAGGTGGTTTTCAGCCCAACTGGAGTGGAAACCAGACTGAAAAACAACATTAACAAACCAGGAAGGAAGACACTTTTTTAGGTCATGGTCTCAGTTATGGAAAGTCATGGAATATTTACTTTCCCCGGGTCCCAGGAAAAAGGGAATTACCCTGCAGGGAGCAATAAAGTACGATATCAGTATCTCATTATTATGAAAGGGAATTACCACAGAACTTCAGATTTGAAGCTTTCACTGCTTATTAACATTACATAAGGGCACAGAGTTGTACCACCCATTCCACTTTTCCACTTGTCTTACTCCTGTGTTAACTAAACCCACCAAACATGCTGAAGTGCTTGTTCCATGTTGCTGTTGTTCCTCGTTGCAGTCATGGGGAAGGCGGAGGGATCTGTGGCGCGGGAGGAGTGGCACGGCCACGTCACGGCTCTGTCCGTCGCCCCGGAGTTCAGGAGACTCGGCCTGGCAGCCAAGCTCATGGAGATGCTGGAGGAAATCTCAGAGAGGTTTGTTGCTGCTGCTGCTGGTCTAGTTCAGGGTGGTGAGACCCGGGCTGCGTTCACACTGCAGCTGTCACAGTTTCATCCACCAAGTCACACCTGTTTCCCCCTCGCATCATGTGACTCAGATCTGATGTTTTCTAATCAGTGAACAGAAAAAAGCGGCATGGAGTCACATTTTTTTCACTTCCCATCTGAACCACATGGATATGAGCTACAAAATCTGATCCTGAGGCATGCAAGCTACATGCGACTTGTATTTTGAACGCTCAGATCTGAATTTGCCAGTGTTGCCATGACAATAAGTAAATCTTAAATAATTTAAATAAGATAATTGCCATAATTGTAGTAATTTTGACTGAGCAGTGTTAACGAGGAGGACAACATAACAGGGACAAACACTGCAAATTAGCTTAGGTCATAAATGTTATTACATGTAACAGACTATTTATTTTTAAATGTTCTATGTATCTGTCCCTATTCAAATAAACATTGAATGAATGAATGAACAAGACGACAATGGAAGGAAAGACAAATAGCTAAATTGATTGGTATTTGGGGAGACACTTCAGTTCAGTTAAAGCTTGAAGGCTCATTCTGTCACTGAAAACAAGTGGGAGAAGTGGAGCTACAAAAATGGATGTTGTTTTGTTGGTTCCTCTGTGGATGGCTGTTTCAGATATGAGTTTCATCCTAGACAAGATATGAACTGTCATCCAAAAAACTGAGCGGCAATTCAGAATTGAGCCTGAAGGCCTGCAGTGTGAAGCCGTAGCCACGTATCGCTGTTGTCACACAAACAGGCATTTGCAAAAAGTAGCTTTTTCAGGAATGAGGGAATTTATTTTCCCCTTTTTGCCCGTGGGTTTTTAAACAATTTTGAAAGTTTTGTGAGGTTCAACAGTCATGAAATTTACGCGGCACATAAATAACTTTTGTTTTGACGTTTTCCATTCTGAAAATCACGTATAATAACTTGCATTACAATATTATGTTTATGCTTTTGTATTTTCCTCTTAACTTGTTCTTCTATTTTAATCAGATTCTTTATTTTAATTTATTTTTTCTCTTTGTGAATTATATGTTCCTTATTCTTTTTATACTGCGAGGACCCAGCAGACAGCATTTCATTGCACTGCTGACCCTGTGTCTGCTGTGTGTGTGATATTTAAAGACACTTGATCTTGAATTTGAAACAGTGAAAGTGGCTGGTGGTGAGTGTTGGAAACTGCCTGTCACTGTGGGCAGCTGATGACTGAAGTTTTCACTGTACTGTGTTGTTGTTGTTGTTGTTGTCCTGTAGGAAGGGCGGTTTCTTCGTGGATCTGTTTGTGCGAGTCTCCAACCAGGTGGCGGTGAACATGTACAAACAGCTGGGCTACAGCGTCTACAGGACGGTCATCGAGTATTACTCTGCCAGCAACGGAGAGCCGGACGAAGACGCCTACGGTGAGATGGACTGTCCAACTTAAAACCAGGGTCGGGATGAGATGATTAGGAGAGGAAAAACACACAAAAACAGGAAATAATGGGATAAAATAATAATAAGAAATGGGGATAATAATGAGAAAAGCAGGAAAACGGGAATTTCGGATGCAACAAATGGGATTTATGCGTCCCATTTAAAAGCCTAAAATACTGAGAACGGAGAATAGATTAATTTCTCCTTCAGGAATCAAGAGTGTCGCAAAAAAATACAATACTGTAGAATAAAAGGAACTAAAAGACCCCATGAAACGGCAGTGTAAACCAATGGGAGAGTTAGTTAGGGAGAGAAAGGCAGAGGGGCGGGACTGTTCAAAAATCAGTGACGTTTTATTGGTTGGAATTTATATTTACGCCTCCTGGTGCCGCATGACGTCACCATTAAAGATACTCTGTCTTCCACAAAGTAAAAGTAATGGGAATTCATTTCATGGGGACTTTAACATTAACAGAAGACTTGAAAAAGCCTGAGACACAGTTCTGTGTTGTATAAATAAAGTTGATTATTGTTCTCCTTCCCCCCCTGCAGACATGAGGAAAGCTCTGTCCAGAGACACAGAGAAGAAGTCCATCATCCCGCTGCCTCATCCGGTCCGACCAGAAGACATCGAATAACGATAGACCGTGGCTCTCTGACGCTTTACGCCCAGAATCCAGTGTGAAATATGTAATTACAACACCTGCTTGGGGAGGTATAGTTATATTGTACATAGTTAAAACGGTCCGACAGGATTTAATATTCGCAGAAGCAGCTTCCTAGTCAGAGAGCCACTGATTTAAAGTGTAGTTTTTTTAATTTTAATTTCACTCAAAGACAGAATTCCCAAGTCGGTTTCATCTCTTGTGAATTCTGACTCGACATTTGCTGAAGAAATGACGCAACGAGCGAGTTTCAATTTGTGGAAGTGATGTATTTACAATGGCACAGATGCAAAGAACACAAGGACATACAATAAAGAACGCTCATGAGCTGTTTTCTGTTGTTTCTGTAAAAAAAAGGGCAATAGAAATTTAATCCATGAAAAACCGCCACTCTCCTCCTCTGCTGTCTGATGGGAAACGTTTCCACAAGACACGAAGTGAAGCTAATCTTCCTCCTCGTCACCGTTCTGGCTCTTCTTCTCCTTTTTCTCACCATCATCATCATCATTATGGTCGCTGTCACTCTCACTACTGGTGCTGCTGCTGTCGTCGTCGTCGTCTCGGTCGTCGTGCGCGCCCCCCTGCCCCGGCTCGGGTTCGGGACCCTCGTCCCCGTCGGCGGGTTCCTCCGGCAGGTTTTCGGGCGGAGATGTGGGTTTGTCGGAGGACGGCGACGTTTCCTCCGCTGCTGCCGCTGGATCTTTATCCGGAGCCCCCTCTTCTTCTTCTTCTTCTTCCTCCTCCTCGTCGTCCTCCTGCTGCTGCCTCTTCCACATCTTGGCCATGGCCAGCAGCTTGAGGTTGGGCTGGTTGGCGGCGTCTTCCGGGAAGATGTAGTCGTAGTATTCCTCCCAGCCGGCGTCCGACTGAAAGGGAGGGGGGGGAGAAAGAGTTCGTGATGAATTTGTGAGTTTTGACACGATCAAGATTGTAATAGATACTGAACAAAAACGAGAAATGCTCACTAACGGGGATATAAACAAATTTGAGCAGAAGATTTGACGGGAATAAGCTTTTCATGGATGGGATATTTTATTTTATCTAATGAAACATGGGACCAAAACCTTACATATATTGCATTTATATTTTTGTTCAGTATATATTGATATAGGAGACAGTACAGTATTTTTCTAATTAAGTGATGGAGGTGAAAATGGTCCATGTGATGCTTATCAGTTCAATATTTTGATTCAAATTCACTATTCTAAAATCTCAATTTGTTGCCTGTTGGATGAATGCAAAATTGAGATGCAACATGTTCACGACTGGACTCAAGTCAGGCTGCAACTAACTACTGTTTTCATTATCGATTAATCTATTGATTATTTTTTGGATTAAGTTCCTAGTTCACAGAACCCAAAGTGATTCTAACAATTTCTTACTTGACCAGCAGCCAAAAAACACCCAAAGTATTCATTTTATAATGATGTGAAACAGAGAAAAACAGCAAATTTTAGCATTTATGTGACCAGCATATGTTAAATACGATTAATTGATTATCAGAATGTTAATTGGTTTATTTTCTGTCTATCGACTAATCGTTTCAGCACTAGACTCAAATACCAGACCTCAAAATCTCAGTTCACACTGCAACACGGTATCACGCAGCTGCGTTTTGAAACCCTCGGCCTGGTTCTTACCCCGTCCTCGGCGGTGAGCTTCCTCCTCTTCTTCACCTTCTCCGGCAGCAGCTTCCTCACCCGCTCCCCGGAGCTGTCCGAGCCGAACTCCCTCTCCAGGTCCCTCCAGGACTCCAGCAGCATCAGCCGCTCCTCCTTCTCCTCGCAGCTCCTCAGGCTCTTGTTGGCCTCCTCGTAGATCTGCCGGCTCTTCTGCAGCCGCTCCGGCCCGTCGATCGACAGCTCGAACTTGGCGTAGCTGATCCAGACCTGCAGACGACGAGACGAGAGAGAGGTTAGCTAGTGTTGAGCGGAGCGGACCATCATGAAGCTATCAGAAAAATCAATCGGCCTATCAGGGTTCCTACACAATTTCTGCTGGTCAAATTCCATGATTGTGTAAATTTTCAAATGTTATATTTTTTTGTTGAATCACTGATTTGAAGGTCTTCTCTTCAGTGTCTGCAGGTCCTGAACAAGTAATAATATAATAATAACGTCTTAAATTATATCTCAACACAAGGCCTTAAGAGGTCTTGAATACAATTAAATATAATATTTTAAGTCTTAAATGAAGTCTTGGAGGTCTAAAATGTGTTTTGCTTTGTGTGCTCTGCTTGGTGTGGAGATAAATCAGCCCAGTCTGTAGCGGTTTCCATTTTCAATTGCATTCTGTTGCAAAGTTAGTCTTATATTTCATTCTACCTGGCATTAAAAAGTCTTATAATTAAACTTGACGGAACTTGCAGACACCTTGAATTATAACTGGGGACTAAAGTAATTAGTTATTTGGTTCATTCCTCCCTCAAATATGAATCCATCTCCCAGCAGCCAAACTTGAAATTAATCACTCGGTCAGTTGAAAATGAAAATTATGATCAGATTTCCACGACATTTCCAAAACTTTTGAATATGTCTAATTTTACAAAACCATTCCAGGTCTGGGAAAACAACTTCTCCAGGTTGTAAGTGCAGAAGCTTCTCTGCAGTTCTCACCTTGACATGCTGGGTGCGCTGCAGCAGCCGCTGGTAAAGCTCTCTGGTGTTGCCGAACTCCTCCTGCTCGATCTCAAAGTCGATGTAGGACTTCCACAGCACCTGAAACACACAGGCATCAATCAGCTGCGCAGGATTCTGTCATCACTGCTTCCAAATGACATTATCACTTTACTTAAAGTGCTTGAATCTGTGTAATCATTTGTACAAAGTGTGCTGACTATACAGGAAGTGTCCAAAACATTGCGACTGCCTGCTCTTTCTATCAGACAGACTGGACTGAAGTGATTCTGGGTGAAAGCCATGCCCCCTTATTGATTTCATCTATTAAATCCACTTCATTCATTAAAGAGCGAATCAGCACTAAAGGCCTGTATATAATAATAAACTATTTATAGAGCACTTTACAGAGTCAAAGTTACAAAGTGCTTCACAAGGAACAAGTGCAAGATGAAATGTAAAATAGAAATGGAAGGTACTGTAAAAATAACAGCAAAGAGATAAAAAGACAAATAAATGGCAAAGAAATCAAAATCTTGTAGAAAATTTAAAAATCAATAATGAATGAGGCAACTTGGCTATAATCAGACCAGGATTAAAAGGTAAGCTTTTCAGTAATAGTATGTTTTGAGAAGTGATTTAGGAGCAGAAACTTTTTTCTCTCTGCTCTCTATGAGCTGAAACACCAGACATGACCAGGCAGATTATTTCACCTTTGGCAGCGTCAAATGCTTTGTGATCAGAAAAAGTAGAGATGGGGTGACACATTACCACAGTAAACCCTTAAATGAACAAAGCTGTTGGTAATGGATACCTCTGGTAGGGCTGAACGATTTTGAAAAAATATCTAATTGCGATTATTTTGACTGATATTGCAATTGCGATATGATTTGCGATATTAGAGGGAATGATAATTTTTACATCATTATTCTAATTTTCATTGAAAAACGTATTAAAATGATTATGGTGTGATTTTTGCGGGGATCTGTACCAAACAAAGATGTTTTCTTAAGTCTGTAGAATATGATGTGTGGGCCAGGACATCTCTGCAGCACGACAATATTTAATTTAAAATGGTATTTTGACACACATTTCGCCTTTAACAAATATTGCACCTCCTGCGATTTGAAAATTGCAGTAGGCCACATTGCGATTTCGATAAAATTTCGATTAATTGTTCAGCCCTAACCTCTGGCATGTCCAGCCGCGGCTGTCCGATGGCGAGCTCGAAGATGGCGCGCGCCCGGTCGACGTCTCCCAGGATGGTCTCCAGCTCGGCGAACTTGATCCAGGTGGTGCAGTTCTCCGGGGCGAACTCCAGGTATTTCTCGTACAGCTTCCTGCAGCGGTCGAACTCTCGCAGCTGCAGCTCCAGCTCGATGTAGCCCTTGAACAGCTTGTTCTTCGGACACTTGCCAATGGCCGAACCCTGGGAGAAGAAGGTGTAAAAAGAAAATGAGATGCACAGACGGTCCAGGACAGGCAGACATGCAGCGGGCGCTACTGATGCTCCCAATCTCTCTTTATACCTGTTAGCATCAGAAAATAATTCTGATATTTTACGGTCTGTTGATAGTGGAGACTAATTATGTAAAAGTTAACACAGCTAACATCAGAACAGGCTAACAGGTTAACTGATTTGGTTTGACGATGACCTAAAAATGTTTCGATGATTTGATTAATCTATTGATAATTTTTTTATTTTTTTAAGTCACCAGAGCCCAAAACTTAAAATTGCTTCCTTAGTCTGACCAGCAGCCAAAAAAAACCCAAAGTATTAATTTAATACTTGTATGAAACGGAGAAATGAAAGCAAATCTTAGCATTTGTGAAGCTATAACCAGAAAATGATGAATCAATTACTAAAGTCATAATCCTTTCCTGTCGATTGACTAATTGGTTCAGCACTAATTGACTATGTACCCTATTAGGATGTTATTACTGGGCTATGTCCTCTTTTTACCCCCCATCTTCTCTACGTTTATCTACAGGAAAAGGAAATGATTAGAAGTCCTTGGCTGGTCTCTTACCAGGCCTCTCCTGGCCGCCTGCAGGTTCTTCTGGCGGATTTCAAACTGAGCGTAGAGCAGCCACATCTTCGCAAACGTGAACTGAGTGGAAAGAAGAAACATGATTAAGATTCAGAAATGACAGCAAAAGGGCTTTTACAGTACAATCAACCATATTTTCTGATTGTAGAGAACAGACCTTGTTTATTGAAAAAGAGAAACAACAAGGAGGGACTCATTATACCAGGGCAGAAAATAGAAAAATAAAAACCAAAATTACCTTTTTGTGAGGGATGAGCTCCAGACACGCCTGGTACACCTGTCTGGTTCTGTCAGGATCCTGCCGACGACAGAATTGAAGAACGTGTCATTTCTGTTCCACACAGTTAGCGTTTTTTTTTAATTGAGATGAGAGGAAACTTTAATTATCCCAGTAGGGAAATCAAGCTGATTGGTTTAGAGGCTCTGAGTGAGCCGGTCAGTTCCAGGACAGTTTGTCAGCAAACTGATCCTCAGTTATGTGGAAAATTAATCAAAGAAAAATCATCACATCACTCCCTTTCTAAGATCTCTCCACTGACTCCTGTTAAGTTTTAGAATAGATTTTAAAGGGTAATTTTGGTATTTTTCAACCTGGACCCTATTTTCCCATCTTTTTGTGTCTAAGTGACTAAAGGGGACAACAATTTTTGAAACTGGTCCAGTATTGAGCGAGATCGCTTCAGCCGGCAGCCGCGAAGTTCTTGTTTTTGCCACTGACAGGCTCAGATTGTTATTATAAGTGTCTGACAACATTATGGAAAGGACCCTACAGAGAAATGAAACGTTTTTCTTTACCTTTCGCTTGATCCGGTCTGTGTGTAACTTCCTGCAACAACTCAACTCTCGCGAGACTTGGTTACACACAGACCGGATCAAAAGAAAGATGAAAGGTAAAGAAAAACGTTTTATTTCTCTGTAGGATCCTTTCCATAATGTTGTCAGACACTTCACCTGGCACCAAAGACCAGCCAATAGCAGATGGCCAGATTACATTAGCAAAACCGAGTCAACCCACCTTGACCTCCAGCTCTTCGTACAGAGCGTAGTTGATCCACAGGTAGATGTATCGTCTCCAGTGCCTCTTCTCCTGCAGGGGGGGCATGTTGGCGATGGCTCTCTCGTACACTTCTCTCACCGTGTCGGCATCGGCGTCGCTCTCCACCAGACGGAGATAATCGAACCACGCGTCGTAGTTGTGTGGGTTCGCCTGGCCAAGAAGAAAAAGGAAATAATTACGTTCGAGAGGTCAGTGACAACCAGGACAGGAGCTAACTTTTTCATCCACAGCCCACGGCGACTGATGGAGTCCAAAGTTCACGGTTTCACCAGTGGAGTATCACTGTACTGAATGGACAGGGAGCTACATGATGGCTGGGAGAGAAGAGAACCTGAACAGCCACTGGCGGTCATTTCCAAATCTACATGTTTGTTAAGGAAAACCTGCGGCCTGTTCTTCATCTGATTATCTTCGCTGTTTTGTGACTTTCAATTCATGTGCAACTTTTAGATTGCGGCTCGGTTTTTTAATGAGCATGACAATTAACCATAATTAACTATTAATCATATTCTTATCAAATAATAATAATGTATGAATCAAATGTTGCTATCATGTCAGTAATAACTGAGTACAGTGAGTGTATTTCCCATTTCAAATTCCGTACTGTTTCTTGGTCTTAATTTCTTGATTTTGGTTGGAGTATAATATCATTTCTGTTAATAATAGCAGGGCAATAAGCTTGTACCACTCAACAGATGAAGAATATTCTCCAAAACAACAAATGTTATATATGAAATAAGATATAAGAAATAAGATACATAGTCATGTGTATCGGGGCTGAAAAACAGGATTTTCTTACATATTTTTCCAGATTTTTGTCTAAATTAAAAAACTTTTCACAACCTGAATGTGACCAAATTCATTTCCCGTACTTTTCCAGACCGCCTTAGGAACCATGCATAATGCTGACTGAATTCTTCAAGGATAATGACGGTGGGTTTAAGGCACTAGTCTAATGTAAGCACCTTGACTTCCTCCTCGTACTGGAAGCGTCTCTTGCTGACGATGACATCCTCGATGCCCCTCCTGTCTCCGAACTTCTTCTCGAACACAGTGTAGTTCTTGAAGAGTTCCTGGGCCTGCTGCTTAGGGATCCTGTCCAGAGCGTACTTATAGATGACTCTGACACGTTCAAACTGGGAGCAAAGGGAGGGACGTTTTGGAAAATGATGGTCAGTGAACAAGATTTGGTTTGCTGGTGAAAAGAAGAAATGATGCTCCTACAAACACACTTCCTGTTATTTCCACAATCTAAGACCGTTTTATCAGTATTTCAAGAAGCCAGAGGACAAAGGCTCTAATCTAATCAAAGACAAAAACTGGAAACTGTTCCTCTGACAATTAACTTATGATTGATTTAAAATGCACAGAACCTTTTACATCTGAATGATGCTCGTTTTCACTCTATTTTTAACAGTTATGAGCCAAAAATGTAACTTGTTCCCTGTAAAATCACCATGCACACTGTCACTGTGTCCACAAACATGTTCTCCCATTCACTTTCAATGGAGCAGAACCAGGATTTATGTCTTTGATTTGTTGTTTGATTTGGAAGTCTGTTGTTCACATTCACCAATCTAAACTGAGCTGTCACAGAAACGTGTTAATTCTGTTAAAGGATTTTTCCTGTAATAAGCTGCACAAACCTCTTTCTGCGTCTCCTCAAACCGAGCGAAGGCCACAAAGAGGTTTTCATCCACATGTTCCTCGCCAAAGAACTCCACCGCCCGCTCAAACACTTTCCTGCCGTGGGCGATGTAGCCGTGTTTCTCCTCAAAGCGAGCGTACTTGATCCAGTTCTTCACCTCAGGGTGAACAATCACGAGTTCAGAGGAGTTAAGGAGTTTTAAATGACAAATGAACACCAAAAATACAAAATACAAAGCCTGTTACAAACTTCATATCCTCTTAATATTCACACCAAATCATCTATTGATACGTTTGTTGTAGTGTTAGTGCAGCAAAATGTGCAGATGAGTGCCGAGCAGAAGAAACAGCTACATCAGATCCTGTGGAGGTAAATGTTGCTTTCAGTGGGGTG
Source organism: Centroberyx gerrardi (assembly GCF_048128805.1). Classification (NCBI taxonomy): domain Eukaryota; kingdom Metazoa; phylum Chordata; class Actinopteri; order Beryciformes; family Berycidae; genus Centroberyx; species Centroberyx gerrardi. The sequence continues at coordinate 26,695,582 of NC_136014.1, forward strand.
AGTAATTTATTTCTAGCCGTGTCAACACCAACAGAAGGATATATCGCTCATATATACTGCGGGCTTTGTCCACTTCCTTGTAGCGCAGCTCGAAGTTGATGTAAGAGTGCCAGGCTTGTTCCTCCGGCTCCCACTCCATCCAGCGCTCAAACACCTGCCTGCAGCCGGCCACGTTCCCCAGCATCTCCTCCATGTAGCTGTACTTGTACCTGTCAGAGAGAAACACTTTAATGTAGATCAGATGTGATGTAATGTAATGTAGAGAGTATTCTCTGGCAGACATTGGAACAAAGGGCCAAAAAAGACATTGGGACGGTCATGTGAAACCAATTCTTTTTCTTTATGCTCATGTGAAACTAGGGCTGGGCGATATGGTTGAAATCAGTATCACAATAATCATAACGATGTTTTTCGGTATCGATATATATCACAATATGGCTCACGTATGCAAAAATCACATGTTAAATAATCAAATTAATGTTCATACCATTAAACCGAAGGGTAATGTTAGGTGTGATGTCAAACAAAGCTGTCATTTTCCAATAATGTTCCTTAAAATGTTTCACACCTCATTTTGTCAGACTTTTTAAATAAAATTAGCTTGTTATCATCAGTTTAGACAGCAACATTGTGCGTCATGATTTCCCCAAATCACCAATTCATCACCATATGACTGCTCTATGTGAAACCCACTCTTACTCGTTATGCTCATAGAATTTTAATTTCTGATATGACTGTGTGTCTTCCCCACCATCACTGTGGGAAGCACTGCAGTATAATCTGTCGTCAGGTAACAAAACGTCAGTCGTACCAGAACTGGTTGACCCGGGGGAGGATGGTGATGGCTCTGTCCCAGATGTTGCGGGCGTGGTTCACCTGCCGGTTCTTCATCTCCATCTCGGCGTACTTCAGCCACAGGGTGATGTTGCGGTGATCTACGTCCAGCGCGCGCTCGTAAATAGAGCGAGATCTGGGAGGAGAGAAGGCAATGTTGAGGGAAAACCGCATGGCAGAGCAAAGACTGGGACTGTTAAGGATTCAGGTGCTGAGAGAGAACTGGTGCTCAGTCAGCTTCCCCTGGATAAATTAAGGTTACATTCTTGTATAGTTGAATTTCTGACAATAAAAGGTTTTGATCTGACAGCAGCAACATATCATTGTTATAATGAGTTAATAATACCTCTGGACCTCCTTCAGGCTTTCCTCCCATTGTGCGTACTTAATCCAGTTACTGATGACAGTGCGATTCTTTCTTATGTTGTCCTCAAACCCCTGCAAGCAAAGACAGCAAACCATTTAATTTCATTAAATGGGGTTAGATTTTTAACAAATTAAAAAGTTGTCTCCTAGTCTGCTGAAGACTGAGCTTTTGTTCCTGTTAAATAAGAGTTTTACTCACGTTTGACTCAAGCCATACACACATGTGAATGTGAATAAGCGGGATGAACATGTGAGGCTTATAACGCAAATATAGTCACACTGTGTCTTATAGCTTTCCATTCAAATTCTTGAGAACTATAACAAGTTAAAACAGGTTCATTTAAGGGTTTTGCAGCCAGTGTGCAAGTACACACAGCTAATACATGAAAATGAATTATATGTTGGTGTTGGGTGAGTACTGATGTGAGAAAGACTCTAGAAAACCTATTTTACAAAGTCAAGGCAGCATTAGGAGAACTCAACTGTCGGTTTTGGAGAGATTGCACACTTGGTGCAGTAATGTCATACTAGTACGTCTGAAACTTCACTAACTGTGTGTACTTACCTTCCTCTTCTTCAGCTTGTAATCATTCAGCTCTTCTTCATCGGTGATCTTCTGTTTCGGCGGCGGCGGCAGCAGCTCGAGCTCTCTCTCCTTGGCTTCCCTCAGCAGCTGCTCGGCGGTGATCTGAACCTCTGCCGGAGCTTTGTTTTTCACCTGGAACAGCACGGAGAGTCATTAAACATGTTGCTCCCACCGTGAACACTGTGTCCTGTCGTCCAGCACTGCACTGACTGTGATTAAGTAACTGTACTGACTGTGATTAAGTAGTGTTCTTAACTTTTAGTGCAAAGCTATCCCTGCCAATGCTAAGGTGCTTGTTGGCTAACTTTGATGTTTATGTTAGCAGATGCTAACTGCAAAGTTAGACCCCTAGAGGCAGTTATTTCCAGTCTTTGGTTTTAATCCTCATTTGCGTTTACAGACAGAGAAGATTTGAACGGAAGAACTTCAGCGCCGTTTGTTAGCATTAGCTTAGCCGAAGTTAGCTCATGGCCATACTGTCTTTGGTTTTCTTACCTTCGCCACCTTCGGTATCCTCTGTTTACCCGCCGCTGTGGAGGCCATGTTGCTGGCAGGATAAGAACAATTAACAGTACTTGCGGGACTTAATTAAAACAAATAACAAAAACAAACCGTTGACGGTAAAAGTTTTAATCACAACCACAACGGAGTGCGAGCCACCATGACAGTACCCAGTATGCTTTGCAAACGACCCTTCACCTCTGACGTGTCCAGCGTTCTGTTACTATGGTTACTCACATCGCTCGAAGCCAGTAAGCTACGTTTGTGTCATTACTGTGGCGAGCTAACCAAATATTTACCATCTAAACACAACAAAAACTGCACTTTTGTAAGCAACAACATTTGATATGGGTTGTAAACTTTCTTCACATTGATAGAAAGCGAGTTTATACGCCTGTAGTTTATAAAGAACAGGTGAGAAGAGGTAGCGGAGAGGTAAGCATCTGCCCAGACTAAAATTTGTCTGGTCAAGAAATTGCTGCTGCTGCTGCTGCTGCTGCTGTTGTTGTTGTTGTTGTTGTTGTTTGCGCTCTCATATCTGACATGATACTCTGCCCCTCCATTAAAACCAGTCCAAGGCAAGATGAGGACTGTAACTTCAGCCTGTGGTAAAGTGGAAGCTGTGACCGTGAGAAGAAGTGAGTCAGCTGATGCTCAGCAGATCGACAGGCTGGTCAGTCCCTCAGCTGTGGCAGTGTTTGGGAGGATCAATGTAATTCATGTTCTGTAAGTACTGACATTTTTCCGTTTCATAAACTAGCTGTAGAGCTATAGAGATACTGCTAACAATGATAACACTCCTCACACTACTACTACTAGTACTACTGCTACTACTACTACTATTGTTCCTACTACTGCAACTACTAGGCTACTACTACTACTGCCGCTACTACTACTATTGCTACTACTATTACTAGTATTACTACTACTACTAGTACTACTGCTGCTACCACTACTATTGCTCCTACTACTACTAATAATAAGAATGATAATGATAATTGCGATAATCATTGTCCTCGTCATCATAATAGCTATATTTTCCAGTACCTTTCTGTACAAACGTACAAAGTGCTGGACCAAGACTGTGTTGTCTGTCATGTAGACCTGATTCTCTGGTTCTTGTCTCCTCTCTGCTCCTCTGATGGTCCAGAGAGAAAGCCAACCTGGCGGTGACTCTGGCCACGGAGCAGAATCACATCCTGGCCCACGCTGCCTTCTTCGATTTCCCCATCGGAGACTTGGTGGATCAGACCTGCTGGGAGCCTTTTCTGCAGAAACACTTCAGCGCTAAAAAATACACAGTGTGTATCACTTATTACTCAGGACGATCCTGCAAAGACCTATCAGCTGTTGTGTTGTTGTCTTTAAAAAAAAACCCTACAGGAAACAGAATTGGAACTGATTTGGAATTTCAGGAAGTTGAATTTGATTCAGTGAAATTTTGTGAAATTCCTTTTTTTTTGTTTTTTCTTCCCACATATCTGAGATTACACATAGTGTTATATATTATCAATACTGAATATCATAAAATGTTAAAGGAACCTTTCAGCTGGTATTTGGTGCAGAACATGTAATGGTAATCCATACATTATGATTGCATGTATTTGATTTGTTGAACTGTCTTTTATTTGATTCATAATGTTTCATTTATAATGTTTAGTGAGTCGAGACAAACTCTCTTAGAAGAGGAATTTCATGGAATTTACCATGCATTCTCTATTCAATTCATGAATGGCCCTGACCCTGCCGTTAGTGCCTTTCTATACCCCTAACCCTGGCAGTGCTGGTGGCACCAACTCAATATTTGTTTTTGAAGAACATCTTAAATGAAGTGAGATGAAAGTGAACTGACAGCCTGTATGTGACTGTATGTTCTCCCTGCTGCAGCCTCTGAACACACTGTTCCTCCACCTGTTCGTGGCACAGCCGAGCTTCGCCACAGACAGCGTGAAGGAGATAGTGAGGTATGGAAACAGACACATCATCACAACATCTTTACTTTTTGAATCTCTGTTGTCTATTCAAATTCAATTCCACTGTCATTCCTCCATGTTGAATCCAAAGAAGGAAAAATACTGCATATACTGAACTGCATATGTCAAGATATTCAATCTGCTGTGTGGTGTGGGGATTGTAATGGGGCATTGGACTGTAATAAGTTGAAATATTAAATGTAAAGTGCTAATATACACACAAAAGCAAAAACACTGTATGATCCCACAGTGCAAGTTACTGTAAAATATAATCTAAACAATGTATAATGTCTTTATGCATCTTTATATAGAGCTGTCTTCAATGCCATCACAGAGCTGGAGCACATCTGCCTGCTCAGCCCAAACATCAGTGTCTTAGGTGAAAAGAAATTACTTTGATCTCACTGTTTAGTTCATCATTTATTTTATTTGAAATGTATTTTCTGAGAGTCAGCCTTGTGTCCGCTGTGTTTCCAGAGCCAGCGCTGGAGGAGGTTTTTGAGCCGATGGAGCGCCTGAGCGACCGCGGCCCACAATGCTTAGCGTCGGTCTGCCACAGACACAAGTACTGTCCGAGGCTGCATGTCCGCCCAGCCAGGTCCGCACAGCTACATGCTTCATATGACTAGAGAGAATGGAAACTGTACAGTGCAGCCCAAAACTTCTCTGCCACTTCTCTAGCATCAATGATAGAGACATTTTAGAAAAGTTGCTTAAGAATAAGTGATTCTACTTCACTAAAATATTACTTAAATAGGCTAGAGGTAAAGTTACTGGTATTTTTATACCAGTAACTCTACTTAAGTAAAAGTAAAAAGCAGCTAATTTAAAATGTACTCAGGGTAAAAGTTACTTCTTTCATCTTTAAAAAAAAACACAAAATGCCTATCTCCATCATGTTTCTTTTGTCACTAGCGAACTAGCTAGACAACAACTAGGCTAACGCAAACCAATAATACTGTATGGATGGCTTTTTGGCTAATGTTAATGAAGCTATTATCACAGCTAAATTTGAGCATTTAATGTTAGTTAGCTGTTTCCTCCACATGCTTTAGCAAGTTTGATGCAGATACATTCTTACAAATGACCAGTTTCTGTTTCTGTGCTCATGGAGACAAAATTTGCACTCTGACTGATGCAATTTAAAATGTAGTCAGGTAAAATACTTCAGTCATAACATATTTAAGTAAAAGTAAAATTAAAAAATACAAAAACTACGAGTGCACAAAGAAGCTTTTACATCTACTGTCAGGGCAATGTTGACCCTTGACCTCCGTACTGTTGGTTGCTTGTAATTTTAGCAATCTAGGAATTTAATTTCATTCTAGTGTTACACTCATTAATGTGAGTCACTCTGGGTGAGAGCATCATCCATATGCCTAAACTATAATATATGCGTTTTCGTGTTTGATATCCTCTTGTTTCCTGGGTGATTCATGTTGGTACGTCCACGCTGTGTGTTACAGGGTTGAGGATCATGATGACCTCACACACATACTTGCGGAGCAGACAAATGAGCTGACACACACAGATCAACCTTACTACCTGGCAGAGCTCATCAAGGCACAAAATGAGGAAAACCATGTAGCTGTTTGTGAGGTTTGTTACCAGTTTGATCTCTTTGCTGACGTCAACATTCATATTCACACTGCATCAACAGTCTGGGGACACCTAGCTTCTGAAAATGTTTAATAAATCAGCATGTTTGCAATAACTTAACCCCATTAAAGACGAACTAGGTTTAGTTTGAGAAAAAAAATCATACATCATCATATTTGTGATGACAACACTAAAACAATTAAACTATATGTTCATCAGAAAAACCTCCTCAGCAGCTGAACTGCTGCTCACACTTTCTTCATGCCGACAGTCAGAGACGCTCCGCCATGAAAAACCTTCTGTTCACATCAAAGAGACACTTGGATGAACATGAAGCTGAGTGTGGAAGAAATAGAACCAAAGGATTAGGAAATAGATATTTTATGTAAAAAAAAAAAGCATTGCAGCCATTTTTCCCGTATAGTAGTAGTACTTTGAAAATGTAGAAAAGGCAAAGTGTCCCCAAACTTTTGCCTTGCGGTGTACATGTATTGTTTTTAAATTCAGGCGCATTTCTGATCTTATTCGATTAGTTTAGAAGAGTCATCCACAGCAATTATTAAATCAAGATGCCCCATTGTTCCCCGTCTCTCTGAAGCCGGCTCTGATGTGAGTCAAACCATTTGCTCCCAGTCATTTCTGATCCACTGTTAGGCAATTTAAAAATGTAATAGCAGCACTGCAGATGCATTCGCCTGATTGTCAGAAATCCCGCTGTGGAGCGTTTCCCTCGGGAGCGGAGGGACGACAGACACCCCCCCCCCCCCCCCCCCCCCCCTCCTCCTCCCCCCCCCCCCCCCCCCCTCCCCTCCCTGAGTGGAGCTGACATGTGCTCATGGCAGCATATGGCAGATGAGAGCTGATACTTGGCCAAGACATGCTCTCACTGAACATATTGTGTCCAGACATCTGTAGCATTTTGGGGTTTTTGTCTGAATATGTTCAGCACTCAGAGAACAGACAGAGCAACATTGCCCCAGAGGGTTGGACTGTTTACTCCACTCTCTCTCCAAAGAACTTCATGAATTATTTGTGTGACTGCAGAATATGTCATTTAGAAAAAACAGTTTTTCATTATTTTCATGTCCTAAATAATTAATGATAGTGTGTCTATTTCTGCTTAAGAGTCAAGCTTGAACTCAAACCTGAGACATTTCTGTCCAAACCCAAAACCAGCACAAGGATTCATAGCTTTGTGTGAGCTTAGAAAATTGTTAATGATTTTCTAATGATAAATTAATAAAATCAATATTTATAGACAATATGTAGCCTGAACCAAACCCAGACCTGAGCAAATAAGTAAGAAATAGTCATAAAGGTCAAAGTGGTAATCCTCAAGATCCTGTTTTCTCTTAGTCTCCATCTTTGTACCTCAGCCTCACTGTGGTGTTTCTGCACTGCTCTTCCCACAGATCACCTGTCAATCAAACAGTGTGGGCGGAGCTTGGATTTCCTGTTGATGCAGTTTGAGTTTCTCTTTTCTCTGTCTGTTCAGTCATGGTGGCTATCACTGCTCATACTAACTATCCAGTTCTTCTTCTTCTGTTGATTCCAAACAACCTGGAAACGTAAAACATAAATAACAAGGTTTATTACTTTATTACAGTAGTGTAAAAAACATTTACCTGCCCATTTATCATACTGCTGTTGTTTATCACTGCATTGAAAACTGTGTTACAGTATGGAAGGTGAAACAATAGTAAAACTTTCAGAAACACTGTACTGAGCGTGTACTGAGTCAGTGTGACCTTGTGTGTGTGTGTGTGTGTGTGTGTGTGTGTGTGTGTGTTGATGGATGTGTGTTTTCTCCGCAGAGTGATGGAGTTGCTGTTGGCTTCATCAGTGTCAGCACCGAGGTTGATCTAAAGCTGCTGAACGACTGCTTTGAGCTCGGTGTGTTTGACGGTTTGTATAAGACCGGACCGGAACCTGCTGCCCAGCCTGAGGAGGAGGAGGAGGAGGAGGAGGAGGAGGAGGAGGAGCAGGAGCAGGAGCAGGAGCAGGAGGAAGAGGAGCAGCAGCAGGAGGAGGAGGAGGAGGAGGAACCCAGGCAAACACAAAGCTCCGGCCCACAGGATGAAGCTGAACAGGTCCGCTTCAAACACACTGACCACACACATCACGATCTGCACCAGTACTGATAGGATGAATTAAGATAAGATGAAACGTAATGTCACAAAGAAGCAGCATCTTGATGGTGTCTTGCTTCTGTAATTCAACGTATTTCCGGTTATTTCCGGTTGAAACAGGATGTTGCGGTGGGGCATTTGCACATAATCTTGAGCTTCACAAATTTGCGATTCTAGAAAGTGAATAAATTCAGCCACCGGGACGCAACCATGGAGTCTGAACCATGTTTCCACTCATTGTTATTGAAAGCTGTGAAGTTGCAGGTTTTATATGATGGGATGGGGGGGGGGATCTTTATGCACAGCTACTGGTGCGCCATGAAGTCACTACTAGAAATACACTGTTGTCAAGGAAGGAAACGTAATGGGATTTTGAAATAAAAGTCAGAGAAAATAGAAGTATTGTAATGTTTTATGGCATTTACTGTTAAATAGTTGTACATTATGATATGGAAAATGAAGTACCATGGTGACAAAGTAATTTTTCATTTCACTGGGACTTTAAATTAGGAAATCGCAGCAGCAAATACAGTAAAGAAAAACAGAATATAAATAGAAACATAACAAAATGTGGTTTATATATCCATACACAACCAACAATTTCAGCACTAGAACATGCTAAGCAGAAATGTACGAATGAAAGTATGAAAATGTTTGGATAGATAGATAGATAGATAGATAGATAGATAGATAGATATTGTTTGTAATTTTTCACTTTCTCATACTTCTCATACATATTTGAGAGCAAAATGAGAATATATGGAAAAACAATATGTGAAGGTACAGCATGTATAGAGGATGTGCAAAAGGTGTCTGTCTATACTGCAGGTGTTATACACTCCCAACCACAATAACCACTACTGCATAATACTATATACTAACTGTTACTGTTACTGTATATGTGATGAGCAGACAGACTCTAATAGATTACACTGACTGCATGTGTTTAAAGGTGTCAGTGCAGGACTCAGGTGAAGCTGCAGACCTGGAGGTGCAGAGTGAACATGTTTCTCCACCCAGCGGCACAGTGGAGGTGAAGCAGCCGTCCTTCTGTCTGGACCTTCTTCTCTTCTTCTCTTCTGCTGTACGTTTGCTTTTACTTGTCATTGGATTTGAAGAGTTTCATTTCTCTCTCATCTCAGCAGGAGAACACGCAGTCCGCGGGGCCCAGAGGGTTTTCAGAGACACCCAACGCTTTCTGCATTCAGTTGTTCAGCATCGACAAGCACTATGAGATGAGGTGAGGTCAGGGTGAGGTCATGTGCATTCTGTAGCCAAGCAGTTACAGAAATGAAGCGCACCCAGACAGCCAACAAACTCTGTTTCGTGGGATTTTTTTTTTCATTAGTTGGGGGATTTGCATTGTATATGAAGAGTTAAGTTCTAAAATGAGATATACAGCAAAAAAATTTAAGGACATAAGTGGCGCCTTCTCTTGCAAAATGATTAACAGCTCAAAATGAAAACAAACGGTACTTTTTAAAGGGTAGTAGGTGCTGTATCTTCTGTATCTTAAGTCCTTGGGTGACAAAACAACACTTTAGCAGACTGGATTCTCTATATTTTAGAGATGATGAATGATGAACTTCAAGTAATATTTATTTTTCAATGGAAAAAAGGAGATTCAAGGCACTGAAGTGGATTAACAGGCCTTGGTAGCCACAACGTGTAGGTCACCAGCTATTTTAATGTTTTAGCCCAACTTAGTAAAGGCTTTTTTAATGATCAATCATCCATTGAAGACTCTGATCCCACAGTCACCAAAGAGCACCAGTGGAAGTGTGCTACAGTGCACTCCTTTTCTTCCTTTGTTTCTCCTCTCCTCCTCTCCTCTTGGGACACACAAACACACAAACCGCTTTCCATATATATATATTATATTATATATATATATATATATATATATATATATGTATATATATATATATACACATATATATATGTCTTTTTTTTTTTTTTTTTTTAAATTGGAAAATTAAGTAAATGTAAAATGCTCAGTAAAGACGTTTTCTGACAGAGAACTAGGCCAGCACCAGAATACTGTGCTGGACAGAATACCTAGTTAGGGAATTTGCAGTGTATTTAAAGAGTTTAGTTCTAAAATGAGATATACAATAAAAACAGTTGGCTAGACGAAAATAAGTGGCACCTTCTCTTTCAAAAATGATTAATTGAACAAAAATGATGGTACTTTTTAAAGCACAGTAGGTAACTTAAGATCTTGGTTGACAAAGGTGATAACACTTTTACAGAATGAAATAATCTTCTGTAATTTAGAGACGAATGAAGAATGAAATTGAATGAAAATGAAGAAAGTCAGGGATTTTTTTAATTCAAAATGAACAGATACAGAAAAAACAAATTCCTTATATTAGATTTGTGTGTGTGTGTGTGTGTGTGTGTGTGTGTGTGAGTCCGACCCTTCATAGCAGCGGTGGCAGACGTCCAGAGCGGCTCCAGTCGTCCGCTGTGTCGTTAAAGCAGGGAGAGTGACTGTTAGCTGGCTCCCGCTGAGCTCCTCTCACCATCGCCTTACCTCCCAGCTGTTACTGAATATGGAGTCGAGTCGCTCCCCGCCGAGAGTGAGCATGTTATTAATGAGAGCCGCGCTTAAAGTGACAGCGAGTCGAAGGCGAGAAGTTGAGCTGGAAGCGGCGGGCGGGTTGGCCGGCCGGTCGTTCCGGTGCGCTGATCTCCCGGTTGGCTTCGCTTCTGACGCTGGCAGAGAAAACTGATTTTCACTGAACTTCCCCTTCCTCTCCTCTCCTCTCTTCCAGATCAGTGGACTTTCTTCCACACATATTCAAACTTTTCCCAGTGAGTATATTACATTTACATGTCCCGTTTCAGCTCCTACCCAGAGTGACTTCCAATTAGTGGAAAAGTAGAATAAGCTTCCATTCCTGGATTTTCTACCTGACTAGCAGCCAATAAGGAGGTCAAAGGTCAGAGCCACAGCACCCAGGCAAGATGCAACAAATATTACTGTGTCCCTATGATGATATATGCAAGAAATTATGATGTATGGTAGAAATTATGATATTTATGCTGGAAATGTGCTAGGTAAAGAAGTCAGACTGAGGGAGTAAAGGTAAAAAACAGGATTCCTTCACACATCAGGAAAGGTTTTAAAAGTTTGGAAATCATGGAATAAGCATGGCTGATCATTTCCAGGTATTGAAAAGTTTTTAAATTGCACAAAAATCTGGAAAAGTATGCAAAAATGTTTCTGAATCCTAATACAAATATGAGCACACATTTAATATAGTTTTAGAGCCAATACTAGTTCACATGTTGTGATATTTGTTGTTGTGAAGAATAATCTTGAGTGATGTGGCCTACTTGGCTGCCATATTGACCAGCCATTATATCACCCAACTATCATTAACGAAAAAATCCATCCTTAAACACTTTAACAGTTACAAAAACAGCTATTGCATTAGCTATTACTGGCCAAATGTAGACGACATGAAACAGGAAATCACTAACTGAAGCAGAAGTAGGCGAGGCAAGTTGAGGGAAAGTGGGTGCACCAAAAAACTAAATTACAACACTTCATCACAAAATAACTCCTGGAATGTACTGAACATCACAAATTCATGATACTAGAATTTATAACCTCCTCCTCTCCTCCTCTCCTCTCCTCTCCTCTCCTCTCCTCCTCTCCTCATCTCATCTCCTTGTCTCCTGTCCTCTCCTCTCTCCTCTCCTCCTCTCCTCTCCTCTCTTCTCCTTGTCTCCTCTCCTCCTCTCCTCTCCTTTCATCTCCTCTCCTCTCCTCTCCGTGTTTCCTCTTCTCTCTCCTCTCCTCATCTCATCTCCTTGTCTCCTGTCCTCTCCTCTCTCCTCTCCTCCTCTCCTCTCCTCTCTTCTCCTTGTCTCCTCTCCTCCTCTCCTCTCCTTTCATCTCCTCTCCTCTCCTCTCCGTGTTTCCTCTTCTCTCTCCTCTCCTCTCCTTTCCTCTCCTCCTCTCCTCTCCTCTCCTCTCCCCTCTCCTCTCCTTGTCTCCTCTCCTCCTCTCCTCTCCTCTCCTCTCCTTGTCTCCTCTCCTCCTCTCCTCTCGGGACACACAAACACACATACCGCTCTTCAATTATAGTAGTGGGATGTAACAGTGTAGGAAATGTGTAGGAACCCTGGGAGTTTCTTGGAATCTACTCAGAAAATTGTCTTTCTGAAACATTAAACATATCAGATCACACAGAACACACTGCATCGCTCGCCGTTCTCTAAACCGAGGTACAGTATTAGTTGAAGCCCTGGTCGTTGTCTCTGTCAGGACCGGGACTTCTGCGTCATCACGGTCCCGGAGCTGACGCCGGACTTCCCCCTGCTGCAGAGCTTCTCCAGGCTGGTTCCCCGTCCCAGCAGCACCCTGTCCCACCAGCTCTACATCTGCCACCGCTCCGGGACGCTCAGGTGGGTCGAACTCAACAGAAACCTCTTCTATCTGACCGTTTTGTCTTTGTTTTAAAGGTGCTGTGTGTAGCATTTTACACATCAATATATCCTTGTTAAATTAACTGAGATATCTTGTTCTAATGACTGTAAACCAATGAGAGCATGTTGGAGACGATTGGTCTCCTCTATCTCACACCAGTAGTAATGTTAGCTCTAGTGTTTCTCCACATTAAGACTACATTTCCCATAAGCCCCAATGCTTCCTGTATTTTTACTTGTTTTGGTTTGCATTTTTCCTTTGCTTTAAAAGGAGTTTCATTCCTCAAGAGAAACACAGTGACTGATAGCACAAAATGAAACAAATTACAGTCGTCGTTGAACACTTTAGTGGAAGTGGTGCTCATAAGGCATTATAAGCACATGGTGTGTGCATGATAATTAGTATAATCAGAGCATGATATAATATACACACTGTGCAAAATATGAGTGGGCTGGATACTTTAAAGGCTAATGACATGATGTTTTAGTTAATGTAATTATTTGATGTTTCTATCATTAGATTTGATTCGATTCGATTCTTTATTGTCATGTAACAAGTCCAACAGCAATCCGTAAATGCAGCTAGTATAAATATACAATAAATAAGTAATAAACATGTATGATTAAAAACAGGTTTAAAAACAGTGCTAACAAGTTAAAAGTGCTAAAAATGTACTTAGAATCATGATGTTTGTCTGATGATTATATTCTAAGAAAAGTTGATCTGTGCTAACAGGCTTATTATCTGCTTGTAATGCTTCACAATCTGCTTCAAGTAAAGTGTGACTGTACTTTTATTAAGTACCTGAAGTCCTTGACTGACAAAACATTTTAGCAGCTGAATCCTGTGTAATTCAGAGATACTGCATGTTAAACCTGATGTAATGAGCGGACTCCCTCCTGGTCCGGTGTGCTTGCTGCAGCAGTGTGTCGGTGCGGCCGGCGCTGGCTGCAGACCGGCCTGCAGTCTGCTGTGTGGTGGAGAGGCTGAACCTGCAGGAGGCTCTGCTGGAGGACCTGGACCAGTACTGCCAGGCCCGCAGAGACCCGGTCAGCTGCTGCAACACCCACTGACCACACTGACAACACTCACTGACAACACCCACTGACAACACTGACAACACTCACTGACAACACCCACTGACAACACTGACAACACTCACTGACAACACTAACTGACAACACTCACTGACAACACTGACAACATCCACTGACAACACTGACAACACTCACTGACAACACTAACTGACAACACTCACTGACAACACTGACAACATCCACTGACAACACTGACAACACTAACTGACAACACTCACTGACAACACTGACAACACCCACTGACAACACTGACAACACTCACTGACAACACTGACAACACTCACTGACAACACCCACTGACAACACTGACAACACTCACTGACAACACCCACTGACAACACTGACAACACCCACTGACAACACTGACAACACTGACTGACAACACCCACTGACAACACTGACAACACCCACTGACCACACTGACAACACTGACTGACAACACCCACTGACAACACTGACAACACTCACCGACAACACTCACTGACAACACTGACAACACTCACCGACAACACCCACTGACAACACTGACAACACCCACTGACAACACTGACAACACTGACTGACAACACCCACTGACAACACTGACAACACTCACCGACAACACCCACTGACAACACTGACAACACCCACTGACAACACTGACAACACTCACCGACAACACTGACAACACTGACAACACTCACTGACAACACTGACAACACTGACAACACCCACTGACACTCACTTCACTGACTGCTTATGGATGTTTTCCCAGAATGCAGCCTGTTGTTTTGGTGCTGATAGAACCCCAAAACAAAGAACAACAGACAACTGAGAAAACAAACAAGCAAACAATACATAAATACATTTAGAGAGAAAGAAAGAAAGAAAGAAACAAAGAAACAAACAAACAGAAAGACAGAGGGTAGGTTGAGATACATACATACTTCATTATTACTACATACATGCTTTACATACATACATACATACATACTTTAATAAAGTATGTATGTAGTAATAATGAAGTAAGCACGTACGCATGTATCACACAGTATCAATCCTCTGTCTTTGTGTTTGTTTGTTTCTTTCTTTCTTTCCCTCTAAATGTATCTTTATTTTTTGAATGTTTACTTATTTGTTTACTGTTTCCCCCTTCTTTATGAGGAGGCAGTGTGCCACTACAGCTAGCTAATTTGCCACCACTGCTAAAAGAAATATGAGAATGTGAATCAGTCTGATATTTCCCATATTCAGCCCATTTTCTTCCCTTAAACACAAACAATACAAACAATGTCTAGATGATAGAAACAGAAAACCCTTTTCTCAAAGTTCTTGGTAAGGAATAATAAGATTAAAATTCCAAACTTTCAGAATGAAACGGTGATTGATTTGGAGTATCAAGGTGTGACTGGAGCTGTTATTATTATCATGATTGTGTTGGAGTGGTGAGGAGTATCACGTCTCTGCCAGGGAACAGATTGGTGAGACTTCAGTTCAGCGGATCCCCGTCCCGCCCGACGCCCCAGCTGTCACTGCTGCAGCTCCAGGACACATAATTACTTCTCAAATGAGAATGGAAGCACTTCATGTGTATTCATGGCATCGGACTCGGCTAGGGTGTGAGGCCGCTTTCACTTCGTGTTAACTCAAATGATCTCATCTCATTTTCTATGTGTGGTCTTCTTCTCTTGTTCTTTTTAGGACGGGACTCCGGTTCAGGCTTTCGTGGCCGAAGCGCAGAGCCAAGTTGTGGGGATTCTGATCATTAGAGACGAGGAGGTACTTACCAGAAGGCAGTGGGTCTGAAGCTGTCTTTAAAGATGAATAGATGCTATACTCCATTAAAAACGTATCTATAATTGTAGCATTAAAACCATAGTGTTTCTTCACTGCAGAAAAAGAAAAAAATGTCCATTCAATCTTGTGTTGAGTCTTAAAATCTAATATTTACTAAAATATATGAAAAAATGTGAGATAATTTCACTTGTTGCCAATGCAGTTTCACTTGTTTCAAGTCTTGCTTGATGCCCTATATGACCTTATCATGAAATAAGGCAGATGACTGATAATATCCTTTGATTCAAGAAAAAACCTTGGAAACAACTTGTGAACCTTTATTTTATTTAAGTCTCGTGCTGCGTTGAAGGATGAACCCTCATTTACAATACAGTCAAGAATACAGCAACGACAATCAATCATTTTTTAAAAACGTGAATAGGTTCTTGTAATAGAAAAACGTCTCAGTAGAGAATCGTTTTTTGTGTTTGTTCATTTGTACTGACTTTCTACACATCATCCACACATCATAATCTCAGCATAAACTGTTTAAACTGTTTCCCTCAGCGATAGGGACACTCAAATAAACTATTCAACAAAAAAAAACATTTGAACATAGACGCTGACAAATATTAGTCCTGGAAATGTGTCTCTCTGCCACGGAGAAGTCCTGGAGTTTATTAACAGGAGTCTGACCGTGTGACTCTGTGTCCCTCAGGACGTCGAGTTCATCCGCTCCCACTACAACATCGAGAACTTCATCTACTTCAGCCACCACCGCTACGAGGAGCACGCTCAGATGTGCCACTTCGCCCTCAGCCCCGTCTTCCAGCACCACGCCAAGCACTTCCTGAAGGAGGCGCTGCG
Organism: Centroberyx gerrardi; assembly: GCF_048128805.1. NCBI lineage: Eukaryota > Metazoa > Chordata > Actinopteri > Beryciformes > Berycidae > Centroberyx > Centroberyx gerrardi. The sequence continues at coordinate 26,711,730 of NC_136014.1, forward strand.
GCTGGCGCGCAAGTCCTGCCTGTACCTCCGGCTGCCCCCCCCCCGCCGCAGACAGGTGGGTCAGAGGGGGGCAGGTCCTCACCGGCTCCTCACCGGCTCCTGAGCATCATCATGCCTGCTCCAGTGTGCAAGTCTGCTCAGTTACACATGTTCATTAGTGCATGTGCTGCAAAAAATGTCCATCGTCACAAGTCATTCAGTCTTAAATCTAAGTCAGTCAACAGTCTGGACACCTAACTGAATGTTCTATGTTTTTCATTCTCCTAAAGGCTTATGCTTAAATGCTTAAAAATTAGTTTCTTAGACAAATACAGTATAAATAGTGAAGTTGATACTAAAAAGAAAGGTCTTAAGTTTAAACACTAAATTATCATGAAATAAGGCAGATGGACTCCAATATATTATCGTTTGATTCAAGAAAAATCCAACAACTTGGAAGGTGGAATTATCTCACCTATCTGATCCTTTTCATTTGTTTATTGTAGTTTAAGAGTGAATGCATGATTGTTAAGTATCTAGAGATGCTGTTCACTAATGTTAAAGACTCCTAACTCAAACTCCTGACAGAAACTTTATAGTCCCTCTCAGCCTTCTGACTGTCTCAATACAGCAAAAGTGTTTCTTGAGAAAATAACGATATAAAGGACTTGTTAAAGCTGCACGAAGCAACTTCACACGTTGGCGGCTCCAAATGGCAGCCAGAGGAAACTGTTTGAAAACTAGCTGAAGTTCATTCCTGCCCTGCAAAGCCAAAGAGTCGTAACTGCACGGGTAGTGAAGCTGAGAAACATGACTTCAGTGTTTATCTTCTGTCCCGACGAAAGTATTGCCAAAGTATTTATGGATCTAATTTTTCTTTTTGACGTGAAATCTAAACCTTAGTTGTGACCGTTGACCTTTAAAACGCTGGTTTATACCAAAGAGACGAGAGAGGAAAAGATCTAACGATGGCGAGTCCATACACAAGACCAGAATTTCATTTGGGATACTGATAATACTGTAGGGTGAATCTACAGCATCTCAGTTAGTGGGGATGGGACGCTCTTCTGTGTGCAGCCCCACTTTGTGATTTATCCTGATAAGACAGCTGGATTTTTACACAAAGATGTTGCCTGCTGCAGCTTTAAGACGGACATTTCTTGCAGCGTGCGTCTCCCTGCAGGCCGGCGGTCCCGGGGGCCGGGGCAGCAGGTGCCGCCGGCGCTGCCAGCTCCACCTCTCCACACCATAACAAGACGGTTCCTCGCCGTGTAGAGGCTTCCACTTCCTCTGCTAATTACTTCTCACAAACAAGCACCAGATTGGGAGATGATGAGGTGCAAATAGAATAATGGGAAAAGCTAACCAGAGGAGAGAATTAGCTGTACTCAGGGAGTGGATGGAGCGCTGGGTTTTGCCAGTCGTGGATCTGGTGGTGTTTCCCGCTCGCTGGCAGAGCATATCGATGGTGGAAGCCTTGCATCATCCAACCTCTTCACCAGAGATAATTATCACATCGGGGCCTGCCAGTTGCCTCCCAAGCCCTCCACACTGATGCTGCACAGCCCGGGAGGATATGTAACCCTCTCTGACACTCAACCCTCTTCTTCTCCTCTCAGAATTCCTGCGTCCACCCTCTGACTTGCGTCCTGAGCTGCACGGTGCCCGTCCGCCCGCGACGCCAGATCCTCTACCCGGCGGAGGAGCTGGGCACCAACGGCCCGTCCAGACAGATCACCAAGGAGCAGGTGGGCACAGCAGCAGCTGGCTGACAGCCTCAGCCTGCCAGGGAATGCAGATGAGCTGCAGGCTGCTGTCTGCTGAGAGAGAGGGAGGGAGGGAGGGAGGGAGAGAGGGAGAGAGGGAGGGAGGGAGAGAGAGAGGGAGGGAAGGAGGGAGAGAGGGAGGGAGAGGGAGGGAGAGAGGGAGAGAAGGAGGGAGGGAGGGAAGGAGGGAGGAAGGGGACCACAGGGGGTCAGTTTGACCACCAGAGGGCGCTGCTTCAAAAGGGACAAGCCATAGATAAAGTGTTTGGGAAATATCACTTGAAGGTACACAGAAAAATAAAGGTGCAAACTGGAACCGAAAATGGTTCTTTTGAGTATTGATAGTATTCTGTTACATCACCACACGGCCATCTTGGTAGGAAAATAACAGGTGATTGTAATAAATTAACAGGTGATTACAATCAAATGACAAGCACAGCCAATGAGCTGTGTGTATTGTAAAGCGCCATATTGGTAGGAAATGCATGCGACATCATGGGAATACTATGAATAGCCATAGAAGAACCATTTCTGGTTCCACAAAGAACCTTTCAACATTTATAAAAGGTTTAGTTATTAAAAGGCTTAGTTACTCGATGGTGGCGAGTTGCAAATGAGGCTATACAAGGGCAGATGAACAAAAACACAATGCAGGTGTCTAAGCAAAGGAGAGCAGAGATGGTTCTTCAAAGAACCTTCTTTGTGGAACCAGAAATGGTTCTTCTGTGGCATCACTCCGAAGAACCATTATTGGTTCCAGTTCGTACCTTTATTTTTCTGTGTGGATGGGGGGGAAACTCTGGTGCAACAGGAAAAGAACATAGTAGATTAACTTCTCCAAAATATCTAGATTTTATTTTAGTATGTTTAGACTTTGCAGTTTACCCACATATAGTATTTCCAAATACTTTTTATGGTTTACCGAAGAGCAGTCAAGACACCGTGCAGAGCCACTTTAATCAGCTGCTGGTTGGTGACAGGAATACAAAACAGTATATTATGGATAATTTCTTTATATGGACTTTTTATGGTTTGTTTTAGCCCACATGTGCTGCATTCATGTTGAATGGGAATAACAGAACAACTTGATCAAACTTTTGTGTGAAGCCGTCAAAAGCCGTGATTGCAGTTTTCTGTAGACTTTGGTTGTTCCTGATCAGCTTTCTCACACATGAACATAATGATCATAAATTTAGGTTCATGTTTAACAGCAAACTGAACATGGCAATGTCAACCACAAATGAAAAATCCAGCAATAGTTTAAATTGTTTATGACTGAATGGTTTAGATTCTTTATTAAATGAATCTATCATTCCCTACACTTGACTGCAGGTATTTTCTTGTTGGTGACGTCAGAATTCAGGAATTTGGAAACATCAGGGTCCATCGCCAAACCACCAGTTCCCAAGTAGTTACAACCTGAAAGCTGAGGTTAAAGTTTCAAGAAGGAAGCTTGTATGGAATGAGTGACAAGGAAGTGATTGTCTTTTCTGTGATTGACAACTTGCCTGACTCTATCAGAATTTGTCCTAATGTGGTAAACCCCGCCCATCTGGTATTCCAAGCAGGTTAAAACAAACGCTGCTAATGATTTGCAGCAGCAGCATGTGACTCCAGGTCTGATGTGGGTCAGGAGTTTTACCTGGACTGGCTCAGTAATGCTGATGAGCTTCTTACTGTGTTAGTGCTGCCTGTGCTCCTGGAGAACTGGATGAATGTGCAAGGAAAGAAATGTAATTACATTAAGGACGAAAAGAGAAAGAGCAGGGTTCCTACACAAGTCTGGAGAAAGAATTTGGTCATTTCCAGATCTTGATGAGTTTGGAAAATGCAGGTATTTCCACTCTCTCAGTTAACACCGCCCACCGGCCAGATACAGGTGAATTTTGGCTGCTGCCTGTCGGTTTGCCCTTTCCACCAGCCGCTTCAGCAGGGAGCCAAGCATCATTTAGTTTGTTGTGTTTTATTATTATTAGCACATGTTAAAATCAGCAGTACAGCCTCCCTATTAAAAACATCATAATCAATTTTAACACAATATCTAAACTACAAATACAATTCAATACAAGACTATATGAAAAAGTGAATAGTATGACTAATAATGATGACAGAAAATAGGGGAAAAGTACATAGATTATTTAAAGAAGATATTGCATGATTAGGTGAGCTTTTCATTCATTTAGACACGTTGCTTTTCGTATGTCAACATGTGACATTTCCCATTGACATTTTCACCTGCGCATTTCCTCTTTGCATGTGAGAAGTTCTCACATGTGAAACAGCTATTGACATATCTAATGACAGGTGAAAATGCAAAGGGTTAGCCTAACCCAGAGTAAAAACTGTCACATGTGAAAACCAACATGTGTCCAGAAATTTGAATTCACTTGTGGGTTTGCACATGTGACTTTTCTGTAAGGGTTTTATTCTAAAAACAGGTAGCTGGTAAAAGAGTGAAAGTGGCTGGTGAAGTTTTGGAGACCGAGCCACTGTGTCCAACGGACAGAAGTTCAATTCCTGCCCTGCACTTCATGTTTTCCACTTGTTTGGTTGCTAAAACATGAAATTGAACCTTGAACCGCCGTGCGCTCTGATCTTAACTCTCACAAGCTTCGTTGAACTTAATGTGGCTGTGATTTAATTTAGCGTCACACACCTCAAATATTTGCTACATGTGCAGCTCTCTTTAAACGCCGCCATGTAGCTACACCTGCATGGCCATCTCACTCCATCAGATTTACCCCCCCCAACACACACACACACACACACACACACACACACGCACTCCTCGTAACACAGCAACCATGACTTCCAGGCCGGCGTGCAGATAAGCGCCTGCAGCTTTGTCTCAGCCTCCCGGTGTAAAGCCTCGGCTCCGGCTCCGGCACATTAATCAAATTTAAAGCACCTGTTCCCTCTCTGTCAATACAGGATCATATTACACAGAGCCACGCTCATTGTGTTTAGGAAAGGTGAGGCATCTCCAGCACGATAAGGAGCGCTGCACCTGCTGCACGCCACACACACACACCCCACACACACACACACACACACACACACACACACACACACACACCAGAGAGCAGCTTTGTTCGTTTGATTGCCTCATGTGTTTTAGATGCGTACAAGCAGGGAGTTAATGTGTTCTAATGTGTAATCTGTGACATTTTCATATAAATAAGTGTCAAAATAATAAATAAATGTCAAAATAAAGCGTCCGGATGACACAAAGCTCAGAACTGAGGGTTAATGATTGTTTATTCGATCCATTTGAAAATGTTGTTTTGATAAAATCTATGTATTTAGATGGATAACTTTTCTCTTTAAAGTAATAATCAGCGACATTTTCATGTAAATAAATGTCCGTTTTGCTTCCCTCTATCACTGAATATCACAGAATAAAATCTACAATATATACATACATGCCAATATATTTATTATATAACAGAATCAGAATCAGATTTATTGGCATCAGATTATCAGATTTAGTAAGTTTGCACATACAAGGAACTCGACTTGTTCTTGTAGGTCACATCTAACATGAAAAATGTAAAAAATGTACTATATAAAAGATTTTAATGTAGACTTAGGAAAAAGGTCTTTTTTTGAGGTAGTATATAAAGTATTTAGTATATAAGTAGTATATAACTATGAGTAGAATAAGTAGTATATAAAATTTAAAATAGAAATGTAAGACTTCTATTTAACATAAGTTGCTTTCATTTCCTAGCTAGAATCCAAACAGTTCATCTCTTTACATCCTCAGTCAGAATATAAGAAGATATCAGATGCATGCACACATGTTTAACATAAGCACAGATTAATCAAAGCCCTGAGTCGGTCCATCAGTATGGTATATGACAGATGTTGGGCATGCCGGCCCTCATGGAACTCATTTGAATATTACACAAAGGTTAATTCCCCCGCTAGGTTTCCCCTTTTTATGCTTGATGCCATTTTCCATCCAACAAGGTGCATTGTGGGGCCAATCTACCTAATTATGGATGATGAAGGAGCAATTAGCGCGCTGAGATCGCAGGGCGGCGAGCGGAGACGGGAGGCGGTGGAGGAATTGGAAAAATGGGAGTTTGGGAGTTAAATGGCAATGTTACCTCCTGCTTAACACTGCACTGCAAAACCTGACTGACTGTTCAGTTATTTCATCTTGTCTCCAGACAGATTATTTTAGGATTGTTTTAGTGAAATCATCTCACTGCACTGGCAGATCATTTTACTGGTTTCAACAAATTTGACTTTTTTTCCAGGAGAATGTAACTTGTTTCAGGACATTTACTTGGTAAAAGTGAGATCATTTGACAAAAAATATCACAAAATAAGCTTGATAGGTCTGGAAGCAAGTTCAAATCACTGGACAACTTGTCAACTTTTTTGCAGTGTAGAAGGACCAAGCTGCTGTCAATCACCTGCGGCTTCGAGTTTTAGAATGAAAATATCTCAGCTTTCAAAATGTCCCTCCATGACGACTTCAACACACTTTCTGTACGAGCCAAAATCATGCCATGTCGTTCTCACTGTATTCCTCTCAAACCCCCAGAATCCGTTGGTGCCTCTGCTGTGACATTTGGAGAAATTCTTCTAGATTTGGCCCCCACTTTTAAATGTTAAAAAGCACGGTTGGCATTCAGTATGTTTCACTCAGCCCGCATGTTGGAAGTGTAACATTTGGCATCAACACTGCTTAAATATTGTAAAGGTTTTTGGCTGAAAGCTGGGACTCTCTCAGGCAGACAGAGGAGAAGTGCCTTGATAAATGCTCGTCCTGCTGCAGAGCCTCGTCCTTCAATGAAATCCAAATGGGAAAAAATTGGACACATCATTATGTAATGCTTTTAGTGGTTTAATAATTAAGGGTGCATACACTTGATGAATTAATGAATTTTCGTAAAAGGCAGCAGCCACTTTGTGACTGAAACCTTGACAGACTGCGGCTCGATCCACAGAAATACCCCTCTAAAATAGTTTTTTTTAGAGGAATAAAGCCGGTGAATCTGACTGACTGTTCCTCTCTCTGCCTCCCAGGAGCCGTTTGCCCTGAACCTCATCAGCAGGAAGCTAACCATGGAGCCAAAGGTCACCGTGAACGCCCGGGTGGTGGTGGTGGGAGCGTCCGACACTGGCTTATCCTTCCTGGAGGTGCTTGCTTTCTGGTGAGTCTACCTCTGAATGTAGTTTCTAGGGATGGGACGATATATCAATACATCGCAATGCAAAAATGTGACGCATCGTGGGTCAGAAAAATGAACAGTGATATCAGCTCCATGTTATTCTGCTGTCAGGAACATGAATGGTGATATCAGCTCCATGTTATTCTGCTGTAGTAATCACTAATGAGACTCTTGACCATCACAGTTTCACAAGCTCTCCATCCAAATTCTATTATTGTCACTTTGTAATGACATTTCTAAATTGTTGTTTACATTCTGGCAGCCAATGGCATCGCTAGAAAGATTTGTGAGACTTTAATTTATTACATCGTGTCGTGGTTTGATTGAATCCTGCACCCCATGTCACGTATTGAATCGTATCGTGAGATAAGCAGATCATCCCATCCCTAGTAGTTTCCAGTGTAATTTTTATCCAAATTGTAGATTGTTGATGTAGAATCAGTTCATTATACACTACCAGTCAAAAGTTTGACCACATTTTTTTTTCACATTTTCCACATTTTAGAATAACAGTAAAGACATCAGAACTATGAAATAACACAAATGGAATTATGCAGCGACCAAAAAAAGTGTTAAATCAAAACTATCTTATATTTTAGATTCTTTAAAGCAGCCGCCCTTTGCCTTGATGGAAAGGCAAAGGCTTTGGAAAGAAATTCATACATAGGATTCACTATTTATATTTGTCTAAGAAACTAATTTCAAGCATTTAAGCAGAAGCCTTTAGATCAAAATGGCTTTAAGAGAATGAAACACATAGAACATTCAATCAGGTGGGTCCAGACTTCTGACTGGTAGTGTATATTCTTAGAAATAGTAGCTTCTGCAGCAGTGACTAATAATGCGACAGTGTTTCCTCTGTAACCATTCAGCTGTGGCTTGGGCTCCACAGCAAGAAAACTGCTATTATAAGTTCAGTTTAACTCCAAATATACAAAAAGTATACACCCAATGTTCAACCAAATTGCTGTTATCCTAGTAAATGAGACAAGTAAGAATAGTTGTAGTGCTGTAACCTGCAGGAAGACCGTTACTGGACTTGAACCAAAACCAAAAGATAAACCTGTTCACCGCTGCTACAAAACAGCTACAGAGGAAACACTGTGTGAGCAGCTTGGGCTGTTAGAGCAACATGTGTGGAAGTAATGCAATCCTCCCTCTGCCCCTCCTGCCCAGGTGGGTCAGAGAGTCAGAAACGCTTTCATCAGTTTCAACGTACAAGCTGATGCACATGGTGAAAGCACAGAAGAACCTCACAACCAGGAGCTGAGAGACAGTAGACTGGTTAGAATAGGGACTTATGTGATTCAAGTATTTACAGGATATACAGTATATCTAGAGAGAATTATTCCAAAGTGTCCTGGTGTAAAGAGATCCTCTTCCCAAGAATGAGCAGAGGTCTTAAATCTTCAGCAATCCCAGATTCAGGTGTCTCTTTTATTCCTTTGTCATCTTTTATTCCAGGAATCCAATCTCTGGAAATGTCACTTGACTCGGGGGGCGGATGTGCGGCGTGTTTGCCTTCACCCTCGCTTTGTCAGATTAACCGCTTCAGCAAATAATAAGAAGCGCGGGAGCCGCTGATTCAGAACGGGGAGATAACTGCCAGGCAACCGGAGCCGTGGCTGTGCGGCAGTGGAAGCGCGGCGCTCTCAGCGGCGGCGGGGCCTGGCACGCGGGCGCTGCTGGGCGGCCGGCACGCAGCTGTCTGCGGCCTGGCATTCAGCAGGGCCAGCGCTAGGCCCCTTTAATTAGCCACTCCGCTGTTTCTCCCGTCAGGGATCTGCTGCCGCGATCTGTGTTTGCTGTCACTAATGAGTTGACTAATGAGGCAGTTAGTGTCCGCTCAACTAATGGCGAGGCGGCGATGCATTGAGAGGGTGAGTGATGGGTCAGCTTCGGCCTGCTGGGGCCCTCCTTATCAGCCCTGCCCAAACGGCTAAACCCCCCCCCCACACACACACCCACCCCACTTCACCACAGCTTCCCCCCCCCCCCCCTCACTGCCTGGGACGGGGTCAGACAGATAAAGAGCTCTGGAGGCTCGGTCAGGCTGCGGGTCAGTGTGGCCGTCTGTCACCGCCTGATAACAGCACAGATCCAGCGCCTGGTAATTCAGTCACGTCCAGACTGCAGTGATGGGCCTTAACGCCTCGCTGCTGCGGCACAAATCCTCCTCCTGCCACAGATTAACAAGGAAAGTTTGACTGAAATGATTGTCTGATTGTTATGATTGTCATTATTTGCATGTTCACTTCAAAGCAAAATCAAGGATCAAGTCTTTGATGACACAAAGCTTAGATCTGATGCTTAATGATTCTTTATTTGATCCATTTGTAAAGATTGTTTTGATGAAGTCTATGGATTTCAATGGATAACTTAAAGTAATAATCCACAGCATTGTCATATAAATAAATGTCTTTAAACAGAAGAAGAAGAACTGGGTAGTTAGCATGAGCAGTGATAGCCACCATGACTGAACAGACAAAGAAAAGAGAAACTCAAACTGCATCGACAGAAAATCCAAGCTCCGCCCACACTGTTTGATTGACAGGTGATCTGTGGGAAGTGCAGTGCAGAAACACCACAGTGAGGCTGAGGGACAAAGATGGAGACTGAATAATAAAAAAAAAACAAGAATCTGGAGGATTACCACTTTAATGGATAATGTTTGTGTTCATCCACTACCTCCTCCTCCAAAAATCCCCAAGTTTACCTGACTCTTTCACCACAAAACTAGATTTTTTAGCACAGACTAAAATCTCCATATGATGGTTGGTTCCTGCCAGAGTGGCTGGTAGAAAACACAGTTTTCCCAGCCACAGCGTAATTTCTACCAGCGGTGTGGCGTCCGGTGCCGCAGTGTGCGTTTCTATTTGCATCTGATCCGGTGGGCAGATGAGATAGGAGGGAGCAGTAGGTGATCTGAGGCCTCGGCGTGATAAGGCTGAACGCTGAGCGAGGTACAACCCTCCGCCATTCAGCGAGCGCAGGAGCTGTAGCTGCTGTTATCAGTAATGTAATGTCCCTTTAGGCCAGGGACAAAAGAGCTCATTTGCATCACAAGAGACGTTTTACACTGCGGACAGTAAACACACAAGAGGTTCTCTGCAGCAGGGGAGCGCAGGCTGTTTCATGCTAAGAACCCCTGAATAAATCAGCGTCAGGCCGGAGACCCCCCATCTGGCGAGACTTCACCCCGTGGACTCCACATCTGAGGGGATTTTGTTTATACATGTGATGAGTTTCTTAGAGTTTCATCATTTCTGTCTGTCAGTAGGGAGACTTGTTGTGGAGTGAAGCCTGTGATCAGAACAGGTCAGCTCCATAGGTGAAGATTTTGGGGGGAAAACAGGGAGACACGTCCCCTTTAGTATTTGGAGAAAGGTGAATTGTAACCTCCAATTATTTCTTTGAAGCACAATAGATAAGAATGGCGATGACACGGCAAAAAGGCCATGCCTGCAAAGTGTGGTAAAAGTGCGAAACCCTGTTCAGTTTCTATGAGCAAATCAGTAAATTAACATTTTCTGTGGTTGTTTTTTCTGTGTTCTAATATATGTGAAATGTATTTGGTGTAAATAATTTGTCGTTACAGTTTCACGGTTGTCAAACAACAACAGGATCATTAAAATTTTTTCTTGAAGTCTCAAAATGCGAACACGACTCCTCTCTTGAGCGGAAGTTCGCACGGAAGTTCGCTAGCTTGTTAGCATTTTGTGACTTCCACAGAATAAACATTTTAATGATAATGCAGTTCTTTGATAACTGTGAAAAGGTAACGACAAATTATTTACACCGTATACATTTCACAAGCAACCACAGAAAATGTTTTGCCGATAGAGATACATCAGAGCGGGGCAGATCACTTGTCCCGCACTTTGTGGGCGTGGCCTGTTTGAAACGTCACGCCATTCTTATCTATGTAGTTTTACTGAAGCACATGTTGTGATTGGCTTTGGACAAGAGCAAACAACCAATAATTCTCCTAACTGTCTGATATCTGTACACTTTTCTCATGTAAATTTGTATTTTTCAATCTTGCCATTGACCTGAGAGCAAACCAAGTTGCATTTATAGGCATTTACTACTACGCCCATAGATTTGATCCAGAGTGTGTCCCCCCCGAAAAAGCTGAAAATGAAATGCTGTGCTGTTGTTCAGCCCTTTCTCATCCAGTCTCCCATTGTGTCCAACTCTTAATGAAAACTTATGGGGCCAAATGACAGTTACAACTTGTTTAGTTGCATATTACATATTGTTTATTTGACAATCCTTCATCTCTCAGTTACAGGTTTTTAAATTGGATTTTAGCTGAGTGGAAAACAAACTTCATTTTGCTGGGCTCCAGAACAGAGGCATTACAGGCCATGGAAAGAACAAAAAAACATGCTTTCACTAAGGGCTTTAGAAAGAGTGGAATTCATGTATTTATGTTAATTTATGTAGAGAAAAGCAACAAGGAATTAGCTGTACATTCAGGAACATTTAGTGAACATACAGAAGCATCTGCTCCTCACTTATCCTGCCATTTATCAGTGAATAGTACAGAAAACTTAGCATGAATGCAGCAGTACAATAAGCTTATACTTCTATATTTCCAGCATGACCACCAACCAATATTGAGGAGTGCAGGGTCAAAGCCAAAGCAGAATAGATGCATTCCTGCGTCCATAGAGTGTTCATGTTTGGTAGAGAAGTGCTGGATGCACAAACGAGAGCCGGGCAGCAGAGGTTAAGATCTTTTCTAACTCTTTATATGTTTTATATTCTTCCTGACACCGCTGACATCAGCCAGGCTTTCTAAGTGCCATTTTTGGAGCTCTTGAACTCGTCCTTCGCCTGGAAAATCGTCCTCCCCTCCAGCTTCCAGCCTCGCAGTATGTAATTTGAGTATTCTCTGGACGAGCACTCATGTTTTCCGACGTTGTTCATCCTCCTCCAGCCCTCACCTGAGGTTCAACAACGTGACCCTGATCTCAACGAATGGTTTCCCCGGCGACTACGACCACGAGGATGTCGGGTTTCTGTCCACAAGGTGAATGAATGTAATATGTACCTTCGCACAAGATCTGATATGACGACACAAAAGAGATATATCTCACTATACCTTGAGATAGTTCTAAAGAAATCTATAACTCGTGTGATCTGAACTCCGGTTACCATCCACAGCTATATAACTTTAGTTTATTAAAGGGAAGGTTCAGTGAATTTAGAAGCCTTTCCTATTGATCACTAACCATGTTCACTGTTATAACATTCAAAACATTTTTACATCACAGTTTTTGTCTCTGAGAAATCAGCACCAGCCTCCTGTTAGCATTTGTTAGCAATGCTAGTGCAAGTCAATGGGGTGTGAAACCATTGCTTTCAAAATCCCATTCAAGTGCTTTGAGACAGTTCTGTTATGTATTCTTACTATTACTGCAGCTATGGAAGTAATATGGAATGGCCTGCAAGTGATTTTAAGAGTTATGTTTCATACCCCATTGACTTGTGCTAGCATTGCTAACAAATGATAACCAGCTCTAATGTAAACATTTTTGACACATGCTAAGATTAAGCTTGATTAGTGACTAATAGGATAGGCTTATAAAATCACTGAACTTTCCCTTTAAGCAGCATACTTGTGTTTTTTTTATTCATAACTACATCTAAGCAGTACATAATGTAAATGGAAAAGCAGGGCAGTAATGATTCCCAGATGTACTGTTTCCACAAATGTAAGAAACGAGCCAAGGGGATTCCAGTGTTTCCTCTGTATTCATTTAGCAGTGGCGAGGGAAATGTGATGCTGGAATAACATGAATGGAATAGTATGATTAAGTCTCATTTACTCCTAAAGAGTGTATCCTTCTTGTTTAGATTTTAGGTTTTTATTGTAGTAAAATATCCAAAGAAAAAATACTGCACTCCAACCTGCACCAGAACCATATAAGGGGCCAAAACCTGTGTCATCAATGTGAAAATAAGCATTCAAAGTACTCTTTGCAGATACATGGTTTTTACCTAACAGCAGAGAAACTTTGCTAGCATAATCCACTATCAGCTGTTCTTCTCTCCCTGCCTCCTGCAGCCATGCGTACAGCAGCAGAGACTTCGCCCAGCTCTCCCTGTGCTCCTGCGTCAGCGTGGTGACGGGGAAGATGGTGGGCATCGACCGGCAGGCCAAACACGTCCTGGTGTCTGGGGGGAGGAAGGTGCCGTACGACCACCTGATCCTCTGCACAGGCCAGCAGTACCAGGTCAGAGAACCGAACACTGCTGCTGACATGCATACGGCACGTTTCTGCGCAAGATTTGATGTTATGATCCAGTGTGAGCATTCATACAGAAAGCTCAATTCAGATGTAAAAGACTGGTGGCTGTAGAGGATATCAGGCTATCCACAGGCCCATCAGACAGGCAGCAGCATTCAGCAGCCTCCTAATCTAAATGTTACAGGGTGGAGAGTGAGAGAGCGGGCAGTTCCTCCCATCACAGATGTTTAATTGAATCAGGCCCACAGCACCTCCACAAGGCTCGACAGTGATTTGTGGTGTCCCAGAACCGCCGCCCCCTTCAATACACACTCTCAACTCCAAATACAGCTAAAGTTACCTACTGTATAATGTCCTGTACCAGTGCTCAGGTTTATCCCTAGTTCACAGCATTACTCAGTAATTTCTAAACTTGCTTTTGATTTCAACAGCAATAAGATAATGGGACTGAGACTGCTGGCTTCAAACAGCCCGCTCAGCAGTTCAGAAACCAAATAACACCAGCAAACAATTATACCAAGAGCTGAGAACAGTGCATGACTACTCACTCCGGCTACAATATCTATACTGTGATATGATATATAACTCTAACTAATCATGAGATAGATTTTCATATTTCATGTCTTCATAATCATCATTAGCCAGAGGAACCATGCTACTAGCAAACAATATGTCAGCTAGCATAAACAAGCAACAGCCAACAAGCCAACGTATCAACATGCTAAGAAATCAATATACCAGCACCAGAATAAACATCAAAATCACTTTATTCTCACTTTATTCCTGTGCAATAAATCCACAGGGACTTGTTTTAGTGAAGACTTTATTGTCTCATAAGGAAAATGTGTTTTTCTATTATGTAAAAATACATAATAAATGACCATATTATATGGCAGTTTCAAATGAAACCATTCAAATGCTATGTTCATTTGTTGATTTTGCCAGGTATTTATACAATTTTTTAATGTTGATTCTCTGTTCTTGTGTCTTTATGATGTTGGTTATCTTGTTTCTGTTATTCACTGTGTTTGTGAACTGTTTTAACCGTGTTTGTAAAGCACTTTGGGTGATGTTGTATGAAATGTGCGATGTAAATAAAATTTGGTTTGTCTTCATCGTGCTGTGTGGTCCTGTAGGTCCCCTGTCCTACTGGTGTGGATCTCAGCCAGCCGGTCTCCAGCAGCCAGCTGCAGCCTCAGTCCGCTTGCCACAGGTTCACCGGTCCGGTGCCGTCCAACCTGTTCACCCTCAACGACCCGCACGACTGCGCCGCCGCTCGCCGCTGGCTGAGCAGCAACTTTGTGGAGCTGCAGGGTACGTGAACGCCCCTCCCCCCCCTCTCCTCCCCCCTCCCCCCATACACACACATAACCTAAAATTAATCCGCAGTAGTGTGTCATTATTCAGCTAGTCAGCGCTGAAGTGCTCCAGTGTAATTAGCACCTAATTAGTTGCAGAGAAATCTTTTATCTCTGTGAATCAGCTTGGCCTCTCCTATCCATCTTCCAGGATCATATCAGTTTCTGAGAGGCAGGCTTTTCAGAGGAGGAGAAAATACACAGTGTCATTAAGCAAAATTAATCTGCTCTCTGAAGGAATTGTGCCGTGATCTAGAGGAAGGCTATTATAGATACTAATTAGGAGATGCCAGTCATAAAAGAAACTATTAGTAAATGCAAATCACGATGGTAGACTCAGGCAGATACCACGTCTTCATATGTTAGTTCTAGTAGTGATAGTAATAATAATAGCAAATGGAAATTAAAAGTAAATAATTTTAACCATAGACTGAAGCAGAGTAACTGTCTTCCCCTATTTCATGTGTTATGTTTTAATGCTAATAGTAATAGTAATAGCAAATTAAACTAAAATGTAAATCATAATGATTAGTAGTTAAAATTCTGAAGCTAGACTCAACCAGAGTGCATTTGTTCTCTTATTTCATATGCAAAGTCACTATTAATTTGACTCTATTTTTACAAACAAATTAAAATGTTGCTAGTAGACTCATGTGGAGTACATTTATTTCCGTATTTCCTAGGGTAGTTCTAGTAGTAAAAGTAATATTAATAGTAATAGTAAATGGATAAAGTGAGTAAGTAATATAAAGCCTTGTGCACTGGCAGCCTTGTGGTTCAGAGGCAGCAGCAGCTTCTCCTGTTTCAGCACCATGGAGAGAGGCTGAGCGGCTGCCTGCTCACTCAGCAGCAAGAGAGGAGGGGAAACAGAGAGAAACAAGCCAAACACTGCACAGAGCTAACCCTACTCTCTATACAGTACTGACATTACAGTACACAGCAACCCAGTTCTGCTCTAATCTAGTTGGTTGGTAAATTAGTAAAAAAAATGGCTGCTGAATCTTGGATGGCAGGTGGAGATTACTGTTTGAATTTTTTGAAAGTTTGAAGATGTCACATGAAACTAGATGCCTTCTTCTTAGTGTGTGTTAGTGTGTGTGTGTGTGTGTTGCTGTTTAGGAGACAGTTGTTTTTCGCTCTTAAGTTTAAGTTAAGAGAAGATTTCCCACCAGTGCGCATACAGGCAGCAGAATTTAATTTGGACAAATAGGGAGAATCTATGAATGAAAACAGTAAAGAGAATAGTGGAACCGCAGTCATTGAATTTGGTTTTATTTATTTCGATTTCCTATTTTCTCGAACAGTGATGGAAGTGTTCTTGCACTGCTGAATGAAAACATAGGAAACACTTTTTGCTTTAAGCTAATTCCAGGTCAAGACTGTGTTTACATGCATTTGTTTTTGACTTGTTTGCTGACACACAACTCTCACAAGTTAATAGAACATGTTCGATTAGCACTGTTTGTTGTTATGAGAAGAGAACAGGGCTGGAAACGTAGATTTTGCTGTGGTTTTGTTCTGTTTAGGACAACATGAGCTGTTTCATAACCAGAATTTTGTCTCATAACCAGAATTTTCTCAACTTGAGCACTCACAAAAACATAGAAATACCCTGCTATGAATTTACACGTATTAAAACAAATTTTATGTCGTCTTTTTCATACAGACCTTCGAAGTGGCTCTATCTCTTGCCCTTCTGCACCAAGCATTGTGCTTTCACTTTAATATAATCAGCGAAGGATTAGGAGCGCATACTCTAGCTCATAGTATAGGAGCTCATAGTCTGTAAAAGCACAAGAGGGCTCTTAGAACAGCCTGCATCAAAGGACAGATTCACTCAGGCAAAGCTCAATTAGATCCTCTTATTTACATTGTTTCCTTTTTCATTTCCATCAAGGTATTTCTTAACTTCAGAGGGTTTGATGGTTTAGGAATTTGAGAGCCTCTTGTACAGCATGTGTCGTTTTTTCCATCCTCCACCAAGGCTGCGTGGAAACCTGAGCGGACCAGCAAACCACTGCTCATCTGGGAGACTGTAGATTGAAAAGGGAAAAACACTCTTGTCAGCCCTCTCTAATACAAATGAAGCGGTCCTTTGCAAAATGCTATACATCCATTTAAAAAAAAATCATTTCTTGAAGGTTGCCATTCAATTTCTCTAAATTATACAGGATCCTGTCTGTAGAAGTATTTCTACTGTCTGTAGAAGTATTACAATTTTGTAATAATTTTGTAACTATGTGAGCAGTGAAACTAAGCAAAATGAATTTAAAAGTTTATCTTATTTCCTAGCAAATGTATTAGTACAGAGTAACATTTATGGGTTTTTGTTCATAGGAAATTTAAACCCTAGTCATGATCTTTGGCCTTGCTTTTGTAGGGCAGCGTAGTACCAGGCAACACTTTAATTGGATAGTCCAATGTTGATACTCAACTATCTGGTGACAAGTAGATATTCCACAAAGTGTCACTTACATTTGCTGCATATCTACAGGCTATGTAACCCATAGAACTTGAATGGATAGAAGTCATTCCCATTCAAACCAACGTTCCAGGAAGGTCGGAGCGGCGGCCATCTTGCTGTGACCCGTTGGACTAGCTTCTGTATAAAGAGACTCACAGCAAGTCACTGAGCTGAGAGGTTTTACAGCAAGAACCAAAGCAGCTTCTCTGTCTCCTTGCTGCCATGGATTGCTAACATGCTAATGTTGACTAGAAGAGCTAGAGAGAGAAGTACAGTCTGTGATAAAGCTACGTTAGCCTCGTCGCTAACGTTAGCTTTCAGTTTTGACAGTTTGCTAACAGACTCATCCGCTCAGTTCTCACACCGTGACAGACTTTACAGCCTTAATGTCCAGACTTGTGTTGTCACCATAGCAACTAACACTTAAAATTCCATAATCGCCATTTTATGCTGAACTAGCTAAATTACCATGACAAACAGTGGAAGGGCCGTTCTATCCATTCGAGTTCTGTGATGTAACCCTAACCTGACCCTATTTCTAACCCTAACCCAAAGATTAGCCCTACCCCAGACACTGAATATCTACTGACTACTTTTCACATGATCGTACCACCTGAAACTCAGTAGGCTCTTTAGAAAATTGAGTATCCACATCGGTCTATCCAACTCACATGATCAAGTACCATACTTTGTTGTGAGTTTGTGCTGTACAATCATGTTGTTTGAGATGTCAAAACAAAATGAATTGCATCTCCCTTCCCACGGCGTCCCTCCAGATAACGCCGTAGTCTACGGCAGCAGCATCGATGTCTACACCAGCGTGGAGACCTTGCTGAGCCTCGGAGTCCGGGGATCTCGTATCCACCTGGTCCTGCCGCCCTCCGAGCCCGCCGTCTCCCGCTTCGGCGACCCCGCCGTGGAGAAAGCCGTGGCGCGGGCCCTGGAGAAGGCCGAGGTCCAGGTCCACCGCAACTGCCTGCTGGCCCAGATGAATGACGGAGAACACCTGGAGCCTCTCACGTCCGTTTCATTCACCAGCGACGGACAGCTGCTCCACCTGCAGTGTGGTGTAAGTCTTCATCGGGTCATCAATACCACCGAAAAACAGACATTACAGTGAAGCAACCTGTAACAATTTGATGTTTTTCTGTCCTCTGGCCACACTGGCTGGTGCTTTCTGAAATTCACTGGACGCTTTCACTGCTTACCCAGCCAGTTATGGTTTTTAGGGTAGAAAAGAACCTCCGAACAATGGCTGGTTACCTGCCAAGGTGGCTGTTGGAGCTGAGAAGCAAACAGGCGACAGCCTGAATTTACCAGCATGTGGCTGATTGTTGCTGTTCATTTCCCACCAGGGAAGAAACCTTACACCATGTTTACAAGGCACAAAATGATTTAGGTTTGTTTCCCTACAATGTCTCAGATATTAGAGGATTCTGTTGTCTGTTTTGTGTTTTTTCTTACATTTTAGTGTAAAATAGAATCACACTGTAGGCGAGGCCCTGTTGAGACAATGACACCATGACAAACTCCTGTAAAGTTATTGTAATTTGCACTTAAAGGTGCTTCATATAGCATTTTCACATGAATAAATCATCACCATATTAATTGAGAGACATTGGCATAATTATGGTAAACAAACAAGACAATTGCCAAGAGAAATGTCTGCATTTTACATTGTGTGCCACTGGGTCGGATTTGGTGGGAAATCTGATGGATTGCTTTACAGCACAAAGGGATTTTACTTTATGGTACAAAACAAGAATCTTTCACTTTGCCAGTAATCCACAACTTTATTCCAGTTAAACTGTTCTGACTGCAGAGTGTCAACTTGATGTTAGCTCAATGCAGATTCTGCAGAATGCAGATTGGCTGTTAGCAGCTCTTCTTCTTCTTGCTCTTCAAAACAAACACCATGGAAGGGGAATGGGACACGTTGCAACATCTTTGCAACAGGAAGTAATCAGTTTATGGGAAACACAAAATTCTTCACATAGTAAAGTGATTCTGATCAATCATACTGATACCTACTTGTTGATTTGATTATTCTCCCTCCAGGTGTTTCTCAACCTCTCCTCTAAAGGAGTCGACTACGACGCCTTCAGGAGCATCAACGCCGCCTGCTTGGTGTTTGACGGCAGACTGGTTATAGACGCCTCCTTCCACACCAACGACTCCACCATCCGCGCCGCCGGGCCGCTCACCAAATTCTCCCGCCGCTACTACGCCGACCGCTGGTCCCACGCCAGCTTCAGCTCCAGGGAGGTGGGCCAGGACCTGGCGGCCATGTTGCTGCCCTTCTTCGACCCGACGCTGGAGCCGGCCGTCGAGCCTCCGCCCGACATGGACCGACTCACTCCCCTCTACACACAGGCCAAGATCCAAGGTCTGATTCCAACTCAGATCAGGCAGGATCAGGTCTGCAAGTCTGGAGAAATATAACTGAGAAATTTGAGTTTCAGGGCTTGAAAAGTTTGGGTCTGTGAAAGCGTGGAAACATATTTGTTTTCCGTTCCAATATACGTACATATGACTATACAGTCATAGACCCACTGTTGTTCTATATATTGTGATATTTGAGAAGAATAATCATCAGCTATGGTTGACAAGTCATATCACCACTATTAGCAAATAGGGCTGAACAATTAATCGAAATTTTATCGAAATCACAATGTGGCCTACTGCAATTTTCAAATCGCAGGAGGCGCAATATTTGTTAAAGGCGAAATGTGTGTCAAAATACCATTTTAAATTAAATATTGTCGTGCTGCAGAGATGTCCTGGCCTACACATCATATTCTACAGACTTAAGAAAACATCTTTGTTTTCACACCATAATCATTTTAATACGTTTTTCAATGAAAATGAGAATAATGATGTAAAAATGACCATTCCCTCTAATATCGCAAATCATATCGCAATTGCAATATCAGTCAAAATAATCGCAATTAGATATTTTTTCTAAATTGTTCAGCCCTATTAGCAAACGTCCAACAAAATGAGCAAGAAATATAAGCTTGTGAAAAAATTTGGCATTTTAAAAAGGGATCCATCTAGGTAATGATAGCCTGTGATTTTACATGGTATAATTGCTTTGGTTTCTCGCTATTTTCTTTTCTTTTCTTTTTCTATTTATAATCAATAAACAAACACGAGGATAATCATTTACATTCACACAAATACATCAGAAAAATACCTTCACACTCACCAGCACACCTCAGGTTTCCATGATGTCGGACAGATTGTCTCATCATCAACTCTGACGCCAATCTGCCTGATGCTTTTCTCTCTGTCCTGTTTCCAGTTCATTTGTCCATCTGTATTTGTTGTTTGTTTTTTTCTATCTGGGAGAATTTACAGCACCGATATTTTCTGATCATGCTTTTGTGGAACATTTTCCAATCTTTCGTTCGGGCCACCCACCCACTGCCCATGTTATTGTGGCGGATAATCATACCATAACAATGCTGCATTGTGTTCCTGGGTATTCACAGAGTAACCAAGGCCATTCCGCAGGTTACATGAACAAAATAGCCACTCTTCTCTGCCCTTCTATGACAGATGAAATACCCATGAACTTTTCAGGGGGGATTTTCATGTTCAGAGAAAGCAGAAATGCCATATCATAGCCTGGTATCTGAGTTCACTGCTCAAGCTTTCCATTCCAGAGTGGCAGCATGGTAACAACAATGCAGGCTCCTCGTTTTATTTGCCTATTCTATAATTTTGGTCTATTTACTTGTCTACTTACTACTTATTTGAAATGTTGTAGTTCTTTTCTCAGCTGTATCTGTTTTGCCCCCAAGTTTTAGTTCTAGTACATGTTTCAGCACTACAAAAGCACCTGTTCTAACCACTGGGCCTGTAGGTGTTTGGGCTTTTTAATTACAATATTTTCTTAATTTCGCATTTTCACTAGCAGTGGTCGTGCATTTTATTACTGCTAAGTCAATATGAGAAAGCGTTGCCAAATCACTAATGCATACAGTGTTTCTGAGTAATCTTTTGTAACTAAGCTGTCTCTTTCTGTCATCGTGTGTTCATCCTGTCCTCAGGTGGGCGGCTGCCTGGAGGATTCAGCTACCTGCACTTCACCAAGCCGGCCGGCCCTGACCCGGCAGGACGGCCGGCGCTTGTTCCACACGTGAGCTTTCATTGTCAAATACTGTGTTTACTTCTGTTCTGTCTGCATCTCTCTTTCACACTAATAGGTAGATTTTGAAAAGAACACTAAGTGGAATGTGGGCATGAATAGACAGACGTAATAATGTTACACTACACAAATCATTATTATTTTTATATGGACCTTTGTCTAAGATGAGTGACTTTTTAATTATTATTTTAGTAGTAGCAGCAGCAGCAGTAGTAGTAGTAGTAATAGTAGTAATAGTAGTAGTTGTAGTGGTAGTAGTAGTTATACTACTAGTAGTAGGAGTAATAGCAGTAGTAGTACTAGTAGTAGCAGTAGTAGCAGCAACTGTAGTAGTAGTAGTAGCTGTAGTAGCAGTAGTAATAGTAGTAATAGTAGTAGTTGTAGTGGTAGTAGTAGTTATACTACTAGTAGTAGCAGTAGTAGTAGTAATAGTAGCAGTAGTAGTAGTAGTAGTAGCAGTAGTAGTAGTACTAGTAGTAGCAGTAGTAGCAGTAGTAGTAGTAGTAGTAGCAGTAGTACTAGTAGTAGCAGTAGTAGTAGTAGTAGTAGTAGTAGTAGCAGTAGTACTAGTAGTAGCAGTAGTAGTAGTAGTAGTATTACATTGCATTCAGTCATTTCTCAACATAGTTATTGTGGGACAGAAGTTTTTCATTTTGCCTATCTAATAATGAATGATGTCCTGTGTGGCTCCATATGTGCTCTATAAATAAAGTTTATTATATTATTATATGTGGAGCAAGGCACTAAACTGCAGCGTCAAGGGTTCCATTCCCACTGAGGCCTCACATGCTATCAATGAATACATTAACTGTTGGTATAAGGACGTATGTATTGATCACTCATACAAGTGCTGCCTCAGACAGGCAGGAGGAGTTACATTCTACTGAAACTAGTTTCCTCTGAGGTTGCCTCTGCTCAGGCGCAGGTGGTGTCAAGTTATTCCATTCTTTTGAAAATCAACCCAAGTATTCATCAACACATCTCATGAACAAAGCCCACCTCCTCTCCCTGACTCATGTGTTCACTCGTGAAAAGACTTGTGTTTAAACTCCAGCTGAAACACCGGTGTGACGAGTGGCGTTCTCCCCACAGGGCGCGGACGTCCTGACCGGACGGGTCGAGACGGGGAACTACTTCCGCCTGCGTCTGGACCGCTACGAGGCGGTGGAGTCCGTCACCTGCCTGTCGCTGAAGCCCGTCCCCGTCTCCAATTACCTCTGTCTGTATGGGAAACACCAGCTGCTGCTCAACCAGCTGGCCTCCCGCTACGACCAGGGCCTGGTCCACGACCTGTACAGGTAGGGAAGTAGGACATACTGCACGCTGTATGAAAAGAGTTTATTTCCAAAACCCCACATCTCCATTTTGGGGGAAAAAATATATCCTCACCTGAAGTTCTTCATTCAATATTTATAGAAAATACAGCATCCAGTCTGTAAAAGTTTTAGCATTTTGTCAACAAAGGACTTAAAGGAAAAATCCACCCTAAAATATTTTAACAATGTTAAAAAATCAGCTACTGGTGATGCACCTTGCATTTCTGGGCCCATTTGGTGGTATATTTTTTTGTTGTTTGGTGTATTTTTCTTCTTCGTGGATATGGCCAATCGTAGACAAGATCCAGATATTTCCAGCAGCTTCAATGGAGTTTGATAGCAGAAAATGTCTCGGCGATCTAAAACATCAACGGTAAACGTCTTCATGTTGACATGAGACAGAAGGCAAGGGGTCAACCTTAGAAAATAACTGTAGGAAGGAAACTATGGAAACTAACTTCACCTGCCAGAACTACACCGGCCACTTTCACCGTTCCACCAGACACTTTGATTCAAAGAATGGAAAAGTTTTTAGAATTTGGCTGCTTACCTGCAAAAGTGTCTGGTCGACAAAATCCCCAGCCACAACCAAAACCTCCCAGTATTTGTGTGGTGACTGGTAGGGATGAGACAATATATCCAAATTCATTATATCTCGATACAAAAATGTGACAACACGTATGGTGTGTCAGGAACATGAATGGTGATATCAGCTCCATGTTATTCTGCTGTAGTAATCACTAATGAGACTCTTGACCATCACAGTTTCACAAGCTCTCCATCCAAATTATATTATTGTCACTTTGTAATGACATTTTTAAATTGTTGTTTACATTCTAGCAGCCAATGGCATCGCTAGAAAGATTTGTGTCTCAGAAATAAACAGAATTCTGCACAGTCAGACTTTGTTGTCACTGAACTTTTATTTATCACTTCGTATCGTGGTTTTATTGAATCAAATATCGCGTATTGAATCGTATCGTGAGATAAACACATCGTCCCATCTCTACTGACTGGGGTTCATCTCCCACTCTGACTGATAACCTCACATCAAACAACACAGACAAAAGGACTAAACAGGCGAAAGGGGATTTAGGAGTGCAAAGTGTCTTTTGTCTGTGTGTTGGTAGTGTGACTTCAGGGTGTGTGTGTGTGTGTGTGTGTGTGTGTTTGTGGACTAGCGGGTGACCTGCTTCTGAGGTCTGGACACAGTTGACCCCCAGACTTCGGCAGCTATTGTCCCCCCGGCTCCTAATCTGTTTACGCGGCTGCCGGTCTGTCTTTGTGCGGCGGGAGACGGGGACAAAGCCGCAGATCCGCCGCCGCGCCGCGCTCGCCGGATCTGGATTCCTCCGCGCGCCACGACTCGCCGCTCAATGAGGAGCTGACTCCTAAACTCTTAAAGTCATTGTTGAGGCCGACTGGGCATCGCGAACCGTTAAAATAATTGATTGACCGTGCTGCGGTTGGGGGCCATTCAACGACCACAATTAGTGCGGCTTCTGGGTGTGTGTGTGTGTGTGTGTGTGTGTGTGTGTGTGTCAGTGGTTGTGGTTTTGTGTGTTTGGTTGCAGGGTTCCTGTGAGGGTTTGCTGATATTGGCCTTTAATTAAATATCAGATATCAGCCTGTCAGTGTCGTCTCCTGCTGATATAATGGAGGTTCCTCCTGAACTCAGCTTTGACATTTTAGGTTCTTTGCACATTTTAGTTATTTATTTAAATGTTCAGTAAGGGCTTTTGTGAATTGATTCTTCATTTAAAGGCAGTAATGTCTCCCAGAGTTTCTCTACCATTGAACAGGTGTGGAGGGTCACTCTGATTTAAAGAGCTGCTGACACTAAAAGAGTTTCATCAGTCTGGGTTTCAGTGGAGAGTTTTAGTGTCCCATGATGCTCTAAATGTTTCAGAGGCTTTTCCACCCTGACAAGAAGAAAACTCTGGGGTGAAATACTGTATACTCAAGTATTTTGTTTGACATGAATGGTCGAATATAATATCGGTATAAAAATATCAATATTGCCCTTCAAAACACCACATCAGTCGCACAAAAAAGTTTGGAAAAGTATGGAAAAATATTGTTTTACTGTCCCGATATACATACAACTGCACATTTGTCACACACATCTGTGGTTTTAGTTTCCTGTCATCTCACATATTCTGTTATTTGCTGCTGTGAAGAATAATAATCTTCTACAGAGTGATGTGAGTTAGTAGGAACAAGATGAGTAAAACATTCTGAACACAAAAGTCTTCAAATCTAATCAAGAAATGAAGGTTGGAAAAAATCTGGAAGTTGGAACCCAATGTGGTTATGTGTGTGTGAGCATGTGTGTGTACTTGTGTAAGTATTAAGCATGTATTATGTGTGTATGCATAAATTGAATGTATTGCTGAGTTGGTTCTCCTTCGTTTTCCTGCAGCTTCTTCAGGGAGAAATGGAGTTTGGCGATTTTTCACGACCGCTTCTCCGACTTTGAGCTGGAGATTCAGCAGATCATCGCTTCAACAAAACTGCAGGTCGGTCTTCATCTTCATCCTGAAAAACAACAAGATTAGGTTTATGGTTTTATGTGCAAAATGGCAACTAGATCTGATGTCCAGCACTTTAGTTTGACACGGTGCATGTTAGTGTTACTTCTCAACACTTTCTTTCTGTCTTTCTTTATTTCTTTGACAAATGAAAAATTAATAACATGTATGTGCATGGAATAAAAGTTAAAATGGATAAATAAATTTAAAAAGGCAAATAAAATAAAATAAAACTATAAAATAAAAAAAAATATTTGATTGAATAAAATAAGAATAATATATAAAAAAAAGAAGCCTGGACTTGTTTCCATGGTTTTCCTGGATGTTCTGCGGGTGATGACAGGTGTCAGGCACAAGACGGCATACCAGACTTTTCCGGGCCCATATGTTCAGTAGTTAGTTGTTTTTTTCTTCTTGGTGGATAACCGGCCAATCGTAGACGAGGTGACGTCACCTCCAGACATTTCCAGCAGCTCCAATGGAGTTTGTTTCAGGATGTAAAACATCAGCGGTAAACGTCAGGTTTTGGTGTCAGTCCCTCAGAATCAAAGAGCGAGGGCTTCTTTCTAGAGCCGCCATTTTGCACCGAGAGACGTTCAACAATCATACAGGGAGAAATCCATCGTAGAAGAGGAGAGAGACCAGTTTCTCCACCACAGGAGCAGGAGAGAGACCAGAATGCACTGCAGCAGAGAGACAGGTTGGGGTTTGAGGAAGGGGGCGTGGCCATCATTATAGACTTGTGTAACCCACAGCTGAATGATCACACTTTAAAGCTACTTACATGCCGATATGGCCACCTTTGATTGAAAGCGACAAGCTCCCGCCCCTTCTCTGTGGGTTGTCGAAAGGCATTCTGGGAAACGTAGGAAATCACTAACTGCAGTAGAAGTAGACAAGGCAGGTTGAGGGAAAGTGGGTTCCCCATAAAGTAAATTACGACACTTCATCACTAAATAACTGCTGGAATGTGTTGTACTTCAAGGAGGGACTTTTCCTTTAATGCCTTGCTGTACCAAATATACTTATTATTTGAAGCTATTTACATACCAAATACAGCCATCTTTGATAATTGATTATCTTCTTGATTATCTAAAAACAACATGTTGTTCTCTGTCTGTCAGGACGGCGGCTCGGTGCCGGAGCTGGTCCGGCGGCTGGTGGAGGGGAAGCAGGACGTCCCGGAGAGTCCGGCTCTGTTCCTGCAGCAGCAGTTTGAGCGGAGCGACGGGCCGGCGGCTCTGAGGAGCGCCGCGCTCAACTTCCTGAGGTACAACAGGAACCAGCTGCCCATGTTCGCCCTGCCGGGGCTGCTGTGACCGGACAGTCCCAACACACACTGACACACATATCATCACATCTGCATCACAGGCCATGACTCCTCTTCTCCTGTCGAACTTAAAATAATCATATGATAATAATAATAAAGACGACCTGTTTTTCTCCATCTTCAATTAAACCTCCACATGGTTTTATTAGCATTCAGTCATTCAGTGAAGTTATGATTACTTATCACTGCTGCATGGGCAGTTTTGTTTTTTTGAAGATATAAAATGAAACTCTAATAATCCCCATGGGGAAACTGGGTCGATGTGGTGTTGTGCCTAAATTAGTGTCCCTGAAAATAAAATGTCCTCATACTGTCCTCATACTGTCCTCATACTGTGCCAGTGTGTGTTGTTATTTTGCCACTGCAAAGTTGAAATGAAATTATGATTACTGATAATGGACTCATGCTTTTGCACAACCAGCATTCTCTGTAAAGGAAACCAAACTCTGGAATAAACTACCGACTGAAATAAAACTATAAGGATAATACAATTTTATACAAGTCAAGAAGTGGCTGAAGTCTAATCGAGCTTGTCCTCACTTGTAGCCGGTCTTCATATCACAGCTAATCCTAAAACTGACAAACAATCAATTAATGAGATTATAAATGCATTTCTAAATCTCGTTTGTTGTTTCATGTGTTGTATACATTATGTGATATTGTGCAATTGTGATGATGTATGATGGTTAAAAGACTATAAAAGGCCGTTTTTAAATTTCTGTACTTTTTATTAGCCTATACAAGATATTTTAGATAGTTGTAGTCTATTTAAAAGCCCAACTAGGGACTGGAGTTGGAAACTCCATGTGCAACATCTTTTATATTTCAACTGTGAAGTGTAATAATGTTAACTGCACTATCCTTAAATTAAATACACTACTAAATCAATCAATCAATCAATCAATTCATAAATTATAAATTTGACCAAAGAAGACCTTGAAATTCATGGAAAAGTAAAATTTGATGTCCAAGTGTGAGCTTTCAGTTCTTACATATACTAGGTTATGATTTCTTACTTAAATATTAATTACTAAATAGTTTAATCCAAATCAAAGTGAGAAATTAGAACATAATCTGAAACTTTTTGTTATTTCAATAGACCATCACACTTCCATAGTATAACATCTTAGTTTTTTCCCCTCAGCCAACTGTAACTCATCATGTTTCTGAACACACAAACTCACAATAGTGACTTGGCAGCGTGACCGATAAGACATAAGACCGGCCCGCAGCCGCTGCTGCAGATGAAAGTGGATTTGTGAGCCTTTGGGTGGAGGAAGGGGGGGGTGATGGGGGAGGGGGGGGTGCAGCTGTATGGTAATGAGGGCAGAGGGCTGCAGCTCAGCACACGCCTCTCAACAAATAACCGCACACGCATATGTCCGCACCTATAAACAACCCGAAGGCATCTGAACGGGCCGCGGGTTACTGAGACACTGCAACAAAACTTCTGTCTTATAAATACATTTTTTTTAAAAATCTGTTATTCTGGGATTCAGATAAATAGATAACTTCCGATCATGTATTTTTTAAATCACCAAAATCACTATAATAATATTCCTATAGAGACTTACATGTGCGCGTCTGTGGGAATCAACAATGAGTTTATAGCGACTTTATTGTATTTTATGGTATTTTTCTAGCTAAATTCATCTATAATTTTCCTATAGGGACTGTCTGTCTGTGGTTCTCCGTTGTGAGTTTATAGTAACATTATGTTACTTAATGGTATTTTATGGCATAGGCTTTTTGGTGTATTTTACCAATAGCAACTCCGTAATATTTCATATTTTGGAGTTGCTGTTCCATTTCTAAACTTCATTAGGCCTACAGAAGTTTTGTATTGGTTCTAAACGAGTTTCATGGACTGTATGGCTATGAAAGGTGAACACATATATAAGAGACTGCTGTATAGATATGCTAAATTTAGATTGAAAAAAAATATATATATATATTAAAAAAAAACATCAAAAGTGGAGTAAAGAGGTGATTTATTGGATAAAGTCTGCTGGGAGAGAGACGAGAAAGAAGCAACACGCCTTCGTGTGAGCGATAATAATGAATGAGAGGAGAGCCGTTATTGGGTTTTTTCCATTATCAGTTTTGACAGATGAGTTCTTAATCTGAGCGGATCAATAAAATCCATCCTGAGGTCAACAATGAGATTCAGAGACATGAAGCATAACCTGCTGCTTCAGACCGAGCCCTGCAACATGTTCTGATCTCACACACACACACACACACACACACACACACACACACACACACACACACACACACACACCAGTGTGATTTAAACCCACTTGCTGGACCAGACTGGTATTAAATGTGGACCATGTGACTCGTCATTCCTCGCGGCAGAAGACAGACTCATATCCGACTGACGGATATGATTTGACCCGCAGGAATTGGGTTTGATGTGTTTTAACTGACAGATAATCTTGCTTTGCCCCATTTGGAGATGCTTTGTCCAAAAAAGCGCACTGATTACGCACAGCACGCGCCGACGGTATCTGGGGGCCAGATTGCTTTTGGGGGCCCCGAGTTTTTTTTTTGTTTTTTTTTTCTTCTTCTTTTTTACCGTGCAATTTCCTTTTCAATCACGGCCGGCTCCACAGCTACAGCTTGCACAAGCGCGGCCATTGTAATGCAAAGCAGGGGACCCCGCTCTATTAATTATGTATGCGTAAAATGACTGGTTCATATGTCCGGAGTTAACTGTCACAGGCCGCAGCGGACGGACTGAAATGTTTCTGTTTGTTTGTGTTTGTCTTCATCTAATTTAAGCTTCTATAGTGAAGTATCTGCCAATTTGAACTCAATTACTCGCGGGCTACCTCACCGTTTAGCAACTGTTGGCAAATTGCTTTCCACGTCTATTCCTCAAAATGTCTGCAGCTCCTGAAATGTCTCAACATGTCTTACATTATATTGTCTCGACTCAAGGCCTTAAACGGTCTTGAATACAGTTAATTTAAGCATTTTAAGTCTAAAATTCAGGTTTGGAGTTTCTGGTCGCGGCTGTTTTTCCAGTGGCAAATCAGACTCAAATCAAACTTCATTTTCACGTTTATTTCAATCGTGAAGTTGGTCTTATATTTTATTTTGTTTGGTATTAAAATGTCTCAAAAAGTCTTATAATTAACTGGCAGATACCCTCTATTGACCACAACCCGAGCCTGTGCTTTAGGCTACTTCTCCCTTTTCCAAACCTGTATTCTCGTTTCATTTCAGGGTTTTTTGGTTTTAATCTCTGGCACCTAGACGTCGTTATGTTCGGATGTCTCCTTTTTGGACAAATCACAGCCCCCACCCTAAGGAGACACATAAAGCCGAGGCACGTGTAGATTTCTATACAAACTCATCAGACCGTAAAAGCAGGAGGCTCCTGGCGTGTGCCCGGGTCGAGACGAGAGGAGGGGGGAGGAGGAGGAGGAGGAGGAGGGGGAGTAATACAATAAAACCCTCAGGTACATCTGCTTTGCAATCTGCAAATCCTCCCTACATCACCCCCCCTCCTCTCCTCCTCTCCTCTCCATCCTCCCACACCCACTCCCAAATCCACAGGGGACCTCGGCTCCTTCTGATTGGTCGGGGATGAGGCAACACGGGGGACGGGAACAATGTCATCATGTCGCCTTAAAAAGAGTGCAGCTATGTTGTGGTGAAAGCAGCTCGGGAAGAGAACAGAGGATCAATAGCAGGAGAAAACAAAAAAAAGCGCATCAGATGTGTCAGTCCGCGCGCGTCTGAAAGTGGATTTCTTCTCCCGCAGCGTCGCTCGTCCAAAGTGCCTTCCCCGCTCCGTCCAGCGCAAACATGCCGCGGGGGTTTCTGGTGAAAAGGAACAAGAAAGCCAATCCGGTGTCCTACCGGGTCCGGTCCGATGAGGAGGAGACGGATCAAACGCCGGCTGATGTGCCGCCGCCGCCGCCGCCCTCCGCCTCTCTCGCCTCCATCCCGGGGCGCGCGCTGACGCCGACACCGAGCTGCGAGGCGGCGGCCGCGGCTCCGGAGCAGGACACCAAGCCGGTCCAGTTTGGGAACCCGGAGGCGGTGTACCAGGCGCTGTACAGCCCCACCCGGCCCGTCAGCCAGGAGCACGACCGCTCCTACTTCGAGAGGCGCTTCAACCTCGGCTCTCCGGTATCCGCGGAATCTTTCCCGACACCAGCGGCGCTCACCGCTTTGGACCATCTCTTCGCCCCGGTGGATTTGAAAATCGGCACCAGCAACAGCAGCCGCACCGGGACCACCACCGGCACGGCTCCCAACGCCGGTAACGGGACCAAACGGCCGTCCAGCGACACCGAGCGCAAAGGCAAACCATCGTCCAAGAAAACCAAAGCTATACGTAAACTGCACTTTGAGGACGACGTCACCACATCTCCGGTTCTCGGGCTCAAAATTAAAGAAGCGCCGGTGGACCAGAAGCCTGCCAGACCGCAGCCGGCGGGCGGCGACAACCCGCTCGGCGAGTTTGTGTGCCAGCTGTGCCGGGAGGCGTACGCCGACCCGTTCGCTCTGGCTCAGCACAAATGCTCCAGAATAGTGCGGGTTGAGTACAGATGTCCTGAATGTGACAAAGTGTTCAGCTGCCCGGCAAACCTCGCGTCTCACCGGCGGTGGCACAAGCCGAAGCCCCAGAGCGGCGCGCCCGGTGCGCAAAACGTCAGTTTGGAGAGCGAGAAGGTGAGCGCGCCTGACAAGGCTGCCGTGGAGGAAGCGAAGGATTGTAGTGACAGGGACACACCCAGCCCCGGCCCGTCCGAGTCGGGCTCAGAGGAAGGCCTGTACGACTGTAACCACTGTGGGAAAAAGTTTAAGCGTCAAGCGTACCTGCGGAAGCACCTGACGTCGCAGCACGCTTCTCCAAAACCGGTCGAGGACGAGGACGCGCCGCCCTGCGACCAAAACGCCCAAAGCGCAGCGCCGTTGAACCTGAGCTCGTCCTCGTGCCACCTGTGCCCGGTCTGCGGGGAGAACTTCTCCAACAGAGGCAGCCAGGAGAGGCACATCCGCCTGCTGCACTCCTCGCAGGTCTATCCGTGCAAATACTGCCCCGCCATCTTCTACAGCTCCCCGGGACTCACGAGGCACATCAACAAATGCCACCCGTCGGAGAACCGGCAGGTGATCCTGCTGCAGATGCCGCTCCGCCCGGCCTGCTGATCTGGAGACTGACCGCCCGCCTTCACCTTCACGCTGTCCGGAGACAAGGCGCAGAGCTGCGGCTTGTTTTCTGACAGCGAGCCTCTGACTTTACAGCTGCACTGCAAATAATATCCAACCTCCGTCTGAACGAGTCAATTCATCTAGAGTTGGCTCTAAAATCTTAATTTTCTTTAAACAAGTGAAAGAATTCTGCCTTTGTGGTGAGATAACTTCATTTTTTCTAAATACAAATTAACTAATTTCAAGTATTTCCTCGGTGGAATGATCTGACAGATTCTGCCTTGATTCTTTTTGCTTAAAGCAAAGATCCACCAGTGGAGATGAGATTATTCCACTTGTTCACAATGCAAATTAACTTGTTTTCTGTGTCATTTTCTTGGCTGATCTGCCTCATTCTGCCTTATTTCAAGATATTGTTTCTTGAAAACAATCCTGAAACAAGTGAAACTTCATTGGAAGCAAGTGGAATTATGTTTTTTTCACCTGGTTTTTAGGAAAAATTGGATTTAAAAATTAGGATTTAAAGACAGAAGGAGACAACATGACTTGTTAAGTGGATATTCTTTTGCATTGCAATCACTAGACAGCAACTGGGGGGATGTTCATAATGTAATAATGATAATGTGATACTTAAATGAGCTCACTTAACCCCGCCCCCCCCACAGGGAGGTCAGAGGTCAGAGGTCAGGGTGTGCAGCTGGTGGGGATCAGTGCCTTGCTCGAGGACACTCCAGCAGGGCGGCGGGTGGCGTTTGAACCCGGGTCTCTTCTTGAAGTCACTGTTTCATCACCATCAACATTAAAGCGTTAGACTGTTAATTTATTTTTCTAGCATCTCCGCACAAGTGCTATTAGCTTCTAGACCTAAGAGAGGGAAGTCCCAGCCGAAATAATGAAGAAACTTGCCTTGAATTCACAGGCTGGAAACCGCTCTGACCGCTCTGATTAGCTTTAATATAGCTGTGAGTCTGTGGACGTTACGTTTAGCTTTTGCCTAAGGATGAAAAAAAAAATAAAAACTAGTGTAGCCGGTAATGCCTTTGGATTAGAAACTCCTGTACAACTGCTGTAAAACTGCCTTAACTGACACGTTACACACGGATTGTTTTTTGATCACTTATTTATCACTGGCTGGGTATCAATATTATTATTATTATTTTTTACAAAGCCTACTGTATTACCACTATTATATATCTAACTTCTTATGACCATTTTCTATTTATTTATGTATTTATTAAATTATTTGTGTAAATTATTGCTCTGTGTGATCGACTTGTGATCTGTTGCTGTATTTCTCATGGTGTTAGCCAAACTTGACTCTTTTTCTTTAACTTATATCAGATGGACGGTGTGTTGAAGTGAAATAGCAATCAATGATCTGGAGTTTTATAAAAACACTCTCAAATAATAATAATCGAATGCAATCATTATGTTTTTTGTTGTTTTTGTTTCTTTGTAACCCTTAGCTCTTACCGCTTTGGATGTTTCTGCAGTATTTTGCTAAATGTCCAAATA